>NC_053500.1:91268243-91634077 GCF_905171775.1 Rana temporaria | reverse complement strand
ATTGATGTTGCCTTCCACCCTGCAGATCCCTTGCACACCCCCATACTGGATGTAACCCCAGGCCATGATTTTGCCTCCACCAAACTTCACTGTTTTCTAGGTAAATCTCGGCTCCATGTGGGTTCCATGTGTAATTCAACAGAAGATTCATCTGAAAAATCCACCTTCTGCCACTTTTCCAGAGTCCATCCTTTTAGCAGGCTGTGGCCCTTGGCAAATGCCACACAATTTTTCAATTGTCTTTTGTTTAGTGCTGGCTTATGGGCACTGATTCGACCATGGAGGCCATTTCGAGACAGAATCCGACAAACTGTTCTGGTTGACACAAGGGACTTCAGGTCATCAGGTCTCGTGGAGCTCTGCTGCAGTGGAAAATGGGCTGATTGGGCTTGGATTTTCGAGCCAACAAATGGTCCTCTCGAGCAGTTGTCTTGCGGGGTCGGCCTGACCTGGCCTTGTCCAAAACGTCTCCAGTCTCTTCAAATCTTTTTTTTTTTTTTTATCCTCTGAACTTGACGCTGAGACACATTGAAGGTGTCTGCCACATCAGTAGTGGATCTGGTCTTCAGCCTCTTGATAATCAACACTTTAGTCTCCGGGTGAATCTTAGGCATGTTTGCAGAGGTCTAGTTGCAGTTGAGAAGGTCTAGTGTACTGGTGTTCTTTTTATACACATCTGAGACCTAATTGATCCATTATTAGTCACAGGTGAAGCTCACATAACAAGACGACAACACTTATGTCTTTAGATGGGTCTTGCTAAAAAGAGTGCATAAAACACAGGGCGACTAACGCTGTGAATGCCAGTGTAGCAGTGTACCAACGTCCCGATAATATGTAACTAGGAATAGAGCTGGGCTAATGAGATGGACTTTAGACGGTACAAGTGAATATAGTAAAAAAAAAAAAAAGGGGGAAGTTTGAAATGGAGTATGAGAGGCATCAAGCTTGCAAGAAGATAAAGTCAAAGCAAATGAATGAGGAAAAATGGAAAAGTGGCTCACCAGGATATATGCGTGTAAAAAAGCTTTAGGCTAGCGCACAAAAATATAAAGGTAAGAAACGGTTTATGTCAGGCGACAACAAATACTCCAAAAGGGGTCCCAATAACGAATCCGGAATGGGTAGCCGACGAATCTGAATAGCTTGTAGGCTAAGGGCTAATATAGAGAGAAGATCCACATGTAAAGGATAGCATAATGATCATATGCATAATAAATGACCCAGCCTCACCCTTAAGTTCATAAAATCAGGAAATAAGAAAAAAAAAAGGGGGGGGGGGGCCCCCGAGAGGCCCATGCGGTGGTAAGAAATATATAATGAGGGCTATGCAAAAGGCCAGGAAGTCAAAAATGGTAATGGAAGATCTTGAAAGATGAAGTTGAAAAAGTATAAATTACCTTAATATCCAGCAAGGCATAGAAAACCGGTCCGAACGGGAACCAACAGGAGTGTATGGTGTCAGTGTCGCACCAGACATGTGCAGCAATGAAACCATGGCAGAAGCCATCTTAAAAAGGCAACGCCACCAGTAATAGATTGACGGAATTGCGTCACCCTGTTCTCCAAAGAAGGAGAATAGGGTGCCCCTGGGGACCATGGTAAATACCACATGCAGGCAGCAACCAAGCAGTAGCAGAGATAGTTAGAACGCCCTAAATCATAATTGGTATTAAAAATCTCACCATAGAGAGTGAGACTGACATAGAAGATGGTTGTACACATACACAGCTATAAGGGAATCATAAGAAAGAAAATTGTCTGTGTTAACAAAACACAGAAAAAACACTAATACAGTAGCACAATAAACATTAAATAACAATACATTTTTATTATATGAAAAATAAAAATACATACAACTATACATATACAACGAAAAAAAGGAAAGGCGAGGAGTCCCCCGGTGTGGGGCTTTAAAGGCAACAGTAATTAAAGTAAAGATAATGTATGAAAGATAATTTTATTGATCAAGTACAAAAAAGGGGGTTACACAGCATAATAATATTAAAAACAGATGACAAAGGTAAAAAAGTTGAAAATGATACACAGAGTGAGTACAGGGCCCTACGCGTTTCGGGTATTCCCTTCTTCAGGGGCCGAAGTCTGTGTGGAGCCGGAATATATCTAATAAATTTACAAAGAAAAACAAGCATATTGTGGATTATGACTTACAGTAGAAAGATAAATGGCAGCATGCATATTAAAGTGCAATTTGACAGCATCATACCAGTCACTGCGTTTTCAACTTTGCAACACACTAAAGGACATCCCAAACATGGCGCAGAAATTCCTCCAGATGGTGAAATGCAGGAATGGGAAACTAGTATCCTATATCTCGAAAAGCAAAACCCTGGGCCAAAAACTGCCAAAACGTAAAGGTTTGCTGCCCCTGGGATTGAAGGACAGTATCCACATAAGTCTATAAGAAGTACATAATTTCGAAGTATATATAATGTAGCAGTTTGGTGCCATACCAAAAGTAGCAAAAACACATACCTATAGGGTGAATTTCGTAGATTGGCCAGAGGGGTCAGGAGAGAGCACAAATGAACAAGGTCTGAAAATTAATAAAAAAATTAAAAAAAAAATATATGACTAGGTGTGAACATAAATGTTGAAGCAAAGAGAAGTCCATAAAACAGAGTGAGCTGACTTGCATGTCAGTGTTGTTCTCATAAGCACCACCACTGCCATGTCAGGCATTGCAGGAAGGCGGCAGTGTTTAAATAGGGAGGATCGGGGGAGGGCGGGGTTAAGTAGGGGGCGTGCTGTGGTGACATGATCACACTCAATAGATTCATGCAGGGGACAGGCGGGGCCCTGATGACGCGATCGCGTCATATGTTGTCCATTAAGGACATGGAGAGGGGCGGAGTAAGGCGGCTAGCGTGAGTGTAGGGCCGCCGCTCCCATTAAGAATGAGGACAGCGTCGTGACGCCGACCGCGTCACAACGCCGGTCGGCCAAAATGGACGTGCGGCCGCGTCAGGTGACCGTGTGAGGTCATATGACCACACGGCCACCATGTGACCATAGGATCCAATAGAAATGAAACGCCATGACGCGGAAAGCGTCACAGCGTTAGAACACAAAACAACTGTCAGCACAGGATGTGTGCTGAATACAGGTGATATGCGGGCAGTGCCGCGAAGCGGATGCACAAAGCCCGCATCGGGCTGCACAGCAGGGTCGGACATTGCCACAGGGGGGATTTTGGGAAAATGGTAAAAAAGTGCCCATACAATGACACCCTCAATGATTAACACAAGGTAGATGTTGGATTGACTGAACATGCATACTTGGTAAGGGGAACTGGAACATATTATAAAAATATACAATCAGCATATTTCTCTGTAAAGATTATTATATAGGCAGTAGGCCACAATAGGGTCCAGAGATATAGTGGAGAAACCAGGGGTACAAAGTCTATCCCCTGTGTAATCCAACATCTCTGTAACGGTGCACGTGTAGACCCAAAAGGTCATTAGCGCCTATGAGGCGCAAAGAGACCAGGTCAAAAAGCCGTCCCCAGAGAAGGGGAACGGCTTACGTGCGCCAAGCTTAAAAAGAGACAGATACCAGAAATCCAATCTGAGCCGGGAATGCGAGACCGTGAGTGAAATGCAAAGGACAAAGGGACATACAGATAAAAATTAATACTTGATGTAAAACGAGGGTAAATTATGTATAATGCCCATGACTAGAGAGACATAAACAAAAACAAAAAACAAATATAATCATAAAACAAATTAAACGACAGTGTCATGTTTATGTTTTTTGTTTATGTCTCTCTAGTCATGGGCATTATACATCATGTACCCTCGTTTTACATCAAGTATTAATTTTTATCTGTATGTCCCTTTGTCCTTTGCATTTCACTCACGGTCTCGCATTCCCGGCTCAGATTGGATTTCTGGTATCTGTCTCTTTTTAAGCTCGGCGCACGTAAGCCGTTCCCCTTCTCTGGGGACGACTTTTTGACCTGGTCTCTATGCGAAGATATAGTCCTCCTAAGGGAATATATCAAGTGAATGCGTGTATATGATGGAACGTAGTCTCTGTGTGTACTTCCCAAGAAAAAAAAAAGGAAGGGAAGGACAAGGGGAAAAGGATGGTTAAACCCATCCATAAAAGTTGTGATGGTGTGATATTAAAACGGAAGGCCGTTGGCAGAGGGTTCGAAGATGAAAACAACAGTCATCAAAGATACCGTTAAGATTTCAAGTAAGTTGTGAGCCATGTAAAACATTAGAGGATATATGCGTGTAAAAAGCTCCATCACTCCGCATATTCAATACAGTCCTAAGGATCTAAAAGTTTTCTATCATTTCTGGTGCTGTATGATTTCTGTTCCTTTAACATACATGCATTAGTATTAACTTTTATGGAATCGCTCCTATGTATATACTGTGAATTATATGCCGATATTATAGTATCATGTTCACGAAGTTCTGTTTATAATTTCTTGTTCTGTACATTCTCTACTTTTATAAATAAATATACCCATAGTATTTTTACTATATTCACTTGTACCGTCTAAAGTCCATCTCATTAGCCCAGCTCTATAACACTTATGTCTTGGAAAAAATTTACTCAATGGGCTTTACCAAGCTGTGAATATTAGAATACTTTTTGTTAATTTCGTTTGCACTGAAACATTATTACAAAAGCTGTTGGGCTTACAATTACCCATTTCTTGTAACAAAATCTTGATTAGAAATATATTTTAGTGGCACTTCAGGTCAATTTGTACACAAGCGACAAGTCTTTTGTCAGGGAATGTAGTACATGACACCTGTTTTGCCATTTGGGAGCAGCTGAAGAGAACAATGCCGGATCCAACAGCCAGTCTGTTGGAAGAGATAGCGGAGGAATTTGGGGAAGAGATAGCGGAGGAATTTGGGGAAAAGACACAATTTGTGAAGTTTATCGGAGCATTAGACTGGAAACATCGGGCTCATCAAGCCACCAAACTCAGGTTCCCGATATTTTAATTACAAGAAATACTTCTCTATTGTCCTAGGACTGAGTGACTCAAACATGCTCTTCATAGCGGTGGACGTTAAAGCTTATGGGAGTTCTGGAGATTCGAGAATTTTTAGGAATTCTGTGATGGGCAAGCATTTGCAGTATGGACAGTTTAATGTACCAGAGTCAAGGCCTCTACCTGGTATTGCTGGACTGGATCTTCCCCTAGTAGTGCTAGGATATGAGGCATTTGCCCTATCCACGCACCTCCTCAGGCCCTACACGAGGCACGGTCTTACTGCCAAGAAACGCATATTTAACTACCGTCTGACCTGGGAACGCAGAATGGTGGAGTGCGCATTCGGTATTTGTACCGCCAAATGGTACTGTTGACTGCAATGCACCTTGATGTTGCGGTCAATGTAGTTTTGGCATGCTGTGTTCTCCATAACTTTCTAAGGGGAAAGGAGATTGCACCCAATGAATCCCCGTTACCCGTTTGTGAAGATCACAGAAGGGAGTGTTACTACCAGTCGCCCATTCAATCATGCGCTACAAGTCCGTGAACATTTTTGTGGTTATTTCCTTACTGACGAATCCGATGGACAGCTACTGTGGCAGTATGATTATGTTTAGTATTTTCTTTACATAACCTTCTGGTGAAGATGGATAGCTACCGTGGTAGTATGATTATGCTTAGTATGTTCTTTGTTACCCATTTGCATCAACCTTCTTGTTATCACTGTTTAAATATTTTTTTTATAAAATAAAGTAGTGGAGAGCTCAAGTTATCACAATGGTCTCAGCAGGCTGTCATTCACGGGTAGAAAGCTGTAGCTCAGAAATACATGATAAATTCACAGTTGTTGATTTCTATTCATCAGTGGGGGACAGAGAATTAAGTAGGGTGTGGGTCTGCGGCTGTGGAGGGATCCGACAGCCATTTGGACCAAACCTTATCATATTTTGAGGGCAACCCCTATTAGCATAGCAATCTTTGTAAAGAGGCAGGCTGTTGACCAATTGTTTCCACAGGGAGATAGGAGGAGGAGGAGTAGGCTTACGCCAGCTAAGGGCTATGGCCTTGCGGGCATAAAAGAGAAGTAACCTGACCAGGGTGCGACCTGCCACAGTGGGAATTATTTGTTCTATCAGGCCCAATATACATATTGCTATGGAGGTATGGAGCAATATGGTGGTGATCTGCGTAATGATTTTTAATATCTCTTTCCAGTAATCGACAATGGCTGGGCAAGTTAAAAAAATATGGGTAAAGTCACCTGGTACTGTACCACAGCGCCAACACCCTGGGGGGAGACGGGGTTCATTTTGTGTAACCTGTGTGGGGGTAAAATATGTACGGTGAGCCATCTTGAACTGTATTAATCGGTCTCTCAGAGACCAGGGATCTGAAAGGGAAGTCCCACATATCATCCCAATCGTCGTTGTCAAAGTCAGGAATGTCGTGTAACCATTTGTTTCTGAGTAGGGAGGGAGGTCATCATTAAGTGGGAGTACAGTCGCGAGGTGGGTTTATCTGTACATCCTGACCTGAGGAGGTTCTCTGAGGACTGGACGATCTGGAGGGGAGAACTGAAGAATTGACGACCGAAGGCATGGGAAAGTTGTAAATGTCTAAAAAAAAAAAATAGCTCTGCGGGACGTTGAAATCGGATATCAGTTTGGGGAGTGGGGCCAGAGATTGATTGGAGATTACTTGGGCCACTGTTTTAACACCGAATTTAGTCCAAGCATGGGGTTCGGGCAATTTGTAAATGTGCTCAAGGGTGGGATTCAACCACAAGGGGGCAGCTGGAGAGAGTGCATTTTTAGGGTATCTTTCAATTTTAAGTCCCGCCCCCCCATGCACGAAGCGTGGTGCGCATGGAGGGGGTCAATGGGTATGGGGCCTTGGGCCACGGAAAAGTAGAAATTTCAGTGCCTCCAACGATTTCACCACTGCCGCCTCAACCAGGGTGTTGTATCAGGAGTAAGCCACCAGGCCGCTGTAACTAGTTGGGTGGCCAGGAAATATTTATATAGGTCAGGGCACGCGAGTCCTCCCTGGGAGGACGGGCGTATTAGCGTTGACCATCCATACCTGGGGGACTGGGTTCCCCAGATAAAGGAGGCAAAGAGGCTATGTAGCCGGGTAAAAAAGGATTTGGGAATCCATTGCGGAGATTGGCGGAGTAAGTAGATACATTTTGGGCAGAATCTTCATTTTTAAGAGATTTATCCGACCTAGCAATAAGGGTAGTGATTCCCATGCCTTCAGTCTCAGTCGTGTCTCCTGACCCACTGGGGATAGATTCAGGGGCAAAAAAAATCTGAATCCTGCCTCGAGATCACCACCCCAAGGTATTTTGAAGCTCTCAACCCATTGTAGGGATATATCGGAGGGAGCGGTGGTGCGGGGTCTATAGGGAACAAAAGAGACTTAGACCAGTTAACCTTGAGGCCCGTGACAGCGGAGAAGGAGTTCAGGATCTGCAGTGCCCCCGTGAGCGAGGAGTCTGCATCGTTTAGGAAAAGGAGGAGGTCGTCTGCATACAGGGCGACCCTCTCCTCCAGCCAGCCAACGCGCAGGCCCCTGATGTGCAGGGAGGTGCGCAGGGCCTCCGCCAGTGGTTCCATCGCAATGGCGAAAAGGGCCGGAGAGAGAGGGCAGCCCTGCCACTTGCCTCTGGACAGAGGGAAGGGCCGTGACAGACCACCCCCCCCCCCAGCTTGACAGCCGACGTAGGATGCTTGTATAGTGTCTGTAACCACGCAATAAATATCACGGGGAACCCCATTCTACGGAGGACCTCCCACAGAAAAGGTCATTCCACAGTGTCGAAGGCCTTCTCTGTCTAAGGAGACCACCACAGGGGAACCCTCATTGAGGTGTCGTGCATGTATGTTAGTAAATAGGCGTCGCAGGTTGACATCAGAGGCTATATTAGCCATAAAACCAGTGGAGATCCACCCTGAAAAAAAAATTGGGGAAAGAATCATAATTTTTTTTTTTTAGATCATTGCTATAAACAACAACAAATGGCTTGTTCAAAAGAGGGGTGCAGGTAGCAACATCAGGCTATCTATTTTGAAAGTAAGTGCTTCAGAGTGTGTCCAACATTCTCCTGAGAGATGGCCCCACTGAAAAAGTGTCAGGAACCTAACCTTGATCTCCTTAACTTAAAGGGTTTGTAAACATTGGTTCGTGCATTAACAAAAACTGAAAAATAAAGCAGTCATAAAAATAAAAAAACTACAAGTTTTCATGAACTGGGTAAGGGGAACGCAGGGAAGAATGGCTTGGTTCTGAACTGACTGGGTGTGGCTGTACATGCATTCTTTGAAACTCAGGATGAGATGGGAAAGGTGTATACATTGGTGGCGGTTCTGCGTATGGGTTCATGGCTGGTGTGGTGTCATGGCATTGATGACTGGGCATTGGTTTAGTCAAAGAGCCACTAGGTGAATTAAAACCCAGAGCCCATGGCTGAAATCTTGGATATGGGCATTGCTCTTTGCAAGCAGAAATTATATACGTAAGATAGTCATGTATATCACCCCTGACTTCAGTACGCTTATCAGGAGGAATCTCCCTGACTACACGGTAACATTCTCAAAAACATCACATCCGGGTCTGAGATGTGGAGGAATTCATTATCTTTTTTGTGGCAGGGTTTTGTGATTGGTTTCTCGTTTCTGCAATTATACGATTGAAATATTCCTCAAAAGGTGGCTCTTGTTGAGTAAGACGTGTTCGAGTGGTGGAAGTAGACCAGACTCTCCTATCAAGATTTGCCTGCAAATAGATATAATACATAGATTATGCTTCTGATGTTAAGGTCACACTTGGTGGACAGCATACTGATAAATCTGATGCTTGCCCAAATATTGAAGTTGTGTCAGAGCTTGCAGCACCTGTTTTGTATAGATCAGAAACACGCACTTGTTTTTGCCCCAAAAACCTGATGTCACTGTATTATCAGGAAGACTTCCAAAGCCAGAAGTACTGATGTGGTACTTTGCCCAAAACATAAGCTGTTGTTTCTCCTCTAAAGAATATTTAATGTACCAACACCAGCTGCCATTTTAATATGTAAGTAATACGTTTTTGTGGATGGAGGTTGTGAAAATACATACCGCCGGTTCTTGAGTTAATGGTTGATACTCTTGGGATGAAACTGTCACTGAATTGTTTTTTTTTTTTTACTTGGGTCAGCGTCATTATTTTCTGGTGATGAACTTGCATGCCTTGCACTTGCTCTTGCAGTCACACCTGAGACAGTTCTAGATAAGGATAACAACATTACAAGTAAAAAAAACAAAAAACATGAATACTGTCATGTGTACACTACAGAATAGCCCTCTATCTGGAGCTGGGGGAACTGTAGTTTAAACTGTAGTTTAACCACCTCAATACTGGGCACTTGCACCCCCTTCCTTCCCAGACCAATTTTCAGCTTTCTGTGCTCTCGCACTTTTAGCGACAATTACTCAGTCATGCTACACTGTACCCAAATGCAATTTTTATCATTTTGTTCACACAAATAGAGCTTTCTTTCCCAAGTCATCTTCCAGGACAGCCCTTGAGAGATATAGCTCTTCCCTGGACAGGAAACGCATCACCTCCAGCTCTTTAAAAGGCGGTCCCTCAGGCACCTGGTCCGTTTTTGTGTTTCCTCAGTCGGAGGAGACATGTTACCTGAAGGAACCGTCTTTAAAAGGGGAGATGGGTCCAGGAGAGTACCCATCAAACAAGGGCTGGAGCAGCTGAGTTTTTTCCCCCCTTACCTTCTTAAAAAATCTCTCCGTAGCCACAGGTCCCCTCCGCATGGTGTATGGAGTTCCCCATTCCCCCTTCTCTCCGGAGCCCAGCGAGGGAGTGGGCAGCGTTGGTGGGCATGGCGGCGTTGTCGGCAGCAGGAGAGCTCACTGTGACCCGGAAGACGCCGGCAGGATGCGCGTCATCGCTGTGCGCCGGAAACGCTGGTTCTGGTTTCCGGCGCAGAGAATGGGCAAAGGCCGAGGTGGCATGGGCTGAGAATTGCCTACGAACGGAGCACCATGGAGGCATCCCAAGCTTCAGGGGTGTCGAACGCCGTCTCTTCACAGGTAGGCTGGCCTGGCCAGAGCCCTTTTTCCTGTCTATTTTCACCTGCGTAAAAGGGGGAGCTAGATGTTTAGGGAACTATCCAGAGCTCTGTGGGCACCTTAGGATAGGGGAGACATTACTGCATAGGCACTAATAGCTCTCTCTCTACTAAACAGCGAGGAGGATTCCCCTCTTACCAAATTCCTAGGATCTTTCAAGGATGAGATGCAATCCACCTTCCAATCCTTCAGGAAACTTATTGCAGATGCGCAAATTCCATTAACTGTCAGGCAGCAAGAGGTGCCCACCTCTCCTACTCCGGTAGCGTCAGGTTTAGGAGAACCTGTGGAGAATGAGGAGATTTCCCTTAAACACTGACCCGGATTCCTCCCAGTCAGATTCTGGGCAGGAGAAAGGTCATGACTCCCGCACCCCCACCCGATTCAAACTCTCCCAAGAGGAAGTAGACGAATTGGTAGGGGCTATTTATGAAACGTTGAAGGAAGAAAAAACCTCACTCTCACGACATGATAAAATGTACCAGGGTCTAAATAAAAGGGAACCAAAGGTATTCCCAGTACACAAGCTAATGTCAGATTTGGTGCTCAGGGAATGGGAGGAACCTGATAAATGGCCCTTCTTTTCAGGTGGACTGAAAAGAAGAGTTCCCTTTGATAAGGACCCCAGTGCAGTTTGGAACCAGTCCCCAAAGCTGGACGCCCCCCTAGGGAAGGTGTCAAGACATTTAGACCTAGTCTTCGACGACATGGGACACTTAGCGGATCCTATGGATAAAAGGGGGGATGTAATCCTCAAAAGATCGTGGGACACGGCCAACCCTAAACTAGCACTAGCAACCACCTGTGTAGCCTGAAATGTTGAATTTTGGTTAAAACCATTACAGGAACACCTGACGGCGGGTACCCCTAGGGCAGAGTTGCTAAAATCCTTCCCCATGCTTTTTAAAGCAGTAGGATTTATCGCAAATGCCTCAACGGAGTCTAAAACTTTCAGGCAGGGCGTCTTCACTGTCGGTAGCAGCCAGGAGAACCCTTTGGCTCAAAACCTGGCCGGGGGATACCGCTTCAAAATTGCGCTTATGTAGCATCCCCTTTTCAGGAAAATTTGTGTTTGGCACCCCGCTAGACGAAGCTTTAGAACGCACAGCGGATAAGAAAAAGACTTTTCCTGTAAAGAAAGTCATTCCCCAGGAAGTTTTTTTGTTCCTATAATGGACAAAAGAAAATGCAAGAAAAAGGGAAGCCAAACACTGGGGGGCACAAGGAGGGAAACAAAAGGCAAAAGTGCTCTTTAACCCTCCTGACAAAAATCCCAAGCAGCAGTGATGCCAACATCCAGGTTGGAGGAAGACTGGGGGACTTCCTTCCACAATGGAAAAAACTGACCAACAGTTTTATCAGGGGAGTAATAGAAAAAGGGTGTGCCCTGGAGTTCAACCAAAAACCACCAGCAAGATTCTTGGTTACACAACTGGCGAGGGACCCAGCAAAAGCGCAAGCATTACAACAACTCATAGGAGCACTAGTAGACCAGAAAGTCCTAATACCAGTTCCCAAACAAGAGGAAGGCATCAGGCAAATATCGCCTGATCTTCAATCTAAAACCATTAAATGCAGTACAAAAAATTCCGGATTAGGACTGCTGTGGAACCCCCCGACTACACGCATCCTAACTAGGGATGCCAGCAACCAAGGGTGAGGAGCTCATCTAAATGGACAGTGGGCACAGGGCACTTGGAGTCGCCTAGAGAAAAAAACGCTTGTCCAACTACAGAGAATTAAAGGCTGTAGCCAAAGGAATCTCGGCATTTCAGTCAGTATAAACACCAACATCTACAGGTCAGGTCGGACAACATAACCTCGGTAGCATACCTAAACAGGGAGGAACCAGGAATCCCACCCTGATGAGCATAACACAAGAAGTATTCGCATGGGCAGAGGAAAATCTGGAATCGCTGTCAGCAATCCATCTCAAAGGGACACACAACAATCTAGCCGACTTTCTGAGCAGACAATTAATCTCACAAGAAGAGTGGTCACTAGATCCGGCAGTATTTGAGGAAATAGTTGCAGTGTGGGGCCTTCCAGAGATTGACCTATTTGCCAACAGAGAAAACACCAAACTACCATAGTTTTTCTCGCTGAACCCAGGGGATCAACCAGTGTCAGTCGATGCCCTCCAGAATGCATGGACGTTTACACTGACTAATGCCTTCCCGCCTCTACATCTTTTACCGAGAGTCCTCGCCAAGTTTAGGACAGAGAAGACTTCTCTTAGCCCCTTTTTGGCCAAAGAGGGCGTGGTTTTCACTTCTGCTATCGTTAGTAGATCGACCACCTTGGATGTTACCGTGCGGTCAGGAGCTGCTATCCCAAGGTCCAGTACGGCACCCCAATCCAACCATGCTAAAACTAGCGGCCTGGTATCTGAAGTAGACATCCTGAAATCCAAGGGTCTATCGGACAGAGTGATTAAAACTCTGTTACAAATTCGTAAATCAAATACCAGAGCCATATACCTAAAAAAAAAACTGGAGGAAATTTTAACCTCTGGCTAACAGAAAATGGTAAAAGAGAATAGGATTCTCCAACAATATGGGAGTTTCTACAAGAGGGCATTGACAAAAAGTTATCTTTAAGCACGATTAAAGTACAAATTGCAGCCCTATCATTCTATGTACAGCGCTCCTTACAGCAGGACCCGCTTATTAATAGGTTTTGTAAAGCAGTTGCTAAGCAACGTCCGACCCCATGCCGTAAAGTTCCGACATGGGACTTGTCTGTTATGTTAAAAGCAGTCATTGGGGATCCTTTTGAGCCAATATCGGAGGCATCCTTTAAGACTGATTACCTTAAAAACAGTCTTCCTAGTCGCTATGACTTCTGCTCGCAGAGTCTGCGAACTCCAAGCTCTGTCAATTAGAGACCCATATATGCAAATATTGGAGGATAGAATTATTTTAAAGACTGACCAATCATTCATTCCTAAAGTAGCTTCTTCCTTTCACAAAAGTCAGAATATCATACTACCTTCCTTCTGTATTAAACCTGCAAATAGCAAGGAGGAACAAGTACACCAGCTAGACGTCAGAAGATGCCTCCTAGCCTATCTGGAAGGGACAAAAAAACTTTAGAACATCAGAGGCCCTGTTTGTCCTTTTTCTCAGGAAACCGTAAGGGAAAGCAGGCCTCCAAAGGAATAGCCAGGTGGATTAAGATGGCCATCATGGAAGGGTACAAAACTTTGCACTTGGACCCTCCACAAGGCTTGAAGGCACACTCTACAAGGTTGGCCACGCCCTGGGCAGAAAGAGCCGGCGCTACCCCAGAGCAGATATGCAAGGCCGCCACATGGTCAAGCATGTCCACGTTCATTCGACACTATCGATTGGACGTCTTAAGTGATCAAGGCTTTGGGAGGAAAGTACTCCAAGCGGTGCCCCCCCCCCCCCCTAAACTGGTGAGTGCTCATCCTCTCAAGGGCTGTCCTGGAAGAAGACTTGGGGAAAATCGGAGTTAGACTTGCCGGTAACTCTGTTTCCAGGAGTCTTCCAGGACAGCACGTTCTCACCCTATTTTTGAGTATGTATATGTACATAGAAAAAAATAAATTGCATGTACGGTATTAACTGTATTTTATGAAAAAAAAATTTAAAAGAAATCTAATTTCGGCGAAAATTTACGCCAAAATGTATTCTGCTACATGTCTTTTGGTAAGAAAAATCCTGATAAGTGTATGATAATTGGTTTGTGTGAAAGTTATAGAGTCTACAAACTAAGCTCCACATTATTGCAAATTGATCAATCCTAATGCACTGATGGCCTCATTTCTTGAGGCCCTAAAATGTCAAAACGGTACAAATACCCCTCAAATTACCCCTTTTTGGAAAGAAGACAGTCTGGGTTATTTAGTAAGAGGCATAGTGAATTTTTTAAAGTTGTAATTTTTTCCCACAATGCCTTGGAAAATGAAGAAAAAAAAAAAAAATATATATATATATATTTTTATATATATATATATATATATATATATATATATATATATATATATATATATATATATATATATATATATATATATATATATATATATATATATATTCTCTTCACAAAGTCTTCAATTTAGAAGATCTTTCTAACAGTATGTACATAGCAAAAATGACACCCCAAAATACGTTGAGTATGGCGATCCCCCATGTGTGAGACTTTTCCACAGCCTGGCCACATACAGGCGCCAAACATCCAAGTAGCACCATCTAAAGGCATAAATTACACATTTACTTTCCTGAGTACCTATCACATTTTTGAAGGCCCTGGAGAACCAGGACAATGGAATTACCCACAAAATGACCCCATTTTGAAAATAAAACAACCCAATGCATATTCTATGAGGCATAATAAGTCTTTTGAACATGTAATTTCTTTCCAAAAGTTTTTGGAAAATGTGGAAAATAAAAAACTTTTTTTGTCAAAGCATTGGTCCAGACAGCCAAAGGAAATGTCCAGGAATTGTCCAGGCAGCAGACAGAGATATGGAAACGTATGAACATGGTCCATGGTTTAGCAGGCAGTTCGGGTGGCAGGCAGAGGCATGGCCAGTTCAGGTGGCAGCACTATGAATGAATGAAAACTTACATAGCACAGCACATGCAAACTTAATCGCCTCTGGGCGCTTGTTGTTCCTGTCTCTTTTGAAATCAAAAGAGATGCGTCTTAAGCTTTTTCCTGAATGCTAAGTGATTTTCCTCCAACCGAATGCTGGTTGGTAAAGCGTTCCATAGTCTGGGACCTTGGACCTTGCGAATCTTCTTTCTCCTTTGGACTTGTAATTGGCTTTCGGTATCTGGAGTAGATTTTGGTTGGTGGATCGCAGAACGCGATTGGAGTTGTGAGCTTTTATTTTTTCGCATAGATAATGGGGAGCATTCCCATAGATACATTGATGCGTTAGACAGAGTGCTTTAAAAACAATTCTGTCCTTTACTGGCAACCAGTGGAGGGATCTCAGTGAAGGTGAGATTGATTCCCATGGTTTTTTCCCAGTCTCTAGTCTGGCGGCCGTATTTTGAACGACTTGCAGACGAGCGATTTGGTACTTGGAGTCCGAGGTAAAGGGCATTTGCATAGTCCAGTCTGGAGTTTACAATTGCTCCCACCACGACTGCTATGTCTTCTTTGGGAATGAAAGGAGTAAGTCTGCGTAGTAGGCGCAGCAGATGGTGAGATCCGCTGACTACTGACCCTATTTGTGCATCCATTGTCATGTAGGAGTCGAAGATGACTCCGAGACTTTTGACTTTGGCGCTAGGGGTGATGATTTTGCCCAGAATGGGCGGGGGGGACCAAGTTGTTGCAGGTTGATTCATATGCTTGGCGTGAAACAGAAGTTCTGTTTTCGCTCCGTTGAGTTTAAGATAACTCTTTGTCATCCAGTCTTCTATCAAAGAGAGGCATGTCTCTAGATTGAGGTGGTGATCCTTTTTGTTGCAAATGCGGAAATACAGTTGCGTGTCGTCTGCATATGAGTGATAAAGCAGTTTTTGGCTGCTAATGATTTCAAAAAGAGGACGAAGGTAGATGTTAAACAGCACCGGCGATAGAGGAGATCCTTGAGGGACTCCGTACGATTCCGTGCGTTTCTCAGAAGTGAAGGGTCCCAATTTCACCGTTTGTGACCGGTTTTCCAAAAAAGAGGAGAACCAAGATAAATCACCTTCTGCGACTTTGGCTACGTCAGCTAGCCGAGTCAGTAATAGTTTGTGGTCTACAGTGTCGAAGGCAGCGCTTGGGTCCAACAGAACCAGGAGACAAGATTCTCCTTCGTCTGCGGCCTCGAGAGCGTCGTCCATGGGGTCTAAGGTGGGTTTCTTCAAGATTGGTTGGATTATGCCCTCTTTCAACTGGCGGGGCACTATGCCCTCTTTGAAAGACTGGTTTATAAGCTGCGTGATAGGAGGTGCCAGGATGTCGGCGCATTCCTTCAGCAGTTTGGTGGGAATGATATCATTTGGCGCTGTGCTATTTCGCAAAGTACCAATGATATTTTTTGTGGCATCGATGGAGATGGGTTCTAGAGTGAACTTTCCTGATTGTGGTGAATTTCTGTGGGTGTTGGGTAAATAATTGCGGGGGGGGGGGGGTTAAGGGGGGTGTTAACATGGTCTTGGTCAGGTAAGACCTGAGGACAGGGGTAGAGGCTTCTTCCCACCCAAATCTCTGCAAAGCCTCCGAATCTCCAGACCCTAATCCGAGAAAACCAAATATGGTGATTATTAATCACAGCCATCGTGCCGATCAGGAGGGCAAACCACAGTGCACTCCTGCTGTTCTGAGATGTGGTGTGTCCTGATGCGTGCGGGTCCGCGTGCGATCCCGCTCTTTCTGAGGGACGTTCAGAAACATCCACTCAGAAGGAGAGAACACCCACCCGGCCGTTTATGTGCAGTGGCCAGGTGGGAAGTGGTTAAAAGTATAATAAATAAAGTAAAAAAATATAAATAAAGAGAGAGAAATTACAAAGCCTCTGCATGGGGGTTAGGCCTACGACGAGTTGAGGGTGCTCTGCTTCTATCTGCATACCCCTCTTTGTTGACATCTTTCTTGTACCAGTCACGTAGGGACCTCCATTGTGTATAAACCTCCTTTTCTGCAATAATATATTTCATTGTATAAATTTGTTATATATCAAACATAACATGGTAGGAACAAAAGTTGAGAGAGATCTGCTCTCACCCCCCACCCAAGAAACACTTCTAGGGAAGACACCAACCATTTGATTTCCCATTAGTATTGACCCCTTTCACTGCCAATGACATGAATACAGTAATCAGTGGCTATTTTTTAACTTCTACTGTCACTGGTCCCCAAAAAAAGTGTCCAAAATGTCGCTGCCAAACCTTTCCCAAAGGCACTGTATTTGTGTAGAAAAAAAAAACAATTTTGTTTGTTTGCAGCATTGCACAATTGTCAGTGACAAAGTGCTGTATCGCTAAAAAATGGCCTGGTTAGGGGGTAAATTAAGCTTGTGGTTATAGTTTGGTTGGTATAGGAAACGGCTATGATGCATGTGTACCCTGCTACATAGACACAACAAACCTTGCACTCGCCTCAGTTATCCTGTTCAGTTGCAGACATATCGTCCCAGTTCGGTGTGACAAATCTCTATACTTCCTCCCACTTTGATCTCTTCAATACTCGGTCGGCATATCCAGGGCATTCTGAGCCCCATAACTCCGGTCGGGCATGCGCCAGGGCTATAATGGCCTCATGAGAGCTCTCTTGCGTCGCCATGTTGCCCTTTCCTCTTTCCCTATGTACTTCCTGTGTCATTTCCCAGGTATACCTACTGATTATGATGTGCTTCCTGTTGTGTTTTTTTTTTCTTACGCTGCTATCCACAGTTGACACAAAATGCTGCAGGTTATGTGCATATAGCTGCGCTAAATCGCACCTGGACGCATTCAATTCTATTTTTTCTATTCGCACCAAGCCGCATGTAACGAAATCGCAGCTAAACCCTGTGTGAATGGGGCCATAGGAAAGCATTGTGTGCTTTTTAAATCAAATATATCTATAGTCTCAATGATGTCTTACACTGATAAAAATAAACACTAACAGCGCTAATATCAAGCTCGATGTGCTCAAAAATGAAATGTGTTACCACATCCTGCTAAATGTAAATTTTCTAATGGGAAAAGCATGTATAATAAAACACATGAATCAAACCTCAAAAGAAATGATAGTAATCATAAAGTCCTCAGTGAAATGACTAAGGCACTGATATCCTCTGACAGTAATGGGTGTCTCAGATGATAAAAAATTAATTAACAGATGCTATAAGTCCATCAACCAGTCCTAATGTAAAAGGAGAACCCTGGAACAAACTTCTGCAGTTACTGTGATGATATAGCCAAAAGAATTGACACGCAGGGATCCCCCAAAAGGACCTCACTCACCAGATAGATGTCATCAGTGTGCAATGAACACTGGCTGTCTCTCAGGGATATGATGCAGTGCAGCTGGATCTCTCCTCTGTCACTCTGCTACCTCCTGGTGGGCTCTGGTGATTCTCATAGAATGCGGTCATGGAAGGATAAGAGGGAGACTCCACATAGTGTAAAAACGTTTATTAAAGGAAGTCCCTCTTAAAAGTTATGATTACAAAAATGAAATTGAATATGGCGCCTGTCACAATCCTTATGCTGAGCGGCTCTCACTGGTTAAGCTGTCTAAGGCAGTGGTTCTCAACTCCGGTCCCCGGGACCCACTTACAGACCAGATTTTAAATATTACCTTGAGGAAAACGTTTCAGTTATTTTGAAAACGTTTCAGTTATTTTGAAAACGTGACCTGTTAGTGGGTCCCGAGGACCGGAGTTGAGAACCACTTGTCTAAGGGATTCCTCCTCCTGATGCCGTAAGTCCTGGGATCCTGCTCACCCGATTGGGCGGTTGGATCACGTGGCCACGCCTGACGCGTTTCATGATTGGTTACACGTCTTCAGAGGGCGTGGCCACGTGTTGTGATGCAACCCTATATATAGCGCCACTGGTATCAGCCGCCCGCCCTCTGCATGACGTCGGCTGATTAGGTGCTGGGGACGCTCTTTGTGTTTACAGAAACAGCTGATCGGACATAGCTGGCGCTACGTCCTCAGCTGTCAACTACACACGCGGCCTATTAGATTACTTAGTTGTGCCGACTCTGCACCCCCAGTGGTCATTGTGTATAGCGCACACTCATACTACTAAACATCTATTAAGACAATCCTGTATTTAAAAGGAACAAGGGTATCACTGGTCCACGCGCAATATTTTCTAGGTACTAATTGGGCATGGAAATGCACCCACAGTGAGTGTATACAATGCTTGTACTGGGGCAACAAGACATTATCAATCTTTTTCAAAACAAGAAAAAATTATGTTAAAATGCAATACCAATGCATTGGTTCCCAGAGAAAACCTTTCTGTTACTGTTAATATGTATATAAAAGTATATAAGCATAAATGATAAATTAGAAGGAATATTTTAAAATCTAAAATTTTAAAATATGACTTATCAAACATACACAAATTTGGCGATCATACTTGTGTCACAAGCCATTATCATATTTATCTCTTAACGGCTACAGTACTAATTTAGTATGATCTCATGACTTTGCTGTTCCATCCGGCAGAGAGAGGGCATGACCTACCCTCTTATCCGATCGTGCAATATTGTACCCTGTCCCGTATCGGCATGTAGCAGGGATAAAGTAAATTTCTTAAAAGGGTCTCTACTATGTATTTATATGTTTTTACGTTTAATGATTGCTAATAAAACAATTGAGATCTAGTTCAATGTTTAACCCCTTTGGGCTTAAGGTATTAGTCAGAAAAATCCATTTTGTTTCGGACTTGGAAATTTCCCGTACCATATTGCCACCCCTCCATTTCAGATGTTTTTTGTCCACTCCCCAAAATTTTAAACTGATGGGGTCTCGATCATGTTTTTTGAGGAAGTGTAGTGACACACTATGTTCCTCATAGCCGGTCTTAATGTTGTAAATATGTTCCGACACTCTTTTCCCTAAGGTGCGTTTGGTACGGCCTATACACATAAGGCCACATGGGCATTCCAAAGCGTAAACTACGTGTGTAGAAGCACAAGTTATGCATTCCTTGATTTGGAATTGCCTGCCATTAGCTGTAGAGGTGAAACTGATGAGGCCTCGTAGGTGGGTTGATACCTGTTGACATGCTTTGCATCGACGCATGCATGAAAAACCCTTTTGGTCCCAAAACATCTGTAGTGATTTTGGCTGGTCAAGTACCTTTTTAACCACTTGATCTCCAAAAGATGGAGTTTTCCTATAAATAAAAGGCTGGTACTTCCGGTAACGCTGGTTTGAGAGTTTTGTCCATTGTTAAAATGTTCCAGTGTTTTCTGAAAATATTCTCCACTTCCCTATATTGCTCGTGGTATTGGGATATGAACCCCTATTCGTATTTCTGATTAGGGCCTTTTATTTATTTATTTTAAAAACTTTGTTTATTAGTTTTTTTACAGGTACTTTGATCAAAAAGGAAAGGCACAGTAATTGGTACAATACAAGCATATCATGGTAAGAAAAATGCAACCAACCCACATCCCTCTACTGTACTTCCCACCCTCAGGAAAATTGCCCCGGTCCCTCAACGGAGGAACCGGAAAACCCGTTACTCCCATGTACCCCATGCGGACCAAACGTGGCCGCATGTAATAGTTATCCTCCGCTCGTGGAGTTACCTGATAGGTACCAAACCATACCCCCAACACACACACACACACACCCTCAAGCATCCACCCAACCCAGCCCCCCCTCCCACACCCAGACTGTCCGCCTCCCACCTTCCCGACGATCGACAGAGCACCCAGAGTCTCACCCCCCCTAACCCTTCTATGGCTGAGAAAGTGGGGTATCCTTCCAGAAAGAGTCTGCAATATCCAGCCAGGGTTGCCAGATCTTGCCAAACTTTTTGGGGCAGACCCTGCCTTTATATATGCATTTAAATATGGGTAAAACCTTATTCACCATACGATACAACATTTGAATGTCCGGGGCGGACGCACTCTTCCATTATAACAATATCAGTTTCCTGTCATAGAACAAAATTATTCGTATCAGAGTCAGAGCATGCGTTGTAGGTATAGAGTCATTAAGCACCCCCAGCAATCCGGCCTCCGGGGTGAGAGGAACCGGGAAGTGCAGAGTGTCCCCAAAAAAGGAAAACAATTCCCTCCAGTACGATGTTACAACAGGGCATGACCAAAACATGTGTAAGTAGTCGGCCTCGGTGGAGTCACACCGAGGACAGGAAGCACTGGAAATCAGACCCATACGGGCCAACCTGGCAGGAGTGTAGTGTAGCTGGTGGATAAACTTAAATTGATCATTAGACCCAATCAGATCAGGGAAGCAAACCTCCGAGGCCTCCTCCCACCCCTCCTCGGACAGCCCCGGAATATCCACCTCCCATTTCCGCTGAGCATTCAGGAAGGGTTTAACCCCTGTCATCTGAAGGCGAGAGTAAAATGTTGTAACCGGCTTCCCCAAATCTGAGTAAGACATGAGTGCCTCTAGAGGCGATTCCGTGAGCTCCTGGGTCAGACCCTCAAATTGAGACCATATTGCGTGGCGGAGTGACATATACCTGAATAGAGCTCTATCCGTTATCCCACTGCTTACCTTCAATTCCTCAAATTAAATAAACTTGTCCTGAACAAAGACGTGTGCAACACGTGTGACCCCCAATTGGGTCCACCACCCGGAGTCTGGGTGGCCCAGGAGCTCAGGGAAGTTCGAATTCTGCCATAGGGGAGCCCTAGGAGAAAACCCCGCCCGCATCAGTAAGCACCCCATTACCCTCATGCCAGGGCAAACCAGCTAACCTCTATCGGGGAGTCCCGGGAGCATCATCCGGCCGTTTGACCTAAGTAGGCCATCAACCAGCGAGTCCCTGGAGGCCCACCAGAGCAGTCAGTAGAGCGGTGGAACAGGACGGGAGAGGCCTCCAGGGAACCAGTCATAGACATATGTGAGCTGAAACGCTATAAAGTACTGGTCTCAAGTTGGGACATTGCCAACCCCATCCAGCTTAGCGGCCTGGAGAGAGGCCCTAGCAATCCGTGGGCTTGTCCCCTGCCACAGAAAAGTAAAACAGGAGCGAGTTACGGTTTTTTAAAAAGTTTTTTTCAATAAAAAATTGGGGATGCCCGGAACACATACAAAAATTTGGGTAGGTAAATCATCTTAAAGATATTTTATACGGCCTATGAGATTAAGTGGCAGAGAAGCCCAAGTTTATGCCTGGTCTCCATATGTGACATGATTGGGGGTAACGTTAAGAGTTTCAAAAGAAGCCAGGTCCGCATTAATTTGAATCCCCAAATATTTAAAAGTAGGTTGAATGGAGAGTTTAGACCTAGAGAGGCAAGAGTAGTCAAGTGTAGGACCTATAGGGAATGCCACCGACTTCTCCCAACCCACCCTCAGCCCAGAGACCTTTCCGAACTCCTCCACCACGCTCATCAGGGATACAAAGGACTGCTCCGTGCCATCCAGATAAATTAGGGCATCATCTGCGTAGAGAGAGAGATCTTCTCTGAGAGGGGGCCATAACAGATGCCACCCACCTCCGCCGTCTGTCGCACCGCCAGAGCCAGTGGCTCAATGGCCAGAGCGAACAGGAGCGGCGAAAGCGGGCAGCCCTGCCTGGTGCCCCTCTGTAAAGTGAAAACAGCAGATACATCTTTGTTAGTGCACACTCTGGCTCTAGGGTTGGTGTAGAGCAAACGGACCCACCGAATAAATTGGGCACTAAAGCCCATCCGATGCATGGCCTCTCCCACAGGAAGGACTAGTTTACCGTGTCAAAGGCCTTTAACACGTCTACAGACAGCACCAGGCCCCCTCTTTTCAAGGGCCTCTGCCCTGTGAATATGCAAGTAGAGACGTCGGAAGTTTATCATACGTACTCCTCCCAGGCATGAACCCTGCCTGGTCCCTGTGAATAAGGTGAAGAATAACCTGCAGTCTCAGGGCCAGAATTTTTGCGAGCACCTTTACGTCACTATTCAATAGGATATGGGGCGATACGACCCACACAACAGCTTATCTTTGTCGGGCTTAGGGGAGCATCACTATCAGGGCCTTGCAACATGGAGGAGGGAAGCTCACCCTCCTGCAGCGCCTGCCCAAACAAGGAGTGCAGCCTCTGTGCTAGGTCCTACCCGCATAATTTTTATACCACTCGCGGGGGGTAATGCGGGGTGGACCAGGGCTTTGTTGGGAGGGAGTGAAAAAATAGCCTCAGTGACCTCCTCTACAGTAAGGGATTTGTCCAGGATCGTAACATGTGATTCTTCCAGGATCGGGAATTGGAGAGATTTGAAGAATCCCAACGTATCCACCTCGTCCGGGGGGGGCGTGGCGGCATATAGGTTCTCCTAAAAGGTCTGAAAGGTTTGGTTTATAACTAAGGGGTCTGATGTGACAGAGCCATCCAGCAACCGAGCATGAGGTATCGTCCGATCCACATATTCCATGCGGGAGAGATAGGCCAACATCTTTCCATTCTTACCACTGTGTTCCAGTAGCCTGGCCGACAGATACAACTGCTGCTTCCGCGTCACCTCCACCCTGTGAAGGTCCAGAGCCCTGTGCGGCCCCATGGGAGTCCGGGGTGGGGTGCGCAGAATATTGGGCCCTGGCGTTCTCCAGGGAGGATTCCAGGGCCAAAAGGGCCGCCCGGGAGGACTTTCTGTGCTGGGCAATGCTAGAAATATACGAGCCCCGCACCGACGCCTTAAAAGCATCCCATGTGGGGCCAAAGGAGGCCGAACCAGCATTGTCCTCCCAATAGTGGGACATTTCTTGCCGGACTGGCTCCTGGAACTCAGGAGTGGAGACCCAGAGAGGACTGAGCCGCCACACCCGAAAGGAGGGCCTGTGTCCCCCACCACCATCTCTATAGACAGGGCAGAGTGATCTGATAGTGTCTGAGGTAAGTGGGAAACTGTATATTGGGAATCAGGTCAGGGGTCCCCAATGCATAGTCCAACCTGGAAAGAGTACAGTACGTCCGAGACTGACATGTATACTCCCGAGTCCCGGGATGGCTGAGCCTCCATAGATCCAAAAAACCAAAGGAGGAACACCACTGGCTAAACAGCTTAGAGTCATACTGGATGGGCCTCAAGCGGTCCCGAGTTGTGTCGAGCACCGAATTGAAGTCCCCCACTATAAGAGTAGCCATCACTGGGAGGGTGGCTAATTGTACACTCAAGTCTGTAAAGATGTCTGTCGTGACAGGGGGGGGAGCATACACCACTACCAGCAATAGCAGCGTGGCATGCACCGTGCATTGGAGAAAGAATTACCGACCCTTAGGGTCCAACACCACCCTCTCACAGGAAAATGGGAGGCCCTTCCTCACCAAAACGGATACCCCCCGTGCATAACTAGAGTAGGTGGAGTGGTACCCGTACATGACCCAACACTTTTTCAGTGCCATTACCTTTGAACCCAAAAGATGCGTTTCCTGCAGACATAGTAAATGGGGGTTGTGCACCTTGAGGAAGTCAAATAGTAAGGCTCTCTTAAATTTTGAGTTTAACCCCCTGACATTCCAGGAGATACATCTTATCACCGACATGTTAAAGCATTAAAAATAACATTGCACAGAAGCAGAGCAATCAGCAGTATCCCATACAAGGCATAGGTGGGGGTAGAGAGAGGGCCAGGAACACTCACACACAGACACACCACACTCATCACCTCACACAACACAGCAATCGCACCCCCAAGCATACTCAGTATAGGCAACAGCCCATCACACTTAACCCCTGCCAGACCCCAGAAACAAGGGGCTGGCTTTACCCCCGAACTGCAAGTAAATGCTAGGAACATGGCCTTCCGCAGACAAGCCAGCAAACTCAGTAGAGCAGTCAATAAGCATTTTAGCTAATGCAAATGTAAGAAAACAAAACAGTTATTAGCAAGTAGTAGCAGCACATTTTGCCTTTGGAGATCTGTGTCCTCTTGCTACAGCGATTAGTTGAAACCTCCTGTCCCAGGAGCACTCCGGTGGAGCGGGGTGCCCCGAAAAGAAAAAAAAGGGGGGGGAGAGAGAATCCCTGGGAACATCAAAAAAAGGTGGAAAACACAGATGGGTAAAAACTCAAGTGTCGGATGCCCTGTCAGACACAGGGCCAGGCTGGTGCAGGGATTCGAACCAGGACAAAGCGTTGGCAGGGGTTTGGAAGAAATGCACCTGGCCCTGGTGCGCCACTCTCAGCGTCGCGGGAAACAACATGGAATACTGTATGGTCTTCTCCCTCAGCTTCTGCTTGACATGCTGGTACTTGGCTCTTGAGACCCGGACAGCAGGGGAGTAATCAGGGAAGAGGGACACCGATGCGTTGTTGATCTTCAGGCTCCCCTTGATTCGGGCAGCTCGCAGGATAGAGTCCCTGTCCCTGTAGTTAAGGAGGCGCATGATCATGGTGCGAGGGGGGCCTCCAGCAGGCAGCGGCCTGCCAGGCACTCTATGGGCCCGCTCCAAAACAAAGCAGGGGGACAGGCAGTCTTTCCCAAATTCCTGGGTAAACCAACTCTCCAGGAAAGCAACCGGGTCGGATCCCTCGACCCGTTCAGGAAGGCCCACTAGGCGCAGGTTATTCCTGCGTAAACGATTCTCCAAATCGTCCATTTTGTCCTCTAACGACCGGATTTTTGTGCCCTGGGCCTTAATGGTGGGGATGATTGGGCCTACAGTGTCTTCCAGATCACTGATGCGGCGCTCCGTCTCTGTCACCTGGTCCCGCATCTTATGCATGTCCTGGCGCATTATAGTAATGTCCAGCTTAAGCTCTTCCATCTTCCCCATAGTGTCAGAATGATTTACCTTCATGAGCTTTAGGACCTCCAGCAGCGTGGGCTCCGGTTCCAGACCGTCCTCCAGGCCGTCTTCGCTGGGCGATCCAGGAGCAGGCAGCGCTGGTGTAGTGAAGGTCCCAGGAGAGGGTGGAGGAGACGTCTCAGGGTCCTCTGCAAAAAACTCTGGCGTGGATGCCAATGAGGAGAGTGGCGCGGCGCTGCGGCGGCCATCATGGCCGGAGCGCGTGGTGATGTTCATCCTGACCACGGGCTGCTTTTTGCGCTTTCCCATCCACCAGAATCCTCCGAAAAGTATCCCAGGGGCTTCCCCGAGGGAACTACAAGGTTGGTAGTCGGTTTAGAAGGGCAGATATGCAGGATGGTGCAGGATTGTTCAGAGGGATCTCGGAGCTGCTAGCAAAGACGTCCGCTCACATGCTGCTCCAGGCCACGCCCCTCCTAGGGCCTTTTATTTTTGGTTGCAGTAATGACTCCTGAGTGTTTTTCCCAACTTCTTCTCTGATTAGTTCCAGTGTGTCATTATTATACCCCTTTTCAATGAAACGTTGTTTAATTAGGGATGACTGGATCATATAATCGTCATAGTGTGTGCAGTTGCGGCGAATGCGCATGAACTGGCTTTTCGATCCACTACATCAAGGTAGTGGATTTGCTGTCTATCCCAATTAAATTCCAATTTGATGTTATTAGTATTGGTGTTTAACCATAGGGAGAATTCTTTCAAAGTCTCTTCAGTTCCCTGCCACACTATGAATAGATCATCAATGTACCTTGTATAGAAGATCAGTTCCCTGCGTCGGTTTTTATATATCCATTTATCCACTCGCTCATAAAGAGGTTCGCGAGGCTGGGAGCGAACTTGGCACCCATGGCTCTAGTCTTTTTGACTGTAAAAATCTCCTGCGTACCAGAAATAATTTCGAGATGGGCAAAATTCTAATATCATCATTCTCAAGAATTTCTTCTGAGTGTATGGTAAATCCTCCCATTGGCATAAAGCCCAATTGAGCGCCAGCAGCGCATCGTCATATTGTATGTTTGCATATAAAGCTGAGACGTCAGCTGTGACAAGAAAGATGTCAGTATCTTCAGAAATCCTGACCTCCCCCAGTTTCTGTAGGAAACTGGTGGTGTCTTTCAAATATGCTTTAGTGTTTTGTACACTAGTCTGTAGAAAAAAATCTAGGTATTGTCCTACCCGGGAGGTCACTGATTCTATGCCATTTACTATTGGCCTTTCTGGGGGAGTCACTGAGTTCTTATGGATTTTAGGTACCGTATAAATGGTTGGAATACAGTTAAAGCTGGGACATGAAAATAATTTTTCTTTTTTAGTGATTACTCGCATATAGTAGCCATAGTCCACTAGATTTCGGAGGTCATTCCTATAACCTTTAGTAGGGTCCTTTGGTAGGTGTCTATAGGTTGTGTCATCATCAAGCATGTTTTGAAGTTGGGTGTGGTAGAAGGTTTTATCTAATATTACCACCCCTCCTCCTTTGTCTGCCGGGCGTATGATGACTTCTTTCCTGGCTTCTAAGGCCTTAATGCCTTCTCTTATATGTTTAGGTTTAAGGCTACTCTTAACCGGTAGATCTTCCAGATCCCTTAATATGAGTTGTTTAAAGACTTCAACCTGATGGTTGGCTTGCTGTTGTGGGTTAAAAACCTATTTCTAAGACCACTATCTACCCCAATGGTTTCCTTTGGTTTGGTCTTGTATGCAATACCTGCGTTAGATAGAAAGATAAACATGAAAAAATATTTCTTAACGTATTTATGTATATCGATGTATACATCAAATTTGTTCATGGGTTTCGTGGATGAACACTTAAGACCTGCATTGATGATATTTGTTTCTTTCTGGGTTATAGTGGAGAGATTATATATGCCACTTACTCTGTCTGCCTGGGTCTTTTTCTGCTGGACCCTTCTCCCTGCTCTGCAGCCTCTACGTGCTGCATTTTTGACTGCCTTGCTGGACTGCGGTATTCCTGCCACTGTGGAGGGTTCCACCATTCCTGAGTTGTATTCTGGTTGTGTGGTTGTTGTGGAAAAATTATTTTTATGTCCCAGCTTTAACCGTATTCCAACCATTTATACGGTACCTAAAATCCACAAGAACTCAGTGACTCCCCCAGCAAGGCCAATAGTAAATGGCATAGAATTGGTGACCTCCCGAGTAGGACAATACCTAGATTTTTTTTTCTACAGACTAGTAGGGGTGCAACGGATCGTCACCGATCCTTGATCCGAACGGGTCACCCCGTTCGGATCGGCACACCACGCGATCCGCGGAGCGCTCCGGAGCCTCGGCCGTAGGAAAGTCCCCGGCTTAGGCCTAGCTCCAGAGCGGTGGCCATCTTGCTCCACCCCCTAGTGCTTGTCAGAGCACAGCGTGACACGCCTCCCCGCCTCAGTGCGCTCACTACAGACCCGGAACTGCTTGCAGACATGTGGAGACAGCATTGGTGATCTCTGCACCTGCAAGTAGGAGATACCCCCTCCACCCTGGTGTACAGAGATGCTCCCCAGGTGATGGTGTGACACCAGGGTGGAGGGGGGTGGATAGTGATTAGGTGGGTGTAACGAGATTTTTTTTTTTTTTTTTGCTGATCCGTAAATGATCCGATCCGTGACTCCTGATCGATCCGATCCGTGATTTTTTTGATCCGTTGCACCCCTACAGACTAGTGTACAAAACACTAAAGCATATTTGAAAGACACCACCAGTTTCCTACAGAAACTGGGGGAGGTCAGGATTTCTAAAGATACTGACATCTTTTTTGTTACAACTGACGTCTCAGCTTTATATACAAACATACAACATGACGATGCGCTGCTGGCGCTCAATTGGGCTTTATGCCAAACGGGAGGATTTACCATACACTCAGAAGAAATTCTTGAGAATGATATTAGAATTTTGGGGTATAATAATGACACACTGGAACTAATCAGAGAAGAAGTTGGGAAAAACACTCATTACTGCAACCAAAAATAAAAGGCCCTAATCAGAAACACGAATGGGGGTTCATATCCCAATACCACGAGCAATATAGGGAAG
Source organism: Rana temporaria (assembly GCF_905171775.1). Lineage (NCBI taxonomy): Eukaryota > Metazoa > Chordata > Amphibia > Anura > Ranidae > Rana > Rana temporaria. The sequence continues at coordinate 91,605,518 of NC_053500.1, read as the reverse complement.
TGGAGAATATTTTCAGAAAACACTGGAACATTTTAACAATGGGAAAAACTCTCAAACCAGCGTTACCGGAAGTACCAGCCTTTTATTTATAGGAAAACTCCATCTTTTGGAGATCAAGTGGTTAAAAGGGTACTTGACCAGCCAAAACCACTACAGATGTTTTGGGACCAAAAGGGTTTTCATGCATGCCGTCGATGCAAAGCATTTTAACCGGTATCAACCCACCTACGAGGCCTCACCAGTTTCTCCTCTACAGCTAATGGCATGCAATTCCAAATCAAGGAATGCATAACTTGTGCTTCTACACATGTAGTTTACGCTTTGGAATGCCCATGTGGCCTTATGTATATAGGCCGTACCAAACGCACCTTAGGGAAAAGAGTGTCGGAACATATTTACAACATTAGGACCGGCTATGAGGAACATAGTGTGTCACTACACTTCCTCAAAAATCATGATCGAGACCCCATTGGTTTAAAATTTTGGGGAGTGGACGAAATACATCCGAAATGGAGGGGTGCCAATATGGTACGGGAAATTTCCAAGTCCAAAACAAAATGGATTTTTCTGACTAATACCTTAAGCCCAATAGGGTTCAACATTGAACTAGATCCCAATTGTTTTATTAGCAATCATTAAAAGTAAAAACATATAAATACATAGAAGAGCCCATTTTAAGAAATTTACTTTATCCCTGCTACATGCCGATACGGGACAGGGTACAATATTGCACGATCGGATAAGAGGGTAGGTCATGCCCTCTCTCTGCCGGATGGAACAGCAAAGTCATGAGATCATACTAAATTAGTACTGTAGCCGTTAAGAGATAAATATGATAATGGCTTGTGACATAAGTATGATCGCTGAATTTTTGTACGTTTGAGAAGTCCTATTTTAAATTTTAGATTTTAAATATTCCTTCTAATTTTTCATTTATGCTTGTATACTTTTATATACATATTAACAGTAACAGGTTTTTTTCTGGGAACCAATGCATTGGTATTACATTTTAACATAATTTTTTATTTATTTTTCCTTGTTTTGAATAAGATTGATAATGTCTTGTTGCCCCAGTACAAATATTGTATATACTCACTGTGGGTGCATTTCCATGCCCAATTAGTACCTAGAAAATATTGGGCGTGGACCAGTGATACCCTTGTTCCTTTTAAATACAGGATTGTCTTAATAGATGTTTAGTAGTATCAGAGTGCGCTATACACATTGACCATTGGGGGCGCAGGGAGTCGGTACTACTAAGTAATCTAATAGGCCGTGTGTGTAGTTGACAGCTGTTTCTGTAAACACAGAGAGCGTCCCCAGCACCTAGCAACTAATCAGCCGACGTCGTACAGAGGGCGGGCGGCTGATACCAGTGGCGCTATATATAGGGTTGCATCACGACACGTGGCCACGCCCTCTGAAGATGTGTAACCAATCAAGAAACACGTCACGGCCACGTGATCCAACCGTCCAATCGGGTGAGCGGGATCCCGGGACTCACGGCGTCAGGAGGAGGAATCCCTTAGACAGCTTAACCAGTGAGAGCCTGTCAAGGATTGTGACAGGCGCCATATTCAATTTAATTTTTGTAAGCATAACTTTTAAGAGTGACTTCCTTTATTTAATAAACGTTTTTACACTATGTGGAGTCTCCCTCTTATCCTTCCATGACCGCATTCTATGAGAATCGCCAGAGCCCACCAGGAGGTAGCAGAGTGACGGAGGAGAGATCCAACTGCACTGCATCATATCCCTGAGAGACAGCCAGCGTTCATTGCACACTGATGACATCTATCTGGTGGGTGAGGTCCCTTTGGGGGATCCCTGCGTGTCAATTCTTTTGGCTATATCATCACAGTAACTGCTAAAGTGTTTGTTCCAGAGATCTCCTTTTACATTAGGACTGGTTGTTGGACTTATAGCATCTATTCATTAATTTTTTATCATCTGAGACACCCATTACTGTCAGAGGATATCAGTGCCTTAGTCATTTCACTGAGGACTTTATGATTACTATCATTTCTTTTGAGGTTTTTGATTCATGTGTTTTTATTATACATGCTTTTCCCATTAGAAAATTTACATTTAGCAGGATGTGGTAACACATTTCATTTTTGAGCACATTGAGCTTGATTTTAGCGCTTTTAGGGGCAGATCCTCGTACCTTTGCGCCGGGCGCAGCGTATCTAAGATACGCTACGCCGCCATAACTATCTTTTTTATTTTGAATCCGCGCCGTAAGTTACGGCGGCGTAGTGTATCTCTCGCGGCGTAAGGGCGCGGAATTCAAATGGCTGTGATGGGGGGGCGTGTTTTATGTTAATACGTCGTGACCCGACGTAAACAACGTTTTTTTTTTTTTTTTTTTTAACTGCGGATGCGCAGTCCCTGGGGGTATCCCAGTGTGCATGCTCGAAATGAAACCGGAACCAGCCAATGCTTACGATGGTGACGTCATTCTATGCAAATTCCTGTTCACGAACGACTAACGCAAACAACGCAAAAAATTCAAAATTCTACGCGGGAAGGACGGCCATACTTAACATTGAGTACGCCTCATAATAGCAGCTTTAACTATACGCCGGAAAAAGCTGAACGGAAACTACGGGAAAAAAATGCGCCGGCCGGACGTATGTTCGTGGATCGCCGTAAATAGCTAATTTGCATACTCAACGCGGATTTCGACATCCAAGATCCCACGGCGTACGAAGACGTACGCCTGTCGGATCTAGCCGAGATGCCGTCATATCTTGTTTTGAGGATTCAAAACAGATACGACGTGGGAATTTTGATTGGATACGCCGGCGTAATTTCTTTGTGGATCTGCCCCTTAGTGTTAATTTTTATCAGTGTAAGACATCATTGAGACTATAGACATATTTGATTCAATTGCTACTTTTTATAGCTGCTTCACTGCTTATTACTTTTGATGACTAGCGATTCACGCAGGTGTTATATCTTATAGTCAATTTCCATCCGTGCGCTGGGTTCAGTACTAGTCACCTGACCTTAATTGGGTGCTTTGGTACTGATTCCCTTTTCATTGTGTGCTTTTAGCTGTGGTAGAAAATCCGCAAAAGCACCATTCTATCCGTCTGTGTGAAAGGGGACTAGAGTCCACAAACTATGGTATACAGTATCTCCCAAAAGTGAGTACACCCCTCATATTTTTTGTAAATATTTAATTATATCTTTTCATGTGACAACACTGAAGAAATTACACTTTGCTGCAATGTAAAGTAGTGAGTGTAGAGCTTGTATAACAGTGTACATTTGCTGTCCCCTCAAAATAACCCAACACAGCCATTTAATGTCTAAACCGCTGGCAACAAAAGTGAGTACACCCTTAAGTGAAAATGTCCAAATTGGGCTGAATTGGCAATTCTTGCTCCCCAATGTCATGTGATTTGTTGGTGTTACAAAGTCTCAGGTGTGAATGGGGAGCAGGTGTGTTAAATTTGATGTTGGCACTCTCACTCTCTCTTGCTTGTCACTGGAAGTTCAACATGTCACCTCATGGCAAAAAACATTGAAGATCTGAAAAAAGCAATTGTTGCTCTACATAAAGATGGCCTAGGCTATAAGATTGCCAAGACCATGAAATTGAGATGCAACATGATGGCCAAGACCATACCACGGTTTAACAGAACCGTTTCCACTCAGAACAGGCCTCTTCATGGTTGACTAAAGAAGTTAAGTGCACATGCTCAGTGTCCTATGCAGAGATTGTCTTTGGGAAATGGACATATTAGTGCTGCCAGCATTGCTGCAGAGGTTGAAGGGGTGGGGGTCAGCCTGTCGGTGCTCAGACCATACACTGCATCAAATTGATTGCATGGCTGTCATCCCAGAAGGAAGCCTCTTCTAAATATGATGCAACATGCCTGCGAACAGATTGCTGAAGACAAGCAGACTAAGCACATGGATTACTGGAACCATGTATGTCCTGTGGTCTGATGAGATCAAGATAAACTTATTTGGTTCAGATGATCTCAAGCATGTGTGGCGGCAACCAGGTGAGGAGTAAAAAGACAAATGTGTCTTGCCTACGGTGAAGCATGGTGGTGGGAGTGTCGTGGTCTGGGGCTGCATGAGTTTTGCCGGCACTGGGGAGCTTCAGTTCATTGGGGGAACCATAAATGCCAACGTTTACTGTGACATACTGAAGCAGAGCATGATCCCCTTCCTTTAGAGACTGGGCCTGCAGGGCAGTATCCCAACATTATAACGATCCCAAACACACCTCCAAGATGACCACTGCTTTGCTAAAGAAGCTGAGGGTAAAGGTGATGGATTGGTGGCCAAGCATGTCTTCAGATCTAAACCCTATTGAGCATATGTGGGGCATCCTCAAATGAAAGGTGGAGGAGTGCAAGGTCTTTAACATCCACCAGCTTTGTGATGTCATCGTGGAGGAGTGGAAGAGGACTCCAGTGGAAACCTGTGAAGCTCTGGTGAACTGCATGCCCAAGAGGGTTAAGGCAGTGCTGGAAAATAATGGTGGCCACACAAAATATTGACACTGAGCCCAACTTGGACATTTTTTTTTTTTTAAATCAGAAAAAATGTTTATTGTGCCAACAAAATAAAATACAATATACAGGTCATCATAAAGAAAGTCACAAATGACAACAAAAAAAGAAAAAACACAAAAATAGAACAAAAAGGGGGCAGCATATATGTCCTGTATGATACAGTAGTGGCACCAACATTACAAACAAAACACATATTGTTAAAAGAAAAGATTAGACCGTGTTGGGCAGGCAAAGACAGCCTCACCCCCCGAGACAACCACACCTGAGGCCAACGGGCCACAACTTAAACGCTACACCCCACAGCCCGCCCACATATCCAAAACCACTTCCCACCATTAATCACAGTCTTATGCCTATATTATAGGTCCTATACAATATACACTCCAACCTAAGCCAGATCTTCCTCCGAAGTAAAAAAAAGGCTAACTTGGAAATTTTCACTAGTGTACTCACTTTTGTCGCCTGCAGTTTAGACGACATTAATGGCTGTGTATGTGTCGAGTTATTTTGAGGGGACAGCAAATTTACACTGTTATACAAGCTGTAAACTCACTACTTTAAATTGTAGCAAAGCGTCACTTCTTCAATGTTGTCACATGAAAAGATATAATAAAATATTTACAAAAATGTGAGGGGTGTACTCACTTTTGTGAGATACTGTATGTCTGAAAATCTCATTTCTTGAGGCACAAAAAAAACATTACAGTACAAATACCCCCAAATAAAGCTTTTTTGGAAAGCAGACAGTCTGAGGTAATTGGTAAGAGACATGGCACTTTTTTTGAAGTTGTAATTTTTTTGTAATTTTTTTTGGAAAATGTAAGATTTTTTTTTTTGTTTAATATTTCTATTCCTTTACTGTCACCAGTGCAGTACAGCATCATCATATAACTGGTGTGGTGGTGACATGGATTGGTGACAGTATTTAAAAAAAAGTGTATGTGTATGTATGTATGTATGATATATATATATATATATATATAATATAATGAATTACTTACTATAGTACCAGGAAGTTCTGGGCGCTATTACATGTAATCACACCCATTTCAGGCAATTAAAAGTTCAACCAAGTGAATGTGCGAATGAAAATTAGTGCTATTGGTGGCGAACATGCCTTAGTAAACTTGAAATCGGCGATTCCGCAGATATGCAAAAACTGGAAGAAAAGATTGGACAGCCGCACTTCCACAAAATCCTTAAAATGTTGCCTTTAATGGTAAAAAATGGAAACGGCACTACAAGTCACAGACAGTGGGGTGGATAGCTGAGGCGTTTCGCACTGTGGTATCAGCACTTAGTCATAGCTAAAACAAAATGGTTCACAACTCAAATATATACACACCTAAACCAAGCCTAAACCAGTCACGTGATCCGCCTTCACCTGTGATCAACCATCGCTAATGATGTGAGTAGGATGGTGAAAAGAACAATCGATGGTGATCACCTGGGGAGCTGGATCACATAAGTGGTGAAGTTTAACACACATGTATACAAAAGAAACCCAAAACTAAAATATGCAATAAGGTAAAAAAACAAGTATAAAATATATATAAAACGAACATGAGCCTTAAATGTAAGGAGAAAATTCATAAATAAAATCTAGTGACAGTAAATATACAAATATAATCGAGGGGACAGTAGGTGATACAGAGCAATGTCGTTAGATACAAATGTAAGTGCATGTGTTCTTATTCGACATGTGGAACAACGTGAAAAAATAGAGAATCCTGTGCATGTATGTGCAGATAAAATAGACATCAAAATTGAATGACATTGTGTAACAGGAGACTCAGACGTAGACGAAAGAGAAACCATGTACAAGAAAAAGTAGTAAGACAGAGCTCAAGGTAATATGTAAAAGTGGGATTGTGTAAACTTATCGGTGACTATAATAACACTCATATGAAGAGCTGTACTAGAATAGTGTATATGTGGTTCAAGTTCCTATTGACTAAAATTGGTCAATTGGTAGAAGAAAGAAATTTGGCTAATCGGTGTGTGTATGTCCATGCATCTGGAGACGCAATGGAAATAGAAGGCAAAATGGGCTGGGGAGGTACAGAATTAAGTATAACTCCCATCACATTGCCCTAAATCCCCACCGTGTGTTATTATTCAAGGCATGTACCGTCAAGAGAAGGCCTAAGAAAAGTTTTTAGGTTGTTAAAAATATTAAGTGTTGGATATTGAAACCTACAAAGTTGTCAACCATGAGGCCATCAAAGGAGTTAAATAGAGGGTTAATATGTATGTGGACTAGACATTATGTGAAAAACAGGGGCAATACGCATAAAACTCTCTAAACAATGTACACATGCTAGAATAAAGACCGGAGTGTGTCCATACACAACAAAGGTTTGTTATAAACAATAATGAAATTCTAAAAAATTGTGTAACAGAATGAAGAGAGCATGCATGTGCACCCGATCAAAATGGATGCTGTATGAGAAAGGCTTGATGAATCGGCCGATTTTGTGCATAAATGGTCCTCAAAGAAACCCTCGGGAGCCCCATGAAGCCAACGAGAAAAAATAATGAATAATAACTATACTAGATGCAATGTGTGGAAATATAGTAAGTTCAGAGCATAATGTCATAAGTACATGTGGAAAAATAGTCCATATAATGTAAAAGGACAGTTTGCACTGAACTATATGGTTGTAAGTGGAATGAATGTAAAGAAAAAAAAAAGAAAAATTAGGATTGTGAGTAGAGGGATGTTTCGAGACCTTTGAGATATGATTGCGGTAGCATCAATATTGTGGTCTCACTCATGTATGCTAGAGGTTATATTGATTAATATCTGACTAAGTTGTCTGATTTTTCTAGTACCAATGACCCAGCGAAAGACATGTGTGAGGTCTGGTAGAGACGGATCACTAAATGAACATTCAAATACTTGTGTGTTTTTGTTGTAGTAGGACCCTCAATAGATAAATATGATATATATAGTGACTGCAAGGGAGTCCACAAAATTAATGAAAATGCATAAAAATGCGTGAAAGTATGTTTTGACCATAGAATAAGAAAAGGATTTAAACGGCGATGATATGAACAGGAAGAATATGTATAGGATGAAAGTATAGATGTTTGTAGGACAGGTGCAGAGAACAGACGGCAGGCTGGGGATAACTCTTGGGCCCTGTACACACGGTCAGACAAAACCGATGAGAATGGTCCGACAGACCGTTTTCATCGGTTCACCGCTGAAGTGGTCTGATGTGTGTACACGACGTGCTGAAAAAAATGAAGTTCAATGCTTCCAAGCATGCGTCGACTTGATTCTGAGCATGCGCAGGTTTTGAACCGATGCTTTTCTGTACTAACCATCGGTTTGGACCGATCGGGCAGCGGTCCATCGGTTCGGTTTTGAAGCATGTTTTAAAATTTTGGACTGAAGGAAAACAGACCGATGGGCTATACACACGGTCGGTTTGGACCGATGAAACTGAACCGCGGTCCATTCTCATCGGTTTTTGTCCGACCGTGTGTAAACATCCCATTCGAAGTTTAACCCCTTCGGAATTCTAGTTTGGATTGAAAATATCCAAAAAACCTCCTGCCTGCATAGTTTTTTAAATTTATCGCCCCTTCTGATGGACGTAGTAATTTTCTCTATACCTTGTATGGATAAGCTGGTCACATCCTTGGAATGCATGGTGTTCCAGTGGTGGGCCACATTAGTATTATGATTTTTTATCAATGTCATATAAATGATCAGAGTCTGTCTCTTAATCTACGGATCGTGCAACCCACATACTGTACTTGACATGCATTGCAGCTGATGACATATACTATGAATTTTGTATTGCAATTAATGAACTCTTTGATTTTAAAACTCTTCTCACAAGTATAGGAGTGAACATACTGTCCCGTTTTTATGTGGCCACAATATCTACATCCTCTGGTCCCACACTTGTAGGTGCCCTGAAATTGTAGCCAATTAGTGCTGGCTGGCGTGCTTATGAATAGGCTAGGTGAGCAAGTGCTTCCCAGGGTTGGTGCCCGCCGGGACACTGTTTTAAAGCCCTTTTTCAAAATGTTCTGATAAACCGCATCATTATATAAAATCGGAAGATATTTGTCAATAGTATGTTTTATATATTTAAATTCCAGACTATATGGTGTAGAAAAAAATGGATTATCGTTAAAAGATAAGCTAATATCTACCACGTTATTATATAGCACTGCACTGCAACCGTGATCCATGTATGTGAAGAAAACATTTTTATGTGAGATGTGCTCTACCCTGTGTGCATCCATTAATGTATATTGCAATTAGCATTCCTTGTGTTTTTTTTGTTGTTGTTTTGCTAACGAATGCAGTTATGAATGAGTATTAGAGTAATGTCTGCTATTCTGTAAAGTTGCATGTATTGGACATTTACACTTGCATATCTGTTGTATGTTTTTTTCTTTTTGCATTATTATTTAGATGACTCTAAAGCAGTAATTATTTATTTATGTTCATTCTTTAATCGTACTACACGATTATGCAGGTCTTGGCGAACTTGGCACAATGACTTGGTGGTCTGCTCAGATGGGAACAAAAAGAATTTGCGCTAACCAGAAACAGAATAGATAGTGAAAAAATATGTAGGTATGTTAATACCGAAGGCAGCAATAAACGGTGCATATACACAAAGATAACATAGAAAAAAGAAAAACTGCGCCAACTCTAATAGCCAGCTTTGAGACTGGAAAAAATGTTCAATATAAATTAAAACATAAAATCAAATATTGAAAAATAGACTAGTAAATGAATTAGTCCAAAGCAAATGTCCTGATGAAAAAAGACACTGAATATGCAGCAGGGAACTGTACAGCTGGATTCTGATGACACCACAGTGAGAGGTATTACAAATCAGTGAAGCCACCACCACATAGATAGTCTCTTACCAGATGGCTAAGAGGGAATAGCCTGAAACAAGATACACCGCTCTCCAGAGGAATCCTAAGCACAGTCATCCAAGGGAAAGATCTCCAGGGGAGAAGAGCCTGCTATCCAGCGAATCCAATCCTCCACACAGAGATAGAGTGGCAGCCCTTCCACTCAGAGATCACGTTGTCCCCAGAATAGAAACAGACTAATAGTGTGATACTGTTTGAGGGTGTTTATTAAATATAAAATAATGTACTTACAAATGTTCTAAAAACAGCAAGCATAAAAACAAGTGCCGGCCGGCAACGAAAGCCCTTCCTCGTTCACATAGAGCGCGGTAGCGTCACTGAATGCACGTTCCAGACGCGTTTCGTCATAGGCTGACGTTATCAATGGGGATGGGCTAGACAGTGACTCACCGCTATAAATAACCCACCTCGATCTGACATGCAAGGAGAGGTTGAATCGAAAGCCGCCATCTTGGATGAGGGAAAGCGGCAATACTATCCCATACATGACTCCTGTATTTAAACTAGCTGAGTCCGTGGTGAATTTAATTATAAATATAGAATTGTGGACATTCGAATCCTGTGTATCGCAACACTCGGAGCTAATTACCATAAATAAAGAAAAAAGACTGGTTAAATTATAACCAGTTGTTGTGATCAGAAAAACGACCAAAAAATGTTTAAAATAATGTGAGGAAACCCTATATGTGCCAATGAGTGACCCCTAATGGGCAACACTGGTAATTTCAACTAGAAGAATCGAAATTTAAATTCGACTCATAGAAAGTGACCGTGCTAAAATATGAATATAAAACGTGTCATGTCCCAATGTCAACACATAAAGATTGCATCGAGACAATACATAGTGAAAAACAACTTACTAATGGCCTAAACCTTAGGATGGCCACTAATAAAATTTATATACATATGTGAAATAAATATAAATAAATATATATAAAAATCTACTAAATATTGCAAAATTACATATGGAATGAACCAAGTGAGTTGAAGTGAGAAATTTATATAATAAAAGGAGCGCGCGGTGAAAGAGTATTTATTCGAAACCCATCAAATGTGATAAATTTATTTAAAAAATATTTTTTTTTTATGTGAATTTTTTTTTTTTTTTATAGAATAAAGAAAGGGAATAATATTGGATAAGTATTATTCACCCCAGGAAAGCCTGTTACTAACTTTCAAAAAACCCGCCAATCCGTGCATGTCACAACTAGGTACAGAAACCCAAATTCTAATCATCACATAAGAATTTAAAAATTGGATCAAGCATTATTAAAAAAAAGCATTCACATCAGTGTCTATATTAAGACCGTACGGGGTATATGTTTTCAATCTGTGTATCCAGGCCATTTCACATTTTGAAATTTCTCTCACCAAGGAGCTACCCCGTCAATTTGGTTTGTATCTATCAATCCCTAGAAAGAGGGTCCCCTTAGGATCCTGGTCATGCTTAACGAGATAGTGCTTAGACACTGAGTGATTTTTAAAACCAATAAGGATATTGGTGATGTGTTCATTAAGGCGTACTTTGAGTGGACCTTTAGTCCGGTCCACGTACTGTAGGCCGCACGGGCACTGCAGTACATAGACCACCCCTTCAGTAGCACAGATAATGAGTGGCTTTATAATGTGTGTCCTTTGAGTGGCAGTGCACAAAAAGGACGTAGATCTCCTGCTCCTACAAGAGTTAATGGAACACACTCTACATCTCCTACACTGGTAGAAACCTGAAAGTTGATCAAAAAAGCCCATGGTAGAAACTGGGGGATTGAGAACATTGGGTGCAATAAGCCCACGTAAAGCAGGAATGCCCTTGAAGATGACTCTGGGCTTTTCAGGTAGCAACTCTTTTAACACCACATCGTTCCTAGCAATGTGCCAGTGTTTATTAATTAAGTGTTTAATACTCCTATGCTGGATGGAGTATGAAGTGATGAAAGGCACGCCCACTGGAAATGCATCCCGATCTTGGGGGCCTTTCTCAATCAACAACTCCTCACGTTTCATGATCCTAACGGATTCCAAAGTATCACTTAAAAAATCACTCTGATAACCCTTATGTAGGAAACGGCGAGTCAATACATCAGCCTGTTTCAGGAATTCGTGAGAATCTAAACAGTTCCGACGAAGTCACGAAAATTGGCTCTTGGGCACCGCTTTGAGCCAAGAACTATGATGGCAACTATTTATGGGGATAAATGAGTTGCGATCAGTCACCTTAAAAAACGTGGAGGTGACAAATCGATTATCCTCTATCCGAATATTTAAATCAAGATAATGGATTTCCGTCTGGCTAGCTTCAAATTTAAGATGAATCCCTCTTTGGTTAAGGTTCAGAGAGTCCATAAACTCAACCAAATCAGCATGTGGGCCTTCCCATAGGTGGAGGATGTCATCAATGTACCTAGCCCAAAGGGCTATCTGGGGTACATCCTCAGAGTAGATGACATCCTCCTCCCACTTGGCCATAAAAAGATTGGCCAAGCTAGGTGCGTATTTAGCGCCCATAGCTACGCCAGTTTCTTGTCTGTAAAAACTGCCCTCAAGCCAAAAATTAGTTAGAGGCAGCAGCAAATTTTTTTTTTTAACAGAAAGGTTGTTTATTGGTGTAAACAGACAGAGCAAGTGTACAGTTGCCAGACATTGGTCATACATAAATCAGCAGTAGATGCAGCATTGAATACAAGAAAAGACGTAGTAACTAAACAAATAAGGTGATTGTCCATGAATGAGCGCATTCTCCTGTACTGCATTCAATAAGGGAAGGTGGATGGAGAAGTACCAAATACTAATAAAAAGTACAAGATCACAGAGTGGAGATGCAACACGTGACCTAAGAAACAGCACATATTCCAGTGGCTATATATCCCCCGTGTTCCCCGACATCCCCCCCATATATATACACATATCGGGAGCTCACGCTGCATGACCTAATGCACACTCTAAACGGGTCCAGGATCCCCCGTCAGGGGAAAAGGGAAGACCTCCACCACTGTATCTCGGAGCATGCATCCAGGAAAATAGGGGATGGGTGAAGGCAGGGGGGGGGGGGGGGGGAGAGAGAGGTCTATGTTACCAGATCCAAATAGATTCATGACTCATGCTACTGCCCCATCGAGGCCCCACATGGCTCCCCGTGCATCTAACCCCAGGGTTCGCAAAGGACATCCAGGCCATCTCGGGATACCACCCGCCTAACCCAGCTCCAGCCTCTCAGCCTTTACCCAGGCCGCCCACACCTTGTCGAATTTCCCGGGGCAATTTCGACCCAGGTACGTAAGTTTGTACAGAGGGAGGGCCGCATTGATCAATGCTCTCCATTGCTGCACCGAGGGGGGAAGGGCCTCTTTCCATTTTAGCAGGATTGCTTTCCTGGCATAGAAAGCAGCGAAGAAGACAAACAGTTTCTTAGATTGAGTACCAGGTAATGTGTCGACTATGCCTAAGAGCAGCGGCAAGGGGTCACAGGGCACACTTATCTTACTCACGGATTGAATCACCTTTACTACCCCCTGCCAGTAGATTTGCAACACGGGGCACGACCATACCACATGAAAAAACGAGCCCTCCTCTACACCACATCTTGGGCAAGCAGGACTCCGCTGTGGGTAAATTTTTGCCAGGCGCTGGGGGGAGAAGTAGGCCCTGTGCAAGAATTTGAGCTGTATAAATCTATCCCTGGCCGACACCACCAGGGTAAGATATTGCTGTATCCCTTCCTCCCAATCGTCATCAGCCAGCACCGGGATATCCGCCTGCCACACCGAGTACAGCTGGGAGACCCTAGAGGTGTCCAGGCCTATCAATAGTGAGTATAGGGCAGACAAGGGCTTAGTCTCTTCCGCCGCACCCAACATGCGTTCCACCCCCGTAGTCTCCAGCACCACCAGTCCGGGGAATTGTGATCTAAAGGCATGACGCAGCTGAAGAAACCGAAAGAACATCTTGTTCGTCAATCCCTTCCTCTGCTTCAACTCATCAAAGGTGAGCAGCAAATTTTAAAAGACCTAAGAAATTTGATCTGTTTAGTGGGAATAGAAGCGCCCTTGACAAGGAAATATTCCACAGCCTCGAGTCCCAATTTATGGGGGATAATGGTGTACAGTGACGTAACGTCTATAGTAACCATCCATACATCAATTTTTGGGGTAATGCCAGACAAAAGGTTAATAATGTGCCTTGAGTCTTTGACATAAGATGGCAAGGTCTGAACCAGTGGTTGCAAAAAGAAGTCCACATATCTGCCCACCCAGGAGGTGATGGAATCAATCCCACTAATAATGGGACGTCCCAGGGGGCAGATAGGGTCCTTATGCAACTTAGGCAGGTAATAGATTGTAGGGGTCCGGGGAGCTTTAGGTATTAAGTAAAGCTTCTCTCTTAGGGTTAGGATCCCTTCGTAAAAACCACTGGCCTCTATCGCCTCAAGTTCCCTTTTATATCGGGACTTAGGATCACATGGTAGCACTGAATAAGTGTTGGTATCACCCACAATATTGAACATTTCCTTAAGGTAGTCATCCCTATCCAGGACGACAATACCCCCCCCCCCCTTATCGGCTGGTTTGATTACTAGCTCCTTGTTCCTACAAAGAGAGTCGAGTCCCTCCTGTAGGGTTTTATTTAAGGTAGCTTTTTGGACATTAATCCTATCAAGGTCTCGTAATAAAACGTCTCTAAATACCCTTAACGATGGTGCCAAAGGGCCTGGAGGGTTAAAGAGAGACGCATTAGACAACCCTGAATGGATATATTCATTGGACACAGTCTGGCTGGTAGAAATACCTGCCATATAGCGTTTAATACTAAGTTTTCTGATAAATTTATGTACATCCATATATGTATGGAATTTATCCAAACTTTTAGGTGGCGCAAATTTCAGGCCTTGATCCAAAATATGCTGCTCAGAAGTAGTTAAAACTTTAGAACTAAGATTAAATATTCCCTGCCCTGTTGTTAAGTTTTTAGTCGTTTGTGCTGCTCTGACCCGCCTCCCCCCTCTGACCCCTCTCCTCTTTCTCCCTGACGCTTTTTTCCTTGTGTGGGTTTGTGAAAACCCCAACTATTGGAACCATTGGGCACAATAGGGGCCCTATTAGGGGGCCTATTGGGACCCTGTTGATTATAGGACCCGTTTCCCCCGCCCTGATATTGGGGTTGGGGATAATGACTAGTGGTATTCCTCCATTCACCGTCAGGTCCATCTCTGTACATTAAGGGGAAGAAAGAGTTTTGTGTGGGGATATTATAATCCCACCCAGGCCCCCCTCCAGAGTGATAATAGGAGGGTGACTGTGGGTCCCAATCATGATCAAGACCTTGTCTCCATCCATCAGTTTGTTCAGTATGGGGTCCCCTACCTCTCTGGTTACCATAACTCCACCCCCTACCCCTAGGTTGCTGACCCCCGGGGCGAAATGATGCACCCGGATGTTGGAATCCAGATTCCTGGGCATAGCCAGCCCTGCTGGGTGCCCGGGGGCGGTTAGAAGCAGATGGAGCTCTCCCTCTTTGGTTACTGGAGCCCCTTCTTGGGGATTGGTACGGAGGGTAGTTACCCATTTTAGGATATGGTGGGCCCCGTTTGGGGGCTAGAAGTTGAGGCAGTGAAAAACTGGGAGGCCCAGCCACTCCCATCTGAGATGATGAGACCTCCATGTCTGTAGTGGCTGCCTTAGCCTGTTCCTCCAACAATTTTTTTTGCCAACTAAATACAATACTCTCATGGTAATTACCCAGATCTCTATTGTACTTCTTTTTCTTGGCTCGTTGGTCCCTATCCTCTTTTTCAAGAGTTTTGAGGAGATTTTGTGATTTGACTTTATACTCCTCACTATCCTTAAGGGGATTAAGTTTTTCCTTGAGTTTTATTTCATCATCAAGTTTGGACAATTTAATGGTTTTTCTCCCCACTAAAAATGTTAAAAAGGAGACCCCAGCTTGGTTAAAATATTTATACCATTCCTCAAGGTCCATGTCACCCTTCTGAGGGGCCACATCCCACCTTAAGCTTCTGGGGACCATTTGGTAGCCAATATACGTCTCTAAGTAGGCAATATCCCACTTGGTGTGATTCTCAGAGATCATGAGGTTTTTTAACTTAGTGAAAATACCCCCTAGGTCATCAACATCATCCTCTTTGAATTTTTCAAACACACCATCAAGATTGACCACGTTAGTGGCTCGAAAATCAAATATGTCCATTCCCAAAGGGAAAGGAAAATATGGTTGTAACTGACATATGCATGCTGCCGGGACATCGATAATCTTCATGCAGGGGGACTACAAGGAACTGCATGGCTTGTCACAATTGGATGTACCGCATTGTATTCTGAGCTCAAAGGGTTAACTGGACAAAGAGTCTCTTTCACTGCTGAATGCTAATGTACTCTTCGCATAGCTAATGAACTCTTTTGTGGAGGTAACAGCCCCCTGTGAGGTGTATGCTGATGGGATTATGTGTGAGAGATAATTGTTTTAAAGGTTAATTGAATTCTATTGTCTGATCAAGTTAAGGAGCCAAAATGGCTAGCGGCTGATTGGCTCAAGGGAGTGTCATTGTTTCAAAGTGTGTGTATTGAAGTCCCCCGTGGGGGGGGGGGGAGTGTCATTTGTTTCTGTACAGTTGTAAGCAGATATAAGCAGGTGAAATATGCCAAATAAAGGGAGTCTGCTTGACCCTTCAAACGTAGCACGTCTCGTTTCTTGGAAGGGCGTTCGATGGGATATACCGGCGGTACCTGCATATCGCAGCTTGCCAGGGAAAAGGACGTCTCCAACGGCCGATACCCCTGACTACCAGTGGGTAGCCGTTACATTGGTTGGCAGCGGTGGGATCGTCCTTTTATCCAAAGAGCAAGTGCTGAATGGAGTCGCAGTACGCCAGGCTGAAAAGATCCACACTGAAAGATTTATTAGAGAGTCGTGGTAGGAGCGCCAGCAACAGACCACGGAGGGAGCTGATAGCTGACCTGCTGGAGCTGGACGAGATGGATGGATCCATGGAAGGAACTGAGCCCCTTGCACCGGTCAGCAAAGAAGATGTAATTACTGGGATTGTACAGCGGAGATTATCCTTGTATCCAGAAACGTCCGTGGAACTAATCAACCAGCTGTTCCGGGAAGCAAGGGAGGAGATACAAACGAAGAGGGGACAAGAACTGGAACTGGTAAGAGCGAGACAGCCCATTACACCTGCAGTTCCTACCCCCCCACCTGCTGCTACAGGAAAGAAAATACCGTTCACTGCATTTAAAGCTTTTGTAGAAAGTGAGGAGGAAATCGATGGATATTTGGCGGACTTTGAGAGGCAGTGCTCACTACACCAGGTACCACCAGACCAATGGGTCACTATTTTGTCGGGGAAATTGTCGGGCAAAGCCAATGAAGCCTTTCGGGCTCTCGCTCCAGAGGATATTTTACAATATCAGCAAGTTAAAAAGGCGCTGCTAACCCGATATGCCGTAACGCCAGAAGCCTACCGCCGGCGCTTCCGGGATTCCAAGAAGATGGCTGTGGACTCCCACATGGAATGGGCCAACCAGTTACAAAGGGTGGCATCCCTTTGGGTCCAAGGGTGCAAGGCCAACACCGGGGAGGAAGTATTGCAGCTGTTCCTAATGGAACATTTCTTCCAAGACCTGGCCGCAGACATACAAGACTGGGTACGAGATCGCCGTCCCGCTAACTTAAACGAGGCGGCTCGGCTAGCAGATGAGTACGCGGAGACAAGGAAAGTAAGCCAGGGTACTATGCGGCTGGCTCAGAAGGCAGAACCGCGTACTCCAACCGTCACCCCACGCCCAGAGTTTTGGGCTCCAGTCCCACCACGTCCTCAGGGGCCTAGCAACTACCCCCGGGATTCGCCTAGGGTGACGTGCCATCACTGCAGCGACACGGGACATATTGCTCGTTATTGCCCTTTGAGAGCTACCAATAACAATTGGAGACGCACAACACCCAACACAGAGGTCACTCCATCACGTCCCTCTGCGGCCCACTGCCTGGAGACCGAGGGGGGCCCTGAGGAATGTCTGGGAATTTGGTATGAGGCAGACCCAATACAAGCGGCCTCTCCGGATAACCGTCAGCATCACCGTCAGGAGGTACGAGTGAATGGACAAGTAGCACAAGGCTTAAGAGATTCCGAGACTACTATCACTCTGATTCAAAAACATCTGGTAAAGCCAGAGAACGTGTCCACTCGCACAGTTGCCGTCCGGGTCGCAGGGGGTGCTGTATTTCGCGTACCCACCGCCCGGGTGCACTTAGACTGGGGAGCCGGGTCAGGAAAGACCACAGTTGGTATCATGGACAACCTACCTGCCGAGGTGGTGCTGGGCAACGACATTGGCCCTCTGACTTCGGCTTATTTACCTACACCTGCTGCTGCTTGTCCCGTGACCACCCGCGTTGCTGGAATCAACCCGCTTGCTGCTGAGAACCGGGTAAGACTACCTTCCCCGACATATACTGTAGATCAGGCACAATATCACAGTCTAAAATGGGAATGTGACAAGTTGGCCAGTGAGAAATCAGAGATGCAACGACACTATGTCATGTATTATGAGATGTCCCGTGGCTTGAACATTGAAATGCACAAACAGGCGGAAATTGTCAAAAGATTAAATGGGATTTGCATCCAGGTGGTGCCGTATCTGTCCCAAGAGCATCAGCAACAGGTTTTGGGAGCCATTGAGAGAGCAAAGCAAGTGACTGTTCCAGAATTGAATTCTATTCTTCACCGTCACCATCAGCTACCGACCTGGTAAGCCAATGGGAAGGCCGACGGACTGTCCAGGCAAACGGAACTTTTACCCTAACAGCAGACCGGACATCCCCAAGTTGATCCGAAAAGGATCAATCCGGGTCTGCCGGAGTGTTCCACAAAAGGGGAGTAGTGTAACGGACATATGCATGCTGCCGGGACATCGATAATCTTCATGCAGGGGGACTACAAGGAACTGCATGGCTTGTCACAATTGGATGTACCGCATTGTATTCTGAGCTCAAAGGGTTAACTGGACAAAGAGTCTCTTTCACTGCTGAATGCTAATGTACTCTTCGCATAGCTAATGAACTCTTTTGTGGAGGTAACGGCCCCCTGTGAGGTGTATGCTGATGGGATTATGTGTGAGTGATAATTGTTTTAAAGGTTAATTGAATTCTATTGTCTGATCAAGTTAAGGAGCCAAAATGGCTAGCGGCTGATTGGCTCAAGGGAGTGTCATTGTTTCAAAGTGTGTGTATTGAAGTCCCCCCTGGGGGGGGGGAGTGTCATTTGTTTCTGTACAGTTGTAAGCAGATATAAGCAGGTGAAATATGCCAAATAAAGGGAGTCTGCTTGACCCTTCAAACGTAGCACGTCTCGTTTCTTGGAAGGGCGTTCGATGGGATATACCGGCGGTACCTGCATATCGCAGCTTGCCAGGGAAAAGGACGTCTCCAACGGCCGATACCCCTCACTACCAGTGGGTAGCCGTTACAATGGTAAGCTGCAAAAATAATATATACAACAATATAGGAACAAAAATAATTTGCGCTAACCAGAAACAGAATAGATAGTGAAAAAATATGTAGGTATGTTAATACCGAAGGCAGCAATAAACGGTGCATATACACAAAGATAACATAGAAAAAAGAAAAACTGCGCCAACTCTAATAGCTAGCATTGAGACTGGAAAAAATGTTCAATATAAATTAAAACATAAAATCAAATATTGAAAAATAGACTAGTAAATGAATTGGTCCAAAGCAAATGTCCTGATGAAAAAAGACACTGAATATGCAGCAGGGAACTGTACAGCTGGATTCTGATGACACCACAGTGAGAGGTATTACAAATCAGTGAAGCCACCACCACATAGCCTCTTACCAGATGGCTAAGAGGGAATAGCCTGAAACAAGATGACTCCTAAGCACTCAAGTTATGAGTTCAAATACCAGCCAACCTACCACCCACCAGGTGTGTTTTATTTCTCTTGTTCATGGACGGACACAGCTCCCGAGTGTTATGTTTCCGTCTATCAGGAGAGGACTGGGCAGACATGTTAAAAACATGTAACACAGCAAAGCTGAACCCTCTGGCTATGACTTTTCACCCTGCAGTCAGCACCTCAGTTTTTTCTGCCTAGCATAGAAGGACCTGGCTCCCGGGGGGCCCATTGATCCTGGAGAACTGTTTATTTTACATTTTTCCTTCTATTTTTTTGACCCTGAGATCTTCTATCAACTGCCGGCTGGGTGACAGGCTGGATAATATAGATCCTTGTAGTCTCCCCAGTATGGCCATCAAGTGTGAGCAGACCTTTAGCTATGCGCTGGGTCGGCCATAACTTGCTCCAGGGGTGGCCAGTGAGCTATGCTCCGGGGCTCACATATAACCGGGCTACTGCTGTCCAAGTCACAGTGGGCCGTGGCCAACAGCCACTCCGAACTGCTCAGTGATTGGTCAGTCAGGAATGCATCCAGCAGTCCCTGCGGGACGGGTAAGTAAGGTTCCTCCTGTCTGGCAGGATGAAACAGCTGGGCATTCTTGGGGTGGTTGATTAGGGGTTCTCTCGCCCTCCCTTTCCTCTCTCCCCGTCCCTTACTTCTTACTTATGCATTGCTGGGCCTGCTGTGATAACCGGGGGGGGTCCCTGAGGGGGGGCTGTGGGTCCTGGCTGGGGGCTGTGCGGTGTGTCCGGGTCCGCTCTAGTGTGGGTGGTCTGACATGTGCGGTGCCTCCTTTTCTTTTTACTTCAGAACGACCGGCGCCATTTTGGCCGTGCCGGCGCCATTTTCTTGTAGCCATGCTGAACCTAATGCTAATACAGCTGGCGGCCATTTTCTTTTTTTCCTGAGGCGACCCGCGCCCATCTTCTTGTAGCTCTAGCATTGGTTTTGGCCTCTAGCGCTGGAATGGTCATTCTGAATCGCACGAACGCCACAGATCACCTCAGGCTCACACTGTGCAGGAGATAGAGCGGACCGCAGTGCCTGGATCAGGGCGATGAGTCCTCTGGGAATCCCCTCGGTCTATAGCAGCAAGGAGGGTTGGCCTTTTTGTGAACCTTGACTTAGTCCCTGAGTGGCTGTCAGGTGAGTGGGGTCAGCATGGCTTCAGAGACTGGCGCTTTTCCCCCAGACATTCCTGTGATGGCAACTGGTACCCCTGCACCTGCGGTACCTGTGGACGCTTTGTCGGCAGTTCTGGAATCCTTTGTTGCCAGGGTGAAATCGGTGTGTGGGCGTAAGGGGGGTAAATGGCGCCCCCACCATCTTCTGGCGAAAGCTCCGATTCAGACTCAGGCCTGGCTGTGGCACAGGTCCCCTGTTCTGAAGTGTCAGAGGATGCGGACCAGGACTATTCAGACAGTGAGAAAGACTCCGTGTCCGGGTCAGCGCAGGAGAAGGCGCTTGTTTGGAGCACTTATCACCGCAGTGCGGGGTCAGCATTGTGGCCAGTATTGGCCGCAGCCCTGGTTTCACAGACTCTTATTGAATGGGCAAAAATGTTGCACCGTGAGTTGGAGAAGCAACAGGCTTCCCCGGTCTGTGTGGAACTGGCCGACCAGTTGTTGCATGGCCTTAAGTATGGCCTTAAGTATATCTGCGATGCAGCTCCCTTTCTTTCCAGAGCCTCAGTATCTGCTGTGGTACTACAAAGAAACACCCGCATGAAGCGCTACACCATAAGGACGGTAAACCACAGTGTTGTCAGTGGTTAAAGAAGTTTCACTAAAACACAATCCGTGCAGCTGTCAACCACTAAGGAGACATGGGCAAAAAGCAAAAGAACAAAAACATACAGCGCACAAGGGTTAAGTGAATGTCACTTTATAGTCTGTAATGTGTAGAAAAACATATATGCATGAAAAATTGAAAAGTTGAAAAAATTGAAGTAGCCACTAATAGCACACAGGAAAATAGCACATTAAAAATTTTTAATTTTTTTTTTTTAAAAATACTAATAACAATTGTCCGCATAACATAAGCAGCAGTTCACGTGGAGATGGTAGAGTGAAAACACATACACTTCGGGGGAGATGTTAGGAGTGTATCCAAGTAGTGTGCATACACTTGTATGCAGAGGTAAAACAATACCTCAACAAAAGCAGCCGCTTCTACGTCTCAATGCAGGGAGATGGAATCCGTTGGTGGGATGATGACAGCCACACTGGGAGCAGATGTAAAAGTTATATCCATGCAGAGATGGATACTGCCGTTTAAAGACCACTAGCTCAGGGGCTGATGGAAAGGAAACCTTCCTCGCAAACAGAGATCTCCAGCGGCAGGGGAAGTCCTGGAGGGGAGCCACCAAGCCGGTTCAGTGACGCAGCCGCGTCACACGGGAGCGAGGAAAGGGGGATGGTAGCCTGATGGAGTCACACAGAGAGCAGGAGGTGTCCGGACACCTTCGATCCAGCGTCAGGTGACTCAAAGCACCAATCAGTGTGGGCAGAAAACGAGCAGTAGAGATGCTGGCGCTAGTGTCACAGAGAGGATTTCCCGAGTGTCGGCACTACACATCAGCTGCAGTGTGCTTGCTGCAAACATATAGGGGCATCAAAGATTGTACTGGTGAGCCGTGACTGACATGTTTCGCGTGCCAGGACGCTTTATCAAAGTCACGGACAGGCTCCACCATCTAGTTAATAAAGGGGAAGGAATAATCCCATTGGACAATAGCACGGGGAGGGGGAGGGGGAGGATTCATAGTCTTAACCCTACCATCACCACCACTTTAATGAAAACGTTTAAAAACATATAATAGAGTATATATAATATGTATAACATGACATATATGTATATAATAATCTCTCTCATGGAAGAACATATGTACATACATAGAAGATAGTCTGACATACCTTCAATACAAAAATAATAATAATTAATAATAAAGGGAAAATAAATGAAAAAACTGGAAAAGAAAATGAAAAAGAATGATAATAATGATGACCGTGAATAAAACTAAAATAATAATGATAGAACACTATACATACATACATTTACTCCATATATACCGCCTATACCACAAAAATCAAAAAATAAAAAATCAAAAAATAATAAATGTCTGGAAATGTCTTTGAATGGAAACGCCCAGTTTTAGAAACCAAACAGCCCAACACACAATCAAGTTTGGGAAGTAACCCACAGACTACCCGTTCCAATTATTTTAATGACGATAAAGAACCACGACAGAACAAGAATAGGAATAAATATAGAGGCAATAGAAGGACAAGGAATGTGAGAGACAATCCTAACAATACAAGAATTAAACAAGGTAGATCCCAAATGTCATCTTGTCCCCATGGCTATGTTTCTGAATTCATGTTGCCTATCTCGGAGGGGCCAACTGGTCAACTTAAGGACGTTCCTGTTCTTGTACCTAATCCCCCCACTATATTGGTCGATCTTAATCCTAGCCCACCAGCAGTGGATGCCACTGCCAATTCTGAGAGTAACATGTCATATTCACAGCTACCGATATGTTTTTCGGTTAGTACCTCTAATAAATACAGCCCCCTATCTAAAGATCTAGATGTTTACATCAAAGAAGGGGCTCGCCCTAGGGTCAATGGGCCGCCCCTTTCTGCAAATAGTATTGATGAAGGTTTTTTAGACCTACCTCCAAGGGGAACTTCACTACAAAAAGAAAACTCGAAGAGGTAGAAGAGGAGGATCTAGATCCAAGATTGAACAAAAAAGAAAAAATAGATTTGAACTAAAAGAGAGTACTATCAAAATTTTTAATCTTTCTAGTCATACGTTATCTCCGGTTGAACTTATCCTTCTACGTAAAGGGTTACGTTTTTGCCCTTCCACTGGACCCAATAAATTTGGACTTTTTAAAGATCTCAACAAATTTGTCCGACTCCTCACCCTCAAAAGATTTTTCGCCAAACATGACACTAGCAACACCGATATGGTTGTGGATTCTGATAGTGCCACAACGGGTAAAAGTGAGGACCTAGTCAAGGAACACGACCCCGATGGATTATTACAAATCCTAGAGGAGTTGTGGATTGAGGGTAACGTTGAGAGTCAAACTTTCTGTCCTTACCTAGACCCTGACATAGTCCACACAAATTTTAGGCCACAGTCCGTTTTCAACCCTACTCAATCCAAAGGGCCCTACATCGAGACTTTTTACCAAGCGGTGTACAAGGATTTTTCTAAATTATGTGACAACCCCTCCAAGTCAGGGACCCCCAATTTAAGTCACGACGAACGCCAGGCACTGAAAAATCTTAAGGCCAACAAAAATATTGTAGTCAAACAAGCTGACAAGGGGGGCAGCCTTGTCGTGCAGGACAGGACTGAGTACCTGAGAGAAGCATATCGCTTGCTATCAGATGGTGACACCTACCAAAAACTGATTGCAGATCCTTTTTCCGACTACCAAGCAGAACTAGTCACTCTTGTTGATGCGGCTTTTAGCAAGGGCGTCATCAATAAGAGAGAAAAGGCATTTTTGTTGCCCAAAATTTCCAGCACCCCACACTTTTACCATCTCCCGAAGGTCCACAAATCTTTGGTGAATCCACCGGGTCGCCCGATCGTTGCAAGTACCAATAGCCTTACCAGTGGTTTATCTACTTATATAGACCATGCCTTACAGCCCATTGTTTGCGAATTACCCTCATATATTAAAGATTCTAGTGAGATCATTAAGACCCTAGAGAATTACTCTTGGGAAGATAGCTATGCGTGGGCATCACTTGACGTGGCCTCTCTATACACGTCGATACCCCATAATGTTGGATTAGCGGCAGTACAATACTTCCTAAGTAAGAACAACGATATCAACTCTTTCCAGTCTGAGTTTATTAGTAGAGGTATAGAATTCTGTCTTACCCACAACTATTTTTCTTTTTGTGATCAGTTCTTTTTACAAAGGAAGGGGACCGCAATGGGGGCAAATTTTGCACCGGTGTATGCCAATCTGACTATGGGTTATTGGGAAACCTTGCAGATTTGGAACAATAATCCATTTTTGGAACACATCGTTTTTTATGGTCGTTATATAGACGATGTAGTCCTTATTTGGAGTGGTGGTGCTGACTTGTTCTCCTCATTTGTAAGCCATTGTAATGATAATGCGCTAGGCTTAACGTTTACACATGTCTATGACGAGGACAATTTAATTTTTTTGGACCTGGTTTTGTCACATGATCAGAAAGTAATTACCACTAGCAATCATATTAAACCTACTAGTGGTAATTCATATCTACACTTTAACAGTTGTCACCACTCGTCTTGGAAATCCAACATCCCATATGGCCAATTCAATAGGTTGCGCAGAAACTGTTCCAAAACTGAGGACTACATGACCCAGGGCCTTATTATGAAGACTAAATTTAGAGAGAAGGGGTACCCTCCAGAATTATTAGAAGATGCTTTTAATGCTAGTATCACCATCAATAAAATTAATAAGGTCAGTAAGGATAAAGTTGAGAATAATGTAAGGTTCATTTCGACATTTAACACTAAACATAAAAATATAATGAAGAATATTGAAGTGTTTATTGATAATATTTATCTTGACCAATATTTGTCTCCCATTCTTCCATCTAAACCTGAGATTACCTTTAGAAGGTCCCGGACCATCCGGAACATCATTGCACCCAGTAAAGTATCCAAGATCAACCCCACCCGCCCATTAGATATTCGGGCTTATTTTAACAATAAAACCGGCATTTTTAGATGCGGCAAAAGGGGTTGCCTTACTTGTCAGTCCATTCCAAAAGGTGGTCCTGATACTATTAAAACCAAAGATTGTGTGTTCCCGATCAGCCAATTCCTTACTTGCTCTACGGAATATATCGTTTACATACTACGCTGTCCATGCAATTTATTATACGTTGGACGGACGATCCGTACCCTACGCATACGTATCGGAGAACACAGACGCCTGATCAAAAAGGGCTGTGATAAGCATAGTGTCCCTAGACATTTTTTGCATGTCCACAATAAAGATTTTAAGTGTTTGGAGGTTTTTGCTATTGAGTCCATCTCGTTGGGTTCTTTGACTGAGAACGAAAGATTTTCCCTCCTATGCAAGAGGGAAACTTTCTGGATCTTTCGGCTGGGCACTTTGTCGCCCGGTGGCCTTAACGAGGAGTTGGATATTCTCAGCATCACTAATTAACCTAGTACACTGGGTACACACACTATTTTTTCCTTTTATTTTTTCTTTTTTTCTTTTCATTATTATTATTATTTTTATTTTTACTTAATATATTTTTATTTTTATTATTATTTATATTTATCTTTATTTTTATTTTTATTTTATTTTATTTATTTTACTTGATTTATTTTATTTATTTATTATTTTTTGATTTTTTATTTTTTGATTTTTGTGGTATAGGCGGTATATATGGAGTGAATGTATGTATGTATAGTGTTCTATCATTATTATTTTAGTTTTATTCACGGTCATCATTATTATCATTCTTTTTCATTTTCTTTTCCAGTTTTTTCATTTATTTTCCCTTTATTATTAATTATTATTATTTTTGTATTGAAGGTATGTCAGACTATCTTCTATGTATGTACATATGTTCTTCCATGAGAGAGATTATTATATACATATATGTCATGTTATACATATTATATATACTCTATTATATGTTTTTAAACGTTTTCATTAAAGTGGTGGTGATGGTAGGGTTAAGACTATGAATCCTCCCCCTCCCCGTGCTATTGTCCAATGGGATTATTCCTTCCCCTTTATTAACTAGATGGTGGAGCCTGTCCGTGACTTTGATAAAGCGTCCTGGCACGCGAAACATGTCAGTCACGGCTCACCAGTACAATCTTTGATGCCCCTATATGTTTGCAGCAAGCACACTGCAGCTGATGTGTAGTGCCGACACTCGGGAAATCCTCTCTGTGACACTAGCGCCAGCATCTCTACTGCTCGTTTTCTGCCCACACTGATTGGTGCTTTGAGTCACCTGACGCTGGATCGAAGGTGTCCGGACACCTCCTGCTCTCTGTGTGACTCCATCAGGCTACCATCCCCCTTTCCTCGCTCCCGTGTGACGCGGCTGCGTCACTGAACCGGCTTGGTGGCTCCCCTCCAGGACTTCCCCTGCCGCTGGAGATCTCTGTTTGCGAGGAAGGTTTCCTTTCCATCAGCCCCTGAGCTAGTGGTCTTTAAACGGCAGTATCCATCTCTGCATGGATATAACTTTTACATCTGCTCCCAGTGTGGCTGTCATCATCCCACCAACGGATTCCATCTCCCTGCATTGAGACGTAGAAGCGGCTGCTTTTGTTGAGGTATTGTTTTACCTCTGCATACAAGTGTATGCACACTACTTGGATACACTCCTAACATCTCCCCCGAAGTGTATGTGTTTTCACTCTACCATCTCCACATGAACTGCTGCTTATGTTATGCGGACTATTGTTATTAGTATTTTTAAAAAAAAAAAATTAAAAAATTTTAATGTGCTATTTTCCTGTGTGCTATTAGTGGCTACTTCAATTTTTTCAACTTTTCAATTTTTCATGCATATATGTTTTTCTACACATTACAGACTATAAAGTGACATTCACTTAACCCTTGTGCGCTGTATGTTTTTGTTCTTCTGCTGTGGTACTACATCTCCTGATTTGGCTTAAATGCTGGTCCGCGGACCAGACTTCCAAGAAGGCTCTGGCGGATTTGCCCTTTCAGGGAGAGAGGCTATTTGGAGCCTCGCTGGATGACATTATTAAAAATGCCACTGGTGGTAAGAGCACGCTGCTCCCACAATTCAGAAAAGGTAAGGAGTCACGCCATAGGCCAGGGCCCTCCTTTTCAGCTCCAGAAGCGTTTTTTCCATCAGTCTGGGCCCGCAGGTAAGTGTTCCCAGGCCAACAAGGGGCCAGTTGAGGGACACAAGCGTCCCTGGGCTCGCAAGCCTACGAACAAATTTGCAACAGCATGAAGGTTTACCCCCGCCCCGCTCTCGGGTGGGGGGTCACCTTCGCGAGTTTGCAGCTGGGTGGACCTCCCTACTTTTCGACCAGTGGGTTTGCGAAGTGGTTTCATCAGGGTACAAGATAGAAACTCTATCAAACAGATTCTTTCCCTCGAACCTTCATCTTCCAGCTCATCAGAACGCCCTATTTGGGGCAGTGCAGGACCTGCTGAGGCGCAGGGTAATAAAACCTGTTCCGCTGCCAGAAAGGTTTTATGGATTCTACTCCAATCTGTTTGTGGTCCCCAAAAAGGACAGGGTCTGTCCAATCATGGACCTCAAGGCTCTCAATACCTTTGTGAAGGTACGAAGGTTCAGGATGGAATCTGTTCGTTCTATGGTTGCTGCCCTCCACCCAGGGCATTTTCTGGCCTCCTTGGACATCAAGGACGTATACTTGCATGTCCCCATTTATGCCAGGCATTAGAGATTTCTGTGCTTTGCGGTCGAGAACGACCACTACCAGTTTGTGGCTCTCACTTTTGGCCTGGCATCGGCACCAAGGGTTTTCACGAAGGTGCTCGCCCTGATTCTGGCCTTGCTGAGACAGCGAGGAATCGATATCCTGGGCTCAGAATTAGAGGAGGGTGTGGCGATCGCCAGTCAGACTCTTCAAGAGTTCAGTTGGGTATTGAACCTCCAGAAGTCGGTGTTGGTGCCGACTCGGCGCCTGGAATACCTGGGCTTAATTCTGGACTCCTCAGAGGCGAGAGTTTTCCTCCCCCTGGAGAAGTTGCAGACTCTTCGGACTGCGGTGAAGCTGTTGGCATCCCACAGGTGGTCGACGCTGCGCTTCTGCATGCGAGTCCTGGGTCTCATGGTGGCCACCTTCGAGGCGGTACGGTATGCTCAATTCCACACTCGTGTCTTGCCACGTGTCAATTCCATGATCAAACAAGTGACTAAAAAGTGGAGTGCTCGTGTAATAATTGTCCACATACAACTGGTACCCCTTTCCGAATAAGGGTGACACCAAGTCCCACACAATCTTACCAGCCTTCCCTATGTAGTCTGGGCAGTTGTCCATCTCTACGTACTTATCTTTTCCCTCGTAAACCATAAAACTATATGTATAGCCTGTTGCCCTGTCACAGAGCTTATACATCTTGACCTCCATATCTGGCACGCTTGCTGGGAAGATACTGTTTGAAAGACAAGTGGCCAGAAAACTTAATCAGGGACACATCAACTTGATCGGGTGTAAACAAGGCTGCAAACCGTTGGTTGAAGTGGTTTATGAGGGGGCAAATTTTGTAGAGCCGATCGTATCCAGGGTCACCCCGAGGACTACAGAGTTCATTATCATTGAAGTGCATGAACCGCAAGATCTGCTCGTATCGTGCCCTGGCCATGGAGGCAGAGAACACGGGCATATGGTGAATTGGGTCAGTGGACCAATATGACCGCAACTCTCACACTCTTTTTAGTTATGCCCATGAGGAAGGATAGGCCCAGAAAGGTCTTGCATTCGGAAACCGTAATGGGTTTCCATTCTCTGGCAAGGGTCAAATGGGGATTAGCAGCGATAAATTGACCAGTAATACAAATTGCTTTTGTCCACGATAGATCTATAGGGATCTTCCGTGAAAAACAGCAAATAAAAATCAAGTGATGTAAAATCAACTGTTTCCACCTGAATTCTGGGTTGGCCAATGAACGTGGGAAGTACGGGTGCTGCAGAAGCGGTGGGCTCACAATTGGAATTGGCATATTCTGCAGGAAGGGCACTATGGGCCTGTCATTGTCTTCCTGACTGCACTAGCTTGAACTGCACTTATGGGACTTGCCACATCACCACGTGATACTGCAGTGCTGGTTTGACTACGACCAGTGTTTACTACGCTGCTGGTGCTTGCCAGTTCACCAGACGGATGAGCAGCACTAGTACTGGCTCTCTGCTCCATACGAGAGCCCTGTGGTTCTTGCAGCTCAACAGCAGAACAATGGGGTGTGGTATTTTTGGGGGGGCGCAAAAAAAAAATTGCAGCCACTGTGCCATCAATTGTCAGCACTGTGCCATGCCATCAAACGCAGCCACTGTGCCATGCCATCAAACGCAGCCACTGTGGCATCAATTGTCACCACTGTGCCATGCCATCAAACGCAGCCACTGTTGCCATCAATTGTCACCACTGTGCCATGCCATCAAACGCAGCCACTTGCCATCAATTGTCACCAATGTGCCATGCCATTAAATGCAGTCACTATGCCATCAATTCGCACCACTGTGCCATGCCATCAAACGCAGTCACTGTGTCATGCCATCAAACACAGCCACTGTGCCATCAATTGTCACCACTGTGCCATGCCATCAAACGCACCATGATACCGTGGAGGAGTCCCCTTCCTTTTAAAGAGATTGTAAAGCCTTGTTTCTCTTATCGTCGAGGACTAGGCAGAAACATGTTAGATAATTAAATACATGTTACGTTAACAGAGTTGAACAGCCCTGCCCAGGGGGCGGTCCCTCCAGGCATAACCCCCCTTACTGCAGCATGCAGCCTCAGTTTTGTTCTGCCTAGCAAGGAGAAGCCCTGCGCCCTGAGGAGAAATTTTTATTTAACTTTTTCTTGAAGAATCTTCTTTCAACTGTCGGCAGAGAGACAGACTGGATAATATAGATCCTTGTAGTCTACTCAGTCCGACCAGCAAGCATGGGCATACCTTTGCAAAGAGGCTGGGTCTGCCACGCGATACCCCATGACTCCTGGGGTGGCCGGTGAGCTTTGCTCTGAGGTCCACATACGACTGGTCTGTGGTGTTGTCTCACTCACAGTGGACCAGGCCGATGGCTACCTCCATTGCGGTTGTAGGTCTGTCAGCAATGCGTCAGCGAGTCCTCGCTCAGATGGGTAAGTACATTCCCTCCTGCTTCGGTGGGTTGGAATGGCTGGGGTTCGGGGGTCCTCTTCTCCTCCCTTCCCTGCTCCTTTTCCCTTGCTGCATTGCTAACATTGCCACTGTCGGGGGGGGGGGGCCTTCCTGAGGGGACTGTTATCTGGCCTGTGTTTTTTCTTTTTTGTATGGGGCTTTTTTGTGAGGGTTTTTTTTACTGTTAAAAAGCCCTAGAAGGCTTTTATTGTTTAAACGCGGCATTTTGCCGCCATTTGGCCAGCGCTGGCGCCATTTTTTGGGAGGTTTTTCAATTACATTAAAAACTCCCATTGGCGGCCATTTTGTCATAGCCGCGCTATGGCGCAGCTTACAATGCGGTCGGCCATTTTCCTGTGGCCGTGTTCTGAATGCTCGGCGGCCATCTTGGAGTAGTCCTGACCCCTAGTGCTGTATACGACGCACACAGGTCCCTGCAGATGCCGCACAGTTAACTCACGGTTCTTTTCCTCTCACACGCTGTGTGCTGAGAGCAGACGGCAGCGCTGGGCAGTCTCCTAAGGTAAGTCCCCTGGGTACCCCTGATCAGCGCAGCAAGTGGGTGAGAGGCCCTGAATAGGGCTCTAAGAGCTTCTGTTTATTTGTAAGGACAGGTGTGCACATTATACATTAGGGTAGCGCATCTTCACCGGTCTCACGATTCGATGCGATTACGATTATCAAGTCCACGATTCGATTCCGCGATGCATCACGATTGCAGCGCAAGTGCACATGGCTCTCCCCCCAAAATACTAAAGGAGATGATCAGAGACTGCAGACGTGGTACAGGAGATGATCATTGATTGCGGACATGCTACAGGAGATGATTATTGACTGCGGACATGCTACAGGAGATGATTATTGACTGCGGACATGCTACAGGAGATGATCATTGACTGCGGACATGCTACAGGAGATGATCATTGACTGCGGACATGCTACAGGAGATGATCATTGACTGCGGACATGCTACAGGAGATGATCATTGACTGCGGACATGCTACAGGAGATGATCATTGACTGCGGACATGCTACAGGAGATGATCATTGACTGCGGACATGCTACAGGAGAGGATCAGAGACTGCGGACATGCTACAGGAGATGATCAGAGACTGCGGACATGCTACAGGAGATGATCAGAGACTGCGGACATGCTACAGGAGATGATCAGAGACTGCGGACATGCTACAGGAGATGATCAGAGACTGCGGACATGCTACAGGAGATGATCAGAGACTGCGGACATGCTACAGGAGATGATCAGAGACTGCGGACATGCTACAGGAGATGATCAGAGACTGCGGACATGCTACAGGAGATGATCAGAGACTGCGGACATGCTACAGGAGATGATCAGAGACTGCGGACATGCTACAGGAGATGACAATGACTTATCACAGGTGACACATCAGATTCCACTACATGCCCGTACCCCCCCTGTGTCCCCGGATCACAGCACCCCCCTCCTCCTCTGTACTTACATGCTGTTCTGCGCACAGAGGATGATTGGAGGCCTGAGTACTTTCACACTGGAGCAGTGCATTTGCAGGATGGTCTAAAAAGTCCTGCAAGCAGCATCTTTGTGGCAGTTTGGGATCGCTGTATACACCACTCCCAAACCGTCCGGCCCATTGAAAATAATGATGGTAAAGCACAGCTAAAACTAGCATCGCTTTACCGCTACCACCCCAGTGTGAAAGTACCCTTAGGTATTAGATGTGCAAACAATAAGGTGAGAGCACATCCAATACCTACAGAGAGTAATGGAAATATGGAGTTCAAAGTGAGCCTTGCTATTACCTGGAGGGAATGGCATGTAGGTGGTTAAAACAGGTAGGACATGTAATATCAACTCACTGCCTGTCAAATGCCTCTGAAAAGTGACCTGAGCATGGATCACTTTTCAGAGGAGTGGCAGTGGCTGCTGCTAGTGAATACAAGCCTTTGGGCTCACACTGGTGTGCTGCGGTTTGGCTGCAGTGCTGGTGTACTGGCGGGTTTCCTTAGCCGCAGAACCTCAGACTTTTAGGTTGCACATTTTTGTTGCATTTTCTGAAAGTGTACCAAAGATGCAGCATGCAGGACATTCTGTGCACTTTCAGAACATGCAGTAAAAATGTGAAACCTCTATGGAGCCAGGGGCAACATGCAGGAAGACTGCCAGTACACCAGCACTGCAGACAAACAGCAGCATGTCGGTGTGAGCCCACTTCACAACACCTAGGAGGGCATGGTAGTGACAGGCTGCTAGAAAAAAAATAATCTTTAGCTGCAGAGAGGGGGAGGGAGGAGAAGTTCACTTGGCCAGTCCCAGCCTACAGGAGTCTCGCTGGATTCAAGCAGACTGCTCAGATTGAACTTTCCCGCCCACACATCCTCTTTGTACAACACAAGCTGAAGCTGCCCGGAGTGTGGGCGGGGAAACAGAAGGTCCAGCTTCTGCCAGCCATTCGTGTGGAGGAAGGAGGGGCTGTGCTGTGCTCTGTAACACAGACTGTCAGCTCAGCCCCATGGTAGAGAAAACATTGCGCGAGCCACTGGATGAAGCGGAGAGGAGGTACATCTGAACGGAGCGCTCTCCCGGGAGGGGCGGGGCTAAACATCGATTATCACGGTCGTATGCATCGGTGCCGCATAGGGGCCACCCGAATCACGATGCAGCGATTAAATTTGACACCCCTATTATACATACACACTATGTAAAAATTATTAATATTTGGAGTCAGTATCTGGGTCCTTCCCCAACATGCTGATGGTGGCAGCAGGTGTTAGCACCTGGGATTCCCACAGAGGTTTTATTGTTAGTCCTGGTCACGTTTGTGCCAGGGTGGGGGGTGGACTGCGGACGGGTGGTAAAAGAGTGCCCCCTTCCCCCGTTATCCCCTGGGGAATGCTCTGTTATGGAGCAATGGACCAGGTACCTGGGTAGTAAAAAAAAAAAAAAGAAGCAGGATAAGGCATTTATGGGTGTGCTTCTCACTGCTGTAAGGGACTCTCTTAAGCTGGATAGTGCAACTGGGTTTCCGCCGAGGGCTTGGTCTTTTTTGGATCACACAAATCGGACCGCTCTGTGTAGGTTTTTTTTCTTCTGTGCCCTTCTTTGATAATTTCTAAGAGGCGGAATGAGAAAATCCCTTGAGGGCTTTTGTAGTGCCCCTTTGAGGAGAGCCTTTTCAAAAGGTGGGCTCCTTCTCCGGTGGTGGACCCTCCGGGTGTCATGTATAGGTGACCACTCTCCCTATTGCTGGAACCCCCGTTTGTATGGATCTGACTGAGAGAAGATCCGAAGTACTGACCCGTTCCATGTTTACCATGCTGGGGTCTGACTTGCGGCCTATTGTGGAAACTACTCTGGGGTCTCAGTCACTCACGGAGTGAGTATTTTGCACCAGACAGTGGAGGAGCACAGACTCTCTCCCGAAGTTATTAGGCTAGCAGACCCAGCCAGGACCAGCTGGTCCAGGGCCTCATATAGGTCTGTGATGCTTCATTCAATACTGCGCCCTTGTTATACAGGGCTTCTGTTTCAGAATGGTTTTATGCACACGGTGGTGTAGTTGTTAACTCCATTACTTGGCAGCAAGAGAGTCATTGGTTCGAATCCAGACACTAACACCAATCTGCCTGGAGCTTGCATTGTTGCTCCCTGTGTCTGCGTGGGTTTCCTCCGGGTACTCCGGTTTCCTCCAAAGGCATGTGTGCATACACCTACATAATATACATACACACTATGTGTGTGTGTATTATTTAGGGGCAACCCTCCCAGGCCGTCAAAGGCCCAGCTGGGGGACTAATGAGCGCGTAAGCCGATCACGCCGGCACCCAAATCCTGCCAATGTATGTAGCCTTCTTTCCCTGTCTCTAGGTGGGAGGGGCGGCTTGCAGGTTCAAAATTCTGTGAAACCTCCCTGCTCTCCGACCAGTGGGTCTGTGAAGTGGTCTCTTCGGAGTACTAGATAGGGTTTCCTCCTATACACAGAACAAAGTTCTTTCCTCGTGTCTTCCT
The DNA here is from genome assembly GCF_905171775.1 of Rana temporaria. Classification (NCBI taxonomy): domain Eukaryota; kingdom Metazoa; phylum Chordata; class Amphibia; order Anura; family Ranidae; genus Rana; species Rana temporaria. Next base: position 91,571,234 of record NC_053500.1, on the reverse strand, counting down.
CTCCCGGCCCGTCGGTCTGCCTTGGGCAGTGTGGGACTTGCTAAGCTGCGGGGTAATTTTACCTTTCCTACAGGACGGGAGGTTTGGGGTTTTCTATGGGCCTCAGGCCCTAAATACCTTTGTGAACGTCGGGTAGTTCCGCATGGAATCCACTCGTTCGGTGGTAGCTGCGCTCCATCCGGGAGACGTTCTGGCGTCCTCGGACATCAGGGACGCATACGTGCATGTACTGTTTTGCGCATGTCAGTGTTTTTTCTGTGCTTCGTGATGAGAGAGGATGTGGGTAGCCTCCTTTGAGGCGGTACTGTATGCCCAGTTCCACACTCAGGTTTTTCAGGGGAAATACTGTCCAGGTGGTAAAAATCTCTTGTCTGAAATCATCAGATTCCGGTGCGCCACCTAGTCAGAGTCTCTCTGAGTTGGTGACGGAGATCCCTGACTCTTCGGTCCGGGAAGTGGTTTCTTCCTTCCAGTGGTCGTTGTTAACGACAGATGCCAGCCTCACGGGTTGTGGGGGCACCTACTGTTCATTGTCCTACTATTTTAGGCGATCATGCTATGCTTCTCCTCGTGGTCGTGGAGGTTACAAGGTCGTCCGATCTGCTTTCAGCCGGACAACCCTACGGCCGTGGCTTCGGTCTACCATCAGGTATACTGCAGGCGGACTACTGGAGTCGCCAGATGCTGGACCAGGGCAACTGGTTTTTGTGTTTGGGGTGTTTCGGCTCCCTTGCAGGAGGTGAGCCTCACAGGGTATGGATCTCCTAGCTGCTCCTCTCTACCGCAAGGGTGTCGAAGTTAGTGGCCAGGTCTAGCGTCCGTCGTGCTGGTGGCCCTGTGGGATCTGTATCGGCGACTTTTTGACGTTCCTCCATTGTAGTTGCTTCCTCAGGTGCTTCAGAGTGGAGGCTGAGGAGGTCCCGATGATTCTTATCGCTCCAGATTGGCGTCCTTGGTACGCTGATATCGGGCGCCTGGTAGCGGAGGTGCCCTAGCGGTTGCCAGGGCGGGAGGTCCCTCTGTCTCGAGGTCCCATACTTCCTCCTGTTGTACAGTCACTGACTTGCTCAACATGGCTATTGGAAGCCAGACTTTAAGTGACCGGGGTCTGTCTGACTCGGTCATCTCAACAATACTGAGGGCACGGTAGTCTTCTTCCGGAGGATCTACCGTCGCACCTGGCAGGCCTACATCTCTTGGTGCAAAGGGATGGGGTGACGTCTGGGGTGACCATGGGGTGACGGAGTGGATCTAAAAATTGCTTAAAGCACCGTTTGGGGGCAGATTTCAGCCTTTACTGTGTTCTTTCAGTGGCCTTTTTACGGCCCGTTTCCCTGGTGGGTCCCTTTTTAGGTGCAGGGGGTTTGTCATATACTTTCCCCTCTTGGCCCATCTCTTCCCCCATGAGTTTTGACTCTGGTGCTCTCGGTTCTTCAGGAACCTTCCTTTTGGAAACCTCAGAGATTTTCTCTTGACACTATCTCAGAAGGTGGCCCCTTTAGTTGCCTTTACCCCTGTTAGAGGGGTTTATGAGTTGGCGGTCTTGTCTTGCAAGCCGCCATGCTTGATCCTCCATAAGGATTAGGTGGTGGTGCACCCGCGACCTTCCCTTATTCCGAAGGTGGTTTTGGCCTTTCGCCGGAATAAGGACATTGTTCTTCCATCCTTCTGTCCTCGCCCGGAGCATTCTACGGAGGTTGCCTTTCATACTTTAGGCGTGTCTGGACCAGGGTCGGTGTCTGGTCCACAAAAATATGTATCTTGTGTCTACGGAGGCCAGGAAATTGCCCCAAAAGGCAAGAGGGAACCACTGAATGGATGGATTCCATTTTAAATTTCTGCACCTTTTTAAAAAGCAGTTCAGGGCCTTGATGTCCCAGACTGGATAAAACACCCCTCTTTCTTCTCAACCGTAAATAGGTTGGAGAACGGGAACGAGCACCCCTTGGAGTAATAGATTTTGAACTGCCTGTAAAAAAGGCCTGCAGTCAATCTGGAGAGAGGCAAATATTGGAGTGAAACAAATTTCTCCGATAAAAATTAAACTTTGTAACCACAAGAGACGACCTTGTGGACACAGTTGTCTGATGAGGGAGGTCCACAAGCCCACAAACCAGAGAAAATGGCCCCTTCATGCTGAGGAGGGCTTGTGCATGGGTTTAGTGGGCTTGTGAGACCAGAGAGACTTGGAGCCACCTGCAGAAGCCTTGCCCAAGAGCAAGAACAAAAGAGCCACTTTTGCATAGAGAAGGAAGGACTCTGTTTGGGACGTGGCTCCTTACCCTTCTTAGACTGTGGATGTAAAGTACTCTTCTGACCAGTAACATTTTTGATGCTGTCAGGCAGTTCACCCTGGAGGGGCAAGTCTGCCTTTTTCGATGTCTGATCCGCAGCCCAATACTTGACCATAAGGACTCTATGAAGCACCGCCACCAAGACGGAGCGCTTTAAGAGTAATGGGGCTGCATCACACACGTATGTTAGGCCCTGGAACAACTGATCTGCCAGTTCCACGTAAACCAGGGACATCTGCTTTTTACCCAAAGATTGGCCCATTCCGTAAAGGGTGAAAACCAAATGTAGAGCTAAACTAGCAATAGCAAACATGTGGGCGATCGCTTCAACTTAAATGGGTTGCAAGGGCAAAAGGTTTTTTGTTTGAATGGACACAGGGAGCTGTGACTCGGCTCAGGTTGTTTGTTGTGGGGGGGCACTGAACAGGAGGGAGGGGCCAGGATCAGAGAAGAGGAGGATCCAGGCTGCTCTGTGCAAATCCACTGCAACAGAACAGGTAAGTATAAACATGTTTGTTATATTTATAGGAAAAAAATAGGATTTTTTTGTACTCGCCGTAAAATCCTTTTCTCGGAGTCCATGGACGGACACAGCTCCTTAAATCTTGACAAGTGGGTTATGTTCCCTGTTTACATGAGAGGACTAGGCAGAAACATGTTGGATAGATAGATAATTAAATACATGTTACATTCACAGAGTTGAACAGCCCCGCCAAGGGGGTGGTCCCTCCAGACATAAACATCCTTACTGCAGTATGCAGCCTCAGTTCGTAACAAGCAGTACAAACCTAAAAAGGAGAGGTGGGTGCTGTCAGTCCATGGACTCAGAGAAAAGGATTTTACGTGGAGTACAAAAAATACTATTTTCTTTTATCGTCCATGGACGGACACAGCTCCTTAAATCTTGACAAGTGGGACGTCCCCAAGCAGTGTCAAAAACGAGGGGTGGGAAATATATCAGTAAAACCAATCTTAACTTCACCCCAAAACAAGCAGAGCTCCTCAACGGAGGAGGTGCAACTTTAAACAGCCGCCGGCAAAAACTAGCGGCCGAAAAAAGCATCAGAAGATGCTCTCACAGCAACCATGTAAATTCTGGAAAAAGCGTGAACGGACGAGCAAGTCGCCGCCTCGCACACCTGTGAGACCGACACATGATGTTGGGGAAAAAAAAACAGGAAGCACCAATTGCCCTGATCGAAAGTGCCGTGACCGGAAAGGGGGGCCCGCCCCTTAAGAGCATAGGCCTGTATGACAGCCTGTTTAAAAGGTAAAAAATAATGCGCAACCTAAAAAATTCTGTGAATCAGCAACTAAAAAGTCGCATAATCCGCGACTAAAAAATGTGTGAATAATAAGTGAGTAAATATATAAACATAATCATATATAGCAATGTTCATGTGAATATGATCTCAATACAATGAATAATGGAGGCAAGCAGCAATGTAAATAAAATGACAAAAGCAGCACTTCAGCAAAAATCCTGTGTGGTAATTTAAGTCCAAACAGAAAAAAACACAAAAAGTAACAAATAACAACTTGGAAGTCCAGAAAGTAGCAAAAAAGAAGTAGCAAAAAACTGCAGGTATTCAAACAAACACAGGAGCAGGGATATGAATCTTCGGTATTATGCCGGAGTGTCCTAAGATTCTTTTTAGGAGAAATCAAAATCTTAAAAATCTGGTGGCACCCAGCGTGGTCGACCCACCCCCAAAAATTCATATGTTTGGGAATCTCAAAGGATTTTTTCCTTGCAAAAAATGCAAGGTATGTACGTCATCCCAAACTATGAAAACTTCCACTTTTACTTCGCATTCCACTTCAGTAGAATACCAAATAGCGGATTTTATCACTTGCAGTACTATTGGGGTGATATACCTGCTGGTCTGTCCTTGTGGCCTTCAGTACATAGGGAGGACCACCCTTGCTTTAAAAATCAGAATAGGAGAACACCTGTCTAACATACATAGGGGTTTCATAAAACACAGTGTCTCATTGCATTTTCGTCAATGTCATAACCGTGACACATCAGTTCTGAAAGTGATTGGTATTGAAAAATATACTCCTCACTGGAGAGGAAGTGACCTCACACGTCACATCTCACGTAGAGAAGCCCGATGGATTTATGATATGAAATGCTAGTCCATGGGGCCTCAACATTGAGTGGGATATCAATTGTTATATCGATAATAGTTGGATTTTTTCCTCCAATACTGGTTATTAGTTTTTATTTAATTTTAATTTAATATTTTTGTCCTATTTGGTACTGGATGTCTCCCTCCTTGTTGGTATGTGCCATACATTACCTCTTTGCTATAGGGAATGTGGGGATAATCCCTAACTTGGAACATGGGGAGCATTTAACCATGAGATTTGTAATGATCCGGTTTTTAAGTGTAATGAATTTTTTATAATATTTTATAACATTTGTACAGTATGATTTGTATTGATTATTAATATGTACCCTTGGGGATTTGTTTTCCTTTTTCTTGAACTAACACCCGGGGGTGCATTTAGAGGAAATACCAAACTGATATTTGCGTTGTTCAATTGGTACCCACCATATATATTTTCCTCTGTTTTAACAACTATCTACTGTATGTGCAAGATTAAGTGAGTGAAAGTGTTTGTGTCAGTCGCCTCTTTGAGGCATAGCGGGATATTGCTCACACATTTACTTTCTATTCTATGCTAATGTATGGCAGCGAGCAGGCAATCTTTTGTTTTGTTTGTTTCCGGTGTCATCTCTCCTGCAAATGTATTTAATGTGGTGAAAGATGTCTGGGTTCTAGCCTCCTTTCCCAGTGGACGCCTTGTACGGAGAAACGCAGCGTCGGGTGGAGCCAAGGACTCTGACGTCATTACACTCCAGCTGGTCTGGCGTGAGCCGCCACTGGTAGTCTGTTTTTTTAGATTTGTTATCTTTTTTGGATGTCAGTAACCCGCCTTATTCAAATAAAGGGTATCTGTTTTTTTCATACTGCACCATGAAGTTCTCCTTTTTTTTTTTTTTTTTTTTTTATTATGACCCTAACTGCTCACTGAACGCCCCTTTCACTGTCCTGAGAGGAGACGGTGGATGTGCGTTATAGACCCAGCTGATACAAGGGAGTGTTCGATGTCCCATGGAGAGGTGAAAAGGACTTTCTGCTGTGGATCAACTTCCATGTCCTGGAGCCGGGTGAACCAATCCCTGTGTGCTGAGCTCGTATGATCTCCGTAATAGAGGTCCATCTGAGTCGGTAAACGGCCATTTATCTACCTTATTTGATGGAAGCATAATATCCCTGCTCCTGTGTTTGTTTGAATACCTGCAGTTTTTCTGCTACATCTTTTTTGCTACTTTCTGGACTTCCAAGTTGTTGTTTGTTACTTTTTGGACTCCTGTGTTTTTTTCTGTTTGGACTTAAAGCGGAGCTCCACCCTCAAATCACACTCTGCATCAGCACATTTAAAAAAAATGTCATTAGCCGAGTAAAAAAAATATTTTTTTTTACATACCTTAAAATGGTTGTTGCTAGGCAGACTTCCTAATCTGCCTTCTTCCTGCACCGCCATGCTTTTCCTCTGTAGCCTACGCCGCACAAACTCCTGAGAATGCTGTGTCATAATTTCTCAGGAGTCTGTGCACTCCTATGCCCCGAAAAATCACGGGATTTCAGTAGATGAAATGACGCAATTGGGGCTGTTTACAGCGCCATTTTCAAAAAGGGCATAAAGCCCTTACTTTTCAATAGATCGGCATGGCATATTTTTTTTTTAGAGTGGGGATTATTGTCATAACAACGGGGCAGGACGTTCCTCCGCCGCCACCCGTTGTTATGACAAACGGCACAAACAATCGCAGCTACGAGAGGCGCTCTAATGCGCACGCTCGAGATTTAAAGGTTACCCAGCAGGCACCTCTCCACGGGGAACAGTAAAAAAAATGTGCTGGGCTTCAATTGCCCACACAGAGCATGGAAACGGCCACATCGTACTGCACAGCAAAGGAGGCAAGTTTTTTATTTATTTACACATCGATGTGGTATGTTTAAAGCATTACAATGGGATCTTTATCAGCATAACATTTAAATGGCCAAAAAAAAATGTGACTGGAACCACACAGGATTTTTGCTGAAGGGGTGCGGCTTTTGTCATTTTATTTACATTGCTACTTGCCTCCATTATTCATTGTATTGAGATCATATTCACATGAACATTCCTATAGATGATTAAGTTTATATATATTTACTCACTTATTATTCACACATTTTTTTAGTCGCGGATTATGCAACTTTTTAGTTGCTGATTCACGGAATTTTTTAGGTTGCGCATTATTTTTTACCTTTTTTAAACATTTATTTTTAGTTCACTATTCTAACTAATTTATAATTGCAGCACCTTGTCATATATTTTCCGGACACAGCATGACAGCATATACGTATGGGAAGGCTCCGCCTCCCTGCCCAATCAGGACCGGTTATACTATAAAAGTAGGTCTCCTCCCTTACCACCGCATTCTCTGTTTTTTCCTTCACTGCTACAGGCGGTTATGCTACTGCTAAGAAAGCAGGAATTTTTATTTTTCCCTCACCTTGCTGGACACTTCCGGCCAAGCCGCACAGGTTCAAAGCCTCTCCTGTGACGAAGCTCCCTGCTGTACAGGCAGTCCTGAACGCCTAATGGGGGAGGCCTCACCCCAGCAGGATCCAGGAAGATGGGGGTGAAGGCATCTGGTCTCTAGGGATTGCTCATTTATCATGACGCCATGGATGGACATTCATTGGATTTTGTTTGGACAGGAAGCGCAGGTGGTAAGACACCACATGGTGTACACTATTCTATTCAGTTACTGCTGCAAGGATATGGTTAAACTTGCATTACTGAAGTTCTGTGGTTTGTGTCTGCAATAATGCTAATGATGATAGCAGGTGCTGGGCTGGCTGAAGCCTTCATTTTAATTTAAGCCTGGCTCTACAGTCTTGATTTATTTTCTGCAGGTATGTGGTTAATTTGCATTTCTGAAAAGCATATATCACACATGTGAATGTAACGGGATGTCTGTAGTGTCACTGGTTACTAATATTAAACAGACTAAAGGAAGTGTTTGTAGCATTGCTGAAGCTTGAACTGATAACAGGTGATACTGAGAGCCCTTTCATTTTAATGCAGGGATTGGGCCTGCAGTATGGGCTCACTGTGTATTGAAGTTTGGTCTCCTTGCTGGTACATATGTCTAGGTATGTTAACTATGTTTAACCTGCTAGTGCTAATGTCAGAGGACTATTAATTTGCGCTGCTTTCTTGTAATTACGTTAACTCCACATTAGGTAGGCTGTGATGTGTTTATTTCTATGCATTTACATGTTAACATTAGTGCTAAAAAGTCAGGATCTGTTTAGTCACATTCCTTAATACACACTTGGTAGCAATAGGTAATTGCTTGTGTTATTTTGGGTACCCCACAGAGAGATATGGGATTTGTAGTGGTTACTATTTATGAAAATAACCCCAGGCATGGCTCCAGGCTTTCAGCTCATCTGTGAACCAGTAGCAATCAGCCTTCCTAGAGACCAGCAACTTTAAATGAAGGTGAGGGCAGGTAAGTATATGCTATATCCTAAAAGAGTGCACATTATGGGCATAATGAGTGTACATCTCAAGCCCTCAACACCAAACACCAGTCTACCTGCTTCTGCGACAAGGGACAGATCCTCTTCAGCCCTGGAAAAAAAAAAAAAACACTATGTAGCTAACTGCCAGAAATCGCTACAGGAATCATAGTGGTCTGGTGTAACTGGTGTGTCGGCCAGAATGCAAAACAAGGTTGCAGGCCAAAGACAGTGACAAATGGGCAGAGACTGAGAAGGCCTACAGTCACTAATGGTTCCATACCAAGCCTAATCAAACAACCATGCTTGTTTAAAGGCAACCTCTACCTGAGAGCTTGCTTCTGGAAAATCGCTCTGACAAGTTGGCATATCAGAAGCAAAAGACAACGACTTTAACCCCGTCCAAACTGACTGTGTGGAACTCAGGTACTAAGCTATTTAAGCAAAGTCAGCTAAAGGGTACCTCTGCCTCAAGAGCAGCCGGCCAAACGGGCTTCAGCAGATTAACCAAGGGTGCCATTCTTCCAACAGAAGAAACAATATCCTTGCAGAGACCCTGGGACAGCAAATGGATCTGGAGATGAACAAGGTTCATACTACTGTTAAGTAGTGGTGTTGTGACCTGCGATTGGGCAGAGCAGAGCTCTGGTCAGTGATAAGCTCTCTATGATGGCAGATCCTAGATTGAAAAGGGAATAGCCAGTGATGCAGTTCAGTCACTGCGGATACAAGACTGTATGCTGTTTCTCCAGAAATCATTGTGGCCAGTGAACCCTTATGGCCCCTCCCACAAGTAAACACATACCGCTTTAAGTCAGAGTGGTGACTGTTCAAGTCGGATCTGGCGATATCTAGAAGGAAGATTAAGTCCTTACGTTAATCACCAATGACCAGAGGATAGGAAAAAAAACTGACATGTTAAACGTGGGAGAACTCTGGCGGACAATAAAGAACTGTTGACTAGTCATGTGATTATGTGCATACACCTCAATCATTGTAGTCGTATGGACATACACATATCTAGCTCTGAGAGATCTTGTACAAAAGAGGTAGTTCCATCAGCAATAGACATTTATTGATAGGGTTACATAACATATATAAATTACACACCAGACAGTATTTACAACACAATGTACAGTGTAGGTCCCCTGGCTTACATGGTATTTACAAATTACCCACAACGCCCATATCTGCAATACAATATAAGATACAAGTATAGAGTTAGATTACCTGGTAACTTCAGGTCAGCCCATGGTGGCTGCTTTCTGTTCCCAATTCTGAAAGAAGACCCTAGCTTACCTACAAAGCATTATATATCCCCCCTCCTTTCTGTAAGGTGGCTAATATAATTCTCCCTAATTGGTCACTGTACCTAGTAAATGTATATTGGGCACAGCCTGATTGGATGAGTCACAGCAGGCTTTTGTTTATAGCCCATGTGCGATGTAAACAGGAAAACAAAAGGCCACCCTTTGAAGTTGTAGCTAATTACTGTAAGAAATACACAGCACTCAATACTATACATTTCTTTCTACCTGAAATATATATATATCAAATTGCAATTTTATATACCGCTGTTAATGGACATAAAACCATAAGGCAACAGATGGCCCCTTGTGGCCAGTTGAGAATATGAGACTCGGCCACACCTACAATAATGGTTTTATGTATAATCTTTCATTTGAAATTATATACAAGAAACAAAACTTTTAAACGTTCCGTCTCTACAGTTCATGTTTCTGGATCCCAGTATAGGTAGTCATCACTTGTTCTGGATATAATAAGTCCATAATAAAAATCATAAGATACCAAACATACAAAAAAAAAAAATTAAGGGGGGAAGAAAAACTGGAGGATCCTTGTTCTCAACCGTCCAATAATAATAGTGCGAAAGTCCATAATGTCAATCGGGTCCTGTTTGCCTTGCTTCTGGGACAGCCTTCCATGGCGATTCCAATTGGATACATCGTACAGTAATGGCATTTGGACCACCTTTATTGGCTTTCTGTGCTTGTACTTTATTAGTGTGGGCAAAGTTAGAGAAGGAAAAACACGAGTACTTTTACGACATATGCCTTCCAATGAATGCTTATCTTGTCATTCTGAGTATTAAGGACCTTTGATTAAAATTGTTATAGATATACTGTGACCTAATATGAGGCCCTTTACCATTGTCATGTGTAACAATTTAACCTTCAGCCCGTCAGCCAGGTAGTCTGATTGCCATCCCCCATCTTTCTTCCTCCATTGTCATATGCCTGCAAGTAACTCTGCCCCGCCTTCTGCGGATTGCCCCTGTGTGTGTGTGTGACCCTTCCAGTTTCCAGGGGGATCTTGTTGCCATCGCAACTCACCACAAACTCCTTTTACTGATGCTGTGTTCAGTTATGCCAACCCTGATGGGTTGAAGCCTGGGGTGGTGCCCCACTTTTGTGCATATAGCTCCGTCCTTGGCTACCATGTGTAGCTGCTGTATGAGTCCTGCCTTTAGCAGACTAGGGAAGAGGTCATCACTTTAAGAGGTCTCCGTGCAGATTTGGGCAGTGTCATGTAAGCAGACAAAAATAACTTGATTTCAGAATGCGGATAAGTGTGATGTCACCAGTTACTTGTGGCTTCAGGAATGATTATACTAAATTACTTCTTAAGTACAATTGTACTATACTCTGTTATTTGCCAATCACTACGAGTCTCACCAGTCCCAGTATATCTATTGATCTTTAAGCATTGCTTTTTTTTTTTTTTTTTTTAACTTAGTTATGGCACAAAAAGGAAAACTGACCAACATAAAAAAATTACCCATGACCACATATGATGACTGCCCAATATTAGAACTGTAGAGAGGATACAATGTCACCTATACAAGGAAACTAGTCACATTACTGTTGCTAACTATTGTGATAGTTGGTAATAGCTACAATGTCACACATTTATATAAAACATTTATCCAGTGTCAAAAGAGAAGAAAAAAAAACAGTTGGAACTTTGTCCCATCCCCAAAATGATATAGGGAAGCTTTAATATTCTATATCAACATGTTTGTCTTGTTTTAACTGTTCAAAATGTTGTCCATATAAGATATAATGTTACCCCTACTCCCCTCTTTTTTTTATTTTTTTTTATTTCACCATAGCGACCTCCAGAATCACCAAAAATAAGGTGATATAGGAAATAACGAAAAAAAATGTTTTCCTTAGAAGAAAAAGGAGCAATAAAAAGTAAACCTAAAAAGGTAAAAAAAAGTATTCAGATTCAATGCTGCCCCAACCTTTGCATTGTTAAAGAGCATTGAATCTGTATTTTGTTAAACAACAAAAATAAAATAAAAAAAATTAAATAAAATAAAAATTGCATTGCTTTTATACAAAAGGCAATGTCCTCTCTGTAGTGATTACCACATTAATTGATTCTCAGTAAAAATCAATTTGCCAGTCCAACAGGCCACAGGAAGTGGTATCAGAGAGAGAGAGAGAGGCCCGGCCCTGTTTAATGAAACAGACCACTAAAAAGAATGTAATTAAAAATATTTTAGAATTTAGTTGGGCCTGACTCTAATTAATTCTATTCAAGGATTGTCCTTAAAACAAACATTAAAAAAAACTATGTTTTAAGGTCTTCTGTGTTTCACAGTAATTTGATCAGTCTTGGTTTCGATCATCTGTCCATGTGTGTATTTCTTCCTAAAATACAAAAGTCCAAACCATTAATAACATCTTACTGTACCTCTTTAGAGGAGGTTAATGGACTAACTGACCGTATATGCTTGGCACAGATTGCCAAGAGAGGTAATGAGTCCATCCACAGTAAGTACAGTGACCCATGTAACCGACTCCCTCACATATCTGTATTTTGACAAACCAAAATTATTGGAAAACATGGTGGGATTTGTAAGTACTTACAGTCTAAGAAGACCTCCTGCTGACCTACCCCCTTTACGCATATTACCAGCACATGCGTCAATTTTGGAAGGAGAAAAACAGAGAAATATAGGACCTGCTGGATCCATAAAATGCCACAAGGTGCAGCATAATGTTTTATGTAGTTTCCAAGTGTCAGAGTGAATGACACTTCACTCTAACCCCAGGAAAAGGAGAGAGAAAAACAAAATAAACTTATCTTGTACCTGTGCACAGGTTTTTTATTCGCGAATACATTTCAGTTATAGAAAGAAAAAGTATAAATTTAAACTGGTACCAGTATTGAGCTCATTACAAACAAGAGATTGGGGGAGAGAGAGAGAAAACAATTATGAATTAAACAAACCGTACAAAGTATGCGCATTAGTGGGATTACACTTATTGATGGTCATAAAACAGAAAAAAAAATCAAAACAACCAAAAAAAAGTATTGTTTACACATGGACCATTCATACCCTTTCATTCCATGACACACACACACACCTTTCGTTTAGCTTGAATCCCCTAGCTTTGGTAATTTGCAAATGAATTGCTAGGCGTTTCTTTTAAAGGATTGGCTATGTGTTTCTGCAAATGGGAGGAAAAAATAAACAGCCAAGAACACAAAAAATAAATAAACAATAAACAAAAAAATAAATAAAGCAAGAGTAAGCTTCTGTACTAGGCAATACTTGTACCTTATACCTTTAAATATTTATGGCAGACTTCTGATTCTTTGGGGAAGATAAACACCTGTATTACTAATACCCATGTTTGAATACCTGGTCTAATATACGTTACCTTTGTTAGGTGTATGCATTGATGTATATATACATCTATATTGATACACCTGCTTAACCACTTTAGCCCCGGGCCTGTTTTTCAGAGTCGGTGTTTACGAGACAAAACCATTTTTTTTTGCTAGAAAATTACTTAAAACCCCCAAACATTATATATTTTTTTTTTCTAACACCCTAGAGAATAAAATGGAAGTCATTGCAATACTTTTTGTCACACCGTATTTGCGCAGCGGTCTTACAAGCGCACTTTTTTTGGAAAAAATTCACTTTTTTAAATGAAAAAATAAGACAACAATAAATTTGGCCCAATTTTTTTATATATTGTGAAAGATAATGTTACGCCGAGTAAAATGATACCCAACATGTCACGCTTAAAAATTTCGCCCGCTCGTGGCATGGCGTCAAACTTTTACCCTTAAAAATCTTGATAGGCGACGTTTAAAAAATTCTACAGGTTGCATTTTTTGAGTTACAGAGTAGGCCTAGGGCTAAAATTAATGCTCTCGCTCTAACAATCGCGGCGATACCTCACTTGTGTGGTTTGAATACCGTTTTCATATGTCGGCGCTACTCGCGTATACGTTCGCTTCTACGCGCGAGCTCGTCGGGACGGGGCGCTTTAAAAAATTTTTTTTTTGCTTTTCGCATTTATTTTTATTTATTTTACAATTTTTAACACTGAAAAAAAAAAAAATTATCACTTTTATTCCTATTACAAGGAATGTAAACATCCCTTGTAATAGAAAAAAGCATGACAGGTCCTCTTAAATATGGGATCTGGGGTCAAAAAGACCTCAGATCTCATATTTAGGCTTAAATGCAAAAAAAAAAAAAAAAATTTGGAAATGTCATTTTTTCAAATGACAAAAAAAAAAATGTTTCTTTAAGACGCTGGGCGGGACTGACGTTTTGACGTCACTTCCGCCCAGCGGAGCTATGGGGACGGGCGAAGGAGATTTTTCCTTCAGTCTCGTCCCCGCTCAGCTGCCGGATGGTCGCGATCTCCTCCGCCGCTACCGACGGCTCCGGTAAGCGGCGGAGGGCGCGGAACAGCGGCGGGAGGGGGGGGGGCCCCTCTCCCGCCACCGATAACGGCGATCTCGCGGCGGATTCGCCGCGGAGACCGCCATTATCGTTAACACGGCCGCCCACAGAAGAGATGAATATCTCGATTGTGGCAGCAGCTGCTACCGTTACCGAGATATTCATCTCTAAAGTGATGACGTATAACAGCGGTGGGCGGTCGGCAAGTAGTTAATATGTAAATACTTTTTCATGAGCTCACTGCACCTGGAAAATATAACTTATAGACAAAAAATTATTACCCTTTTTCCTTTCTTTGACACCCAAAGAGAGCAAACACTGCCACGTTGTTACATTTACATATTTACATTGGTATATGTTCACTGACATTCACAGTTGGATCTGGTGGAAATAAATTACTCAGATCATAGACATCTGAATGACATATTAGATCCGGTAATTCTTTTGCTGTTTCTACATTACTTATATTTAAGTTTTGTTCCCAGTAAGGTGAAGTCCTGGCAGATAACCTAGATAGGTTGGGCCTCCCTCCTGTATTTCCTCTTTGAATGGAACAGATGGATTTCTGCGGGACCTTAACAATTTGATCCAAAGATTGTTTTATTTCTTTCAATTCTTTCCTACACTGTACCACATCTGCATGACATGCTTCATTTTTTACCATAGAAACTTGTTGTGATGTTTCCATTATTTTATTGGTATTTTCCCAATTATGAATATGGGACTGCAGTAGTTCAATCTCCTTTTCAAGAGAGGTGATTGTGGTAATTTAATTTAAGTTCCTTCAGAATAGCTCTCCTGTGCTGTAATCTGAGATCGCTTTCCATGGAATTTACATTCAAAGGGGAGCAGGAGGCTATTTGCCTCTGGCTAGTAACTGCCAAGTCATGCCTATGGATCTTATCTTTGGAGGCATTGTAATTGTAATGGTGCCTCTTCCTGTTTGAAAAGGTGACAAATTCTCTTTTAGTGTGACTTGAATTGGACCTTCTGACTACATGAAAATGCTTGTGCATGCAGTCCATGATACATTGATATGAATCTGTAAGGGGATTTATAAAAAATCCACATTTAATTTTAAATTTCGGATGGGCATTAGATATTAGGAGGGTTTTGTACTCTGGGTCCTCTCTGTCTACGTTTCTCCGTTTGCCTACATAATAAGCTGACCATAGCCTGTTTGCATAAAGAAGTGGATTCTCATTATTTTCCTGTTTTGTTCTATACGCTGCTATTAAGCCTAGGTCAAAGGGATATAATATTTTTAGTAATTCATCTACCGTTTCATTGTAATCTACGCTTCCTTCTTTAACATGGTCTGGTAGGGAAGACCATGTGTTTAAGTTAACTGTTAATAGTAAAACTTTAACCTGATCTCTGGAGTTGGCAACTCCCAGTAATTTACATCGTTGCAAGACATTGTCTGCATGCAATGTTATGTGCACTCCTGGCAATAGTTTGCCAATATTGTTAGCTACAAGTAGCACATTTTCTAAAGACTGTCTGTCCTCCCCAGCCATCTTTTTTTTAATAGACTGAATCTTCATGCATAGCAACAGCTCTTTTCCCTCCTTCTAGTGCATCTGGACTCTTCATGTACAAATTCTATATTATATTTAGCTTTTGACGCAAGTTATGTGCTCCTCAGTATACTAACAGTAATCTTTCTATTGATTATACACTGTACAACACAGCTATTTCTTATAGCCCTTTTCCTTTATTGAGCACTTAGAGCAGCCAATGTTCCTATAGCATTCGAACCAAAAGCCTTTCATAGTGTGCCCCTTTTTTTTTTTTAAATATTGCAACCCCTTGGATATTGCTGAAAGAGACCACCAAATTTTTTTCTGTCCCTTCAATGGTCGCCATTTGTTGACTAGTCATGTGATTATGTGCATACACCTCAATCATTGTAGTCGTATGGACATACACATATCTAGCTCTGAGAGATCTTGTACGAAAGAGGTAGTTCCATCAGCAATAGACATTTATTGATAGGGTTACATAACATATATAAATTACACACCAGACAGTATTTACAACACAATGTACAGTGTAGGTCCCCTGGCTTACATGGTATTTACAAATTACCCACAACGCCCATATCTGCAATACAATATAAGATACAAGTATAGAGTTAGATTACCTGGTAACTTCAGGTCAGCCCATGGTGGCTGCTTTCTGTTCCCAATTCTGAAAGAAGACCATAGCTTACCTACAAAGCATTATATATCCCCCCTCCTTTCTGTAAGGTGGCTAATATAATTCTCCCTAATTGGTCACTGTACCTAGTAAATGTATATTGGGCACAGCCTGATTGGATGAGTCACAGCAGGCTTTTGTTTATAGCCCATGTGCGATGTAAACAGGAAAACAAAAGGCCACCCTTTGAAGTTGTAGCTAATTACTGTAAGAAATACACAGCACTCAATACTATACATTTCTTTCCACCTGAAATATATATATATCAAATTGCAATTTTATATACCGCTGTTAATGGACATAAAACCATAAGGCAACAGAACCAATCTTTATTTGCCTAAACCTAAGTCGCCATATAGGGTCAGCTGACAGTTGGATGTAAATTTGAGCTTAGGATCCGTGAGTCCTGTGCATTAAGGAAGCCAATGGAATTGTTTTCATTCCTCTACCAATTCATTGCATTCCCTCCATGATGCATCAAAGCACAAGGGTTATGATTACATGGTCAAAGTAAAACTTGAATAACAAAGAGGATCCAAAAGAATGGCATGGGCCATCATTGCAATTAAGCTCTCCAGCCGTCAGTAAAGCCTGACCTCCACAAATCCTACTCCCAGGATTTTTAAGGAGTATTGTTCATAGCAGTGTGACCCCCCAAGTCGCTGCGACTTCAAGGTAGTCCCTACACTACGTTTGATCCCACGGTGGTCTAAGTGGGGGCCGCGGACATCAAGAATACACAGGCATTGATTCAAGACGCATAGGAATCACAGTAAAATCGCACAATTTGATGTCGTAATACTGGAAACCTAGTCCAGTAAATCCAACCTAGGTGTGTGATGATAGGGGGTATTTACCTTGGTATACCCTGTATGTTGTGGTCGTTCACAAGGTGTGTGTGTGTGTGTGTGTGTGTGTGTATAAGGTATACACTTTTCGAAATACCCATGTTTCAGCAAGTAGCTTCACTTGGCCATCAGAGTGCACTACGAGTTAAACTTGCAGACAGTGACCTTGCCACAATCTCCAGGCATTTCCTGGGATATTGGGTCCAGTAAGGGCCGACTTGCGGGCACAAGGACTTCTGGTAAGTCTTGTGTGAACAACAGAGTGAGTGAGTGACTTGTATAACGCTGACAAATGCAAACCGAATCGCATCAAGGCGCTTTGTATCCAGAGTCGTGCTGATCCTTCAGAAGAGTTGTGGCACAATGGCTTCCAGGTTCTGGGAAAGGTCCCAGTACAGACTCTAATGAAGTCGGGAGGAGCCATCATCGAGAGACCAACTAGGCTCATCACAATAATCACCTACTGGGAGGTAATTCTGAATCTGGAAAAAATTAAGGAACAAAAATAAAGTTACACTCAGAGAGCAACAGTGTAAGTATCTCATTTGAACAAATGCTCTTTTCCATTGGTGGCATCCCACGGTCGCAAGAGCGATAAAGTAGCCTGTTATAAACCATGTGGTCCGAGGGGGCCCAAGCAAGGTTGACAACTGTATTAACTGGTTTGGTAGTAAAGAAAGACTAACTTCCCGCTCGAGAAATTATGACTCCACAGAGAAAAGTCCCCTCTTGGGGAGGTAGCTAAGCTAATCTTCAGCATACCAATCATCACAAGTTGTTATTCGTTGGGTATTCATGCCAATGAAGGACAAGGTGTCCAAAAACCAGAGTTACAGTGGTCGCAGACTGAAGTCTTTCCGAAACACAACAAAGGGAGCCTCAACTATGCTGAAAGGACTCGGCAAAATGGGGAAGGCCTATCTTCGCTGGCAAGAAGGAATGCAAAACTAGTCAACTTCTGTCAGAGGTATCTCCCAGCATGTTAGGTTAGGGTTTTCTAGAACTTACGGCCAGAGGGCGTAAGATACAAAGGCCGTTGGATGACAAGGGACAGTCTCAAACAAAAGACAGACAAGGGATCGGCAACGAGTAAGGCGATCGAGATATTGGTCCGACAGTAACCTGGGTGGCTTCCCAGAGGTGGAAGCAGATAAACTAAGGACAGCCAACTGGGTCGGCAGATTAGCCAATATGTATATATTCAACAAACCTAAGAGTCTCCAGGATCCCTATCCGGATTCGCAGCCATTCGGTGGTGATATCGATAATTGCCCTGTAGTTTGCAGGCAATGATGCCCACGGGTATAGTCTCAGATCCGAGAACTTCCTATTCTCCTTCCTGAGATTCAACACCTCATACAGCATGCCAACGGTATGTTCCAAATTCATACAAGTTATATCTAGATACAGGAGACCAAGAGGTGGAGGTCTCACCGTTGGTGTTTTGAAATCGAATGGAGGTCAGAGCGCCTACTCCAGACTTCAAGCACCGTAGCTACGAGAAGAACCTACAGAATTTAAAGGATGGAATTCTCTGTTCCTTACTGGAAGGAATGAATTGTATACAAGAAAGCCTAGAGATGGCATTAAAGGATACTAGAACGCAGTCGTATCTTCACTCTCTGGGATCCAGTGACGGTTGCATATCTCAGCAACCAAGTCCGAAAGACCTAGGCAGGTTATTCTTTCCCCCATGGGGTCTTCCAAATAGTGTGAGACACATGGAAGAAGTAATCCTTTTGGCAAATACAGTATGTAGAGTAGATCTAGAAGAATCTCAAACATCCAAGTGTCAAACCATAAAATACCTTGTTGCTGAAATGATCAAGCAAAATGGCTCTAGTCTCTTCCTCAACACTATACAAAGGTTGGTATCTTTGCAACCTGAGTTAGAACATCATCATCATCCTTTTGGCAGATTCAAACTAAAGTGTTTGAAGTTCCACAAACATTGAAAAGGAGATTCAAGGTTGAAGAGACATAGAATTGGCCCTTCTACTCGAAAAACGGTAGACTCATCAGGCCTAACGGCATCGGAAAAGGACAATCTCGCTGTCCAACAAAGACAATCGCAGTTGTATGGATAAAGTTAGTCAAAGCCTAGATGGATATGACAAATCCATCAGAGGAGGGCAGAGACAGCTCTTCCAAACTGGTGGCGCATCCATATACGGAACTCCAAAATAGTTCCTCCAGAGTTAATATAAGAACTACGATCTGGGCTACATTCAACACATTGGGGTCCATTCTGGTGGACCCAGCAGTCGTAACTGCAATACATCTCAGGCCGTGTACAGACGACCAAACATGTACGATGAAAGCGGTCCGCCGGACCGTTTTCACCAGACCTGGGCAAACTACGGCCCGGCGGACCTTTTAATCCGGCCCACCCCCGCCGCCGCTGCCACGTTAATCACCGCGGCGGGGAACATAACAGACAGCGTTCGTTTGAACAGCTGTTTTCCCCGCCGCGCATAGACACTCCCCCTTGGACGGATCTGTCCAATCGCGAGCAAGGGGGAGTCACATAGACACTCCCCCTTGCTCGCGATTGGACAGATCCGTCCAAGGGGGAGTGTCTATGCGCGGCGGGGAAAACAGCTGTTCAAACGAACGCTGTCTGTTATGTTCCCCGCCGCGGTGATTAACGTGGCAGCGGCGGCGGGGGTGGGCCGGATTAAAAGGTCCGCCGGGCCAACACACGCAGCCACTTGTGCCAACACACGCAGCCACTTGTGCCAACACACGCAGCCACTTCGCCACCATAAATTGTCGCCACTGTGCCAATCACACGCAGCCACTGTGCCAATCACACGCAGCCACTGTGCCAATCACACGCAGCCACTGTGCCAATCACACGTAGCCACTGTGCCAATCACACGCAGCCACTGTTTCCATCAAACGCAGCCACTGTGCCAATCACACGCAGCCACTGTGCAATCAATTGTTGCCACTGTTCCCAAACACAGCCACTGTGCCAATCACATGCAGCCACTGTGCCCATCAAACGCAGCCACTGTGCCCATCAAACGCAGCCACTGTGCCCATCAAACGCAGCCACTGTGCCAATCACACGCAGCCACTGTGCCAATAACACGCAGCCACTGTGCCAATAACACGCAGCCACTGTGCCCATCAAACGCAGCCACTGTGCCCATCACACGCAGCCACTGTGCCAATCACACGCAGCCACTGTGCCAATCACACGCAGCCACTGTGCAATCAATTGTTGCCACTGTTCCCAAACACAGCCACTGTGCCACTCACATGCAGCCACTGTGCCAATCACACGCAGCCACTGTGCCAATCACACGCAGCCACTGTGCCAATCACACGCAGCCACTGTGCCAATCACATGCAGCCACTGTGCCCATCACACGCAGCCACTGTGCCAATAACACGCAGCCACTCTGCCCATCAAACGCAGCCACTGTGCCAATCACACGCAGCCACTGTGCCCATCAAACGCAGCCACTGTGCCATCACATGCAGCCACTGTGCCAACACACGCAGTCACTGTGCCATCAATTGTTGCCACTGTGCCCATCACACGCAGCCACTGTGCCATCAATTGTCGCCACTGTGCCCATCAAACGCAGCCACTGTGCCAATAACACGCAGCCACTCTGCCCATCAAACACAGCCACTGTGCCAATCACACGCAGCCACTGTGCCCATCACACGCAGCCACTGTGCCAATCACACGCAGCCACTGTGCCAATCACACGCAGCCACTGTGCCAATCAAACGCAGCCACTGTGCCAATCACACGCAGCCACTGTTCCCAATCACACGCAGCCACTGTGCCAATCACACGCAGCCACTGTGCCAATCACACGCAGCCACTGTGCCAATCACACGCAGCCACTGTGCCAATCACACGCAGCCACTGTGCCAATCACATGCAGCCACTGTGCCCATCAAACGCAGCCACTGTGCCAATAACACGCAGCCACTGTGCCAATAACACGCAGCCATTCTGCCCATCAAACACAGCCACTGTGCCATCACATGCAGCCACTGTGCCAACACACGCAGTCACTGTGCCATCAATTGTTGCCACTGTGCCCATCACACGCAGCCACTGTGCCATCAATTGTCGCCACTGTGCCCATCAAACGCAACCACTGTGCCATCACACGCAGCCACTGTGCCATCACATGCAGCCACTGTTTAATCAATTGTTATTGATTAAACAGTGGCTGCCTGTCCCCAGCCTCTGTCCCCCTCCTGTGTCATGTCCCCAGCGTCTGTCCCCCTCCTGTGTCATGTCCCCAGCATCTGTCCCCCTCCTGTGTCATGTCCCCAGCGTCTGTCCCCCTCCTGTGTCATGTCCCCAGCGTCTGTCCCCCTCCTGTGTCATGTCCCCAGCGTCTGTCCCCCTCCTGTGTCATGTCCCCAGCGTCTGTCCCCCTCCTGTGTCATGTCCCCAGCGTCTGTCCCCCTCCTGTGTCATGTCCCCAGCCTCTGTCCCCCTCTTGTCATGTCCCCAGCCTCTGTCCCCCTCCTGTGTCATGTCCCCAGCCTCTGTCCCCCTCATGTGCCATGTCCTCAGCCTCTGTCCCCCTCCTGTGCCATGTCCCCAGCCTCTGTCCCCCTCCTGTGCCATGTCCCCAGCCTCTGTCCCCCTCCTGTGCCATGTCCCCAGCCTCTGTCCCCCTCCTGTGCCATGTCCCCAGCCTCTGTCCCCCTCCTGTGTCATGTCCCCAGCCTCTGTCCCCCTCCTGTGCCATGTCCCCAGCCTCTGTCCCCCTCCTGTGCCATGTCCCCCAGCCTCTGTCCCCCTCCTGTGTCATGTCCCCAGCCTCTGTCCCCCTCCTGTGCCATGTCCCCAGCGTCTGTCCCCCTCCTGTGCCATGTCCCCAGCGTCTGTCCCCCTCCTGTGCCATGTCCCCAGCGTCTGTCCCCCTCCTGTGCCATGTCCCCAGCCTCTGTCCCCCTCCTGTGCCATGTCCCCAGCCTCTGTCCCCCTCCTGTGCCATGTCCCCAGCCTCTGTCCCCCTCCTGTGCCATGTCCCCAGCCTCTGTCCCCCTACTGTGCCATGTCCCCAGCCTCTGTCCCCCAGTTGTCCAACAATGATATTTACTGCTTTTTATAAAGAAATACAATTGATTTTATGCAGTATTGAGTTTAGCCTTTTGGCCCGGCCCTCCAAAATATTTTTAGTTTCTCATGTGGCCCCATCGAAAAAATAATTGCCCACCCCTGGTTTTCACCGTACATGTCTGGCCGGGGATTTCTGTACGATGGCTGTACTAACCATCGTACAGAAATCCGCACGTAAACAATACGCGCGGCGTGGACGTGGGCGGGCCTGCCAGTTAAATGCTTTCACGCATGCGTCAGTCATTCGACGCATGCGAGGGATGGCGGGCGCTCGGACATGTACGGTAGGTCTGTACAGACGACCGAACATGTCCGAGCGGGCAGGATTCCAGCAGACTGTTTTTTAAAACAAGTCCAGGAATATTTGTCCGCTGGGAAAAGGCCCGGCGGGCAAATGTTTGCTGGAATCCTGCACGCTCGGGCCTACACACGACCGAACATGTCTGCTGAAACTGGCCCGCGGACCAGTTTCAGCAGACATGTTTGGTCGTGTGTACGGGGCCTCAGTCGTTAGAGGGGATAGATCTAATCCTCTTAAACACTTGAGCAGTACCCACCCTTGTTGTCTGGTGATTGGTACATCCCATACGTATATGCTGTCATGCTGTGTCAGGAAAAGGGAAAATGTTATACTTACCTAACGGTAATTTTCCTTTCCTGATGCAAGCATGACAGCATATAGGTCCCCTCCCCCTAAAAAAATAAAAAAAAATAAAGAAACAGTGAAACAAAGATAAGGGCCTTGAGCATCCAAGAGAGGCCTTCCGCAGTGATACTAAAGTACGAGAATGCGGTGGTAAGGGAGGAGACCTACTTTTATAGTATAACCGGTCCTGATTGGGCAGGGAGGCGGAGCCTTCCCATACGTATATGCTGTCATGCTTGCATCAGGAAAGGAAA
The DNA here is from genome assembly GCF_905171775.1 of Rana temporaria. Taxonomy (NCBI): domain Eukaryota; kingdom Metazoa; phylum Chordata; class Amphibia; order Anura; family Ranidae; genus Rana; species Rana temporaria. The sequence goes on along the minus strand of NC_053500.1, from coordinate 91,548,549 downwards.
ATTACCGTTAGGTAAGTATAACATTTTCCCTTTTTTTGTCACATTATAGTATTGTGTTCTAGCAGGTACATATTTTTGGTGGAATTTATTTGCACTCTGTGGCACTATTATACACCTCCCTTTTGGGGCTAGCGTGGATCAACTTCATTTCTCTTTCGTTCATAGATGGACACAGCCTTCTTTGACATTAGGGTTATGCTTCTTCCTACCTGGAGATTTAGGCAGAATTTTACAGCACTTAAGGTGTTAAAACCTTTCCTTCATGCCGCTCCTCCCAGGGGGCGTGGCTCCCCCGGGCATAACCCACACCCTGCTCTAGCAGCCCCAGTCTTTTTCTGCCTAACGACAGGAGAGTCAGGCGCTCTCTGGAGTCCTAGACTGGAGTTTTTTTCTTGAGATTTTTCTCGCTTTTATTATTTTGTTCCTGCATTTTTGAATCCTGTGATTCTTCTATCAACAGCTGACTGGGTGACAGGCTGGATCCTCGACCCTTGTAGTCCCCCTATGTTCGGCCATCGAGCGTGTGCCAGCCCTTAGCTCAGCTTTGGGACGTCCACGACAGGCCCCGTTGCTCCAGGGGCGGGCCGGGGAACTTCGGTTCTAGGGCACACATATGACCGGCCTTTATGGCTTTGTCACAGTGTGTCTGGCCGACAGCCATGCCGTTTATGGACGTTGGTTCTGTCTGGGATACCTCCAGCCGGGTAGTCGCAGGACGGGTAAGTAGTGGCCCCTTGCTCAGGTAAGTGGTCTGGCTGGAATGTTCCCTTGGGAGGTCGACTGAGGGTCTTTTCCCTGCTTTCCTCTCTCCCTTATTCCTCTCCCTCCTTCCCTTTTGGGTAACGGCTGTGAGGGGGTTTTTTTTCTGAGGCTCATGTCACTGGACCCGTGTATGTAGCAGGGGCTGTGTGTGTCACTGCAGGGGGCTGTGGTGTTCACTTCTGGGCCTTTCCTGTGTGCTGGGAGGTGATTTTATTTTATTTTTTTTGTGTGACTATTTGCAGTGTCACTGTCTTTTTAAATGTGCGTCATGGCGGCCATTTTGCCGGAGCCGCGCTCTATATAGCCTGGCGGCCATTTTCTTGTGGTCCTATGCTGTTTTTTCAGCATTCGGCGGCCATCTTGCCTTTTCTGCTCGGCCTCTTGTGACGGTTTCAGCGGTGGAAAAAGACCGCAAATTCGTCTGAGGAGACACAGGCACAGCGCTGCACGGCTCTCAGCACTTCTAGCCCTTCACAGACCGCGCTACAACGGGAGGGGTGGTGAGTCCCAGGGGCCCCCATACTCTGTTCTAGCGGCCAGGAGGTGACCTGTGGTTTTTTTTTTCCCTGCTTTGGCAGTGGGGGTGACACAGCGCTGGCACTATGGAGCCTGAATCAGGTACCTCATTCCCAGCAATGCCTGAGTTAACCCTTAGTGCCCCTTCCCCTGCCACATCTGTTGAGGCAATGTCGGCTGTCCTGGAGTCCTTTCTCACCAGGTTTAAAGCAGCTAGTGCCCGGTTGGGGGGTAAAAAGCGCCCCCTCCCTGAGCCAGCTTCTGGGGATATCTCTGACACAGAATCTGACCATGCTATTGCTGCTTCTGGTTCTGTAGTGTCTGAGGATGCGGGCTTAGCCCACATGGACAGTGAGGATGACTCTGCTACAGAGTCAGTTGCTGACAAGGAATTTGTTGGAGCTCTTATTTCTGCGGTGCGTGAGACCCTAAATATTGAGGATGTGGCGGAGACACCAGCAGTGTGGTTCCCTTTTGGGTTCCGCAAACCGCCACGCACAGCTAAAGTGTTTCCTTGTGTTCCTTTTTTGGACAATATGTTGTACAAGGAATGGGATACACCGCAAAAGGTTTTTACTGTTCCAAAAAACTTTGCAACCCGCTACCCCCTTGAGGAGGACTTCTTAAAGTGGGTCTCTCCTCCGTCAGTGGACCCTCCCGTGTCCAGACTGAGCAAGGCTACTACATTGCCTGTGGAAGGGGCTCCTGCATTTAAGGACCCTGCTGATAGGAGTAGTGGGTTCGGCGGTGAGGCCGGCTCTGGCCGGGACCCTGGTGTCACAGACCCTGACTGAAAGGGCGAAGCTCCTACTGCAGGAGCTGGAAGACCAGGGCGCTACCGAGTCCTCTAGGGACCTGGCTGAACAATTGGTTCAGGGTCAAAAGTTTCTCTGCGAGGCGGCCATGGATACGATCCCCTTGCTTTCAAGGGCTTCCGTCTACGCAGTGGTTCTGCGCCGCCTTGTGTGGCTGAAATGCTGGTCGGCTGACCAGTCCTCTAAAAAGGCTTTGGTGGATCTGCCCTTTAAGGGCGAACGGCTTTTTGGGGCGTCCCTGGATGACATCATTAAGGATGCCACGGGTGGTAAGAGCACGTTGCTCCCACAGTCTGGGAAGGGTAAGGAACCTCGCCGCAAGCAAGGCCCTACCTTTACTACCCCTAAGCGTTTTTTTCGTGCGCCCAGCACAGCGGCAAAGGGTCCGCAAGATGCTAAAGCCCCCGCTGCAGGGCGAAAGCGCACCTGGTTCAACAAACCCAACAAGCCTGCAGACAAGCCTGCTTCCGCATGAAGGTCTGCCCCCGCCGGGTCTCGGGTGGGGGGACGACTTTGCGAATTCGCGGATCGGTGGAAGTCTCTTCTATCCGACCGTTGGGTTTGCGAGGTGGTTGCCTCGGGGTACAAGATAGTTTCTCTCCTGTCCCCCAAACAGATTTTTTCCCTCCAATCTCCAGCTTCCTCCGGCTCGTCGGCTAGCCCTGTCCGGGGTGTTATCCGGGATCTTCTGGACAGGGGGGTGATTGTGCCGGTTCCCTCTCAGGAACAGTTCCAGGGTTTTACTCCAATCTGTTCGTGGTCCCCAAGAAGGGAGGGGTTCGCCCTATCCTGGACCTAAAGGCCCTCAATTCCTTTATCAAGGTGCAAAGATTCAGGATGGAGTCGGTCCGTTCGATCATAGCGGCCCTCCACCAGGGGGACTTCATGGCGTCCTTGGACATCATGGACGCGTACCTACATGTTCCCATTTGCACGAGACACCAAAGGTATCTGCGCTTTGTGATCGGAGAGGACCACTTTAAATTTGTGGCCCTCCCGTTCGGTCTGGCTTCGGCACCGCAGGTTTTCACCAAGGTGCTCGCCCCGATCCTGGCCTTGCTGAGGCAGCGAGGGATCGCTATCGTGGGATACCTGGACGACCTTCTCCTGAGAGCTTCCTCAGGCTCAGAGTTAGAGGAGGTTGTGTCTATCACGTGTCAGACTCTCCAAGAGTTTGGCTGGCTTCTGAATCTCCGAAAGTCGGTGTTGGTTCCGTCCCAGCGACTGGAACACCTGGGTCTGGTCTTGGATTCGGTGGAGGCGAGAGTGTTCCTCCCGACGGAAAGACTACAGACCCTGCAATCTGCGGTAAGACAGTTGTCGACCCGAAGGTGGTCATCCCTTCGCTTCTGCATGAGAGGCGGTTCCGTATGCCCAATTCCACACCAGGGTACTACAGAAAGAGATTCTGTCACGTTGGGACAAGGTCCCATCTTCTCTGGATCACCAGATTCGGTTGAGCCATCTGGCCAAGTCTTCCCTGGCGTGGTGGCTGACGTCTCCGGTGCTTCGGTCCGGGAAGTCTTTTCTTCCGTGCCGCTGGACAGTGGTCACGACGGATGCCAGCCTCTCCGGCTGGGGGGGCGTTTTTTGGGGCACCCAGTCAGCCCAGGGGCGCTGGTCTCCGGAGGAGTCCCGCCTGCCGATCAATGTTCTGGAGCTCCGAGCAATCAAGCTGTGCCTTGCCAGGTGGTCCCTGGAGCTGCAGGGCCGTCCTGTCAGGATCCAGTCCGACAACGCCATGGCCGTGGCGTACGTCAACCATCAGGGCGGCACAAGGAGCTCGGCTGCAGCGACAGAGGTCGCACACATCCTTCGGTGGGCCGAAAGATCAGTTCCGGCTCTGTCGGCCGTGTACATTCCGGGTGTTCAGAATTGCGAACTTCCTAAGTCGCACAACTCTGGATCAGGGGGAGTGGTCTCTCCACCCGCAGGTGTTTCAGGACCTGTGCCAAAAATGGGGCACTCCAGACGTGGACCTTCTGGCGGCCCGTCTCAATCGGAAGGTGCCACGGTTCGTGGCCAGGTCAAAGGACCCGTGGGCGGACGCGTTGGTGGCTCCCTGGGGTCACTATCACCTGATTTACGCCTTCCCTCCTCTGAAGCTCCTCCCTCGCCTGCTGCGAAGGGTGGAAGCTGAAGGGGTTCCGACAATCCTGATCGCCCCGGACTGGCCGCGTCGCTCTTGGTACACGGACCTGGTAAGTCTGGTGGCAGACGCCCCCTGGCGTCTACCCCTGAGAGAAGATCTCCTGTCTCAGGGTCCGATCTTCCATCCTGCTTTACAGTCACTTGCTTTAACGGCATGGCTGTTGAGAGCCAGGTACTGAAGGACCGGGGCCTGTCGGGCCCGGTGATCTCTACCATGCTGCGTGCACGGAAGTCCACTTCTCGGAAGATTTACCATCGTACATGGAAAGCATACATCTCTATGTGTGAGGAGATGAAGTGGCACCCCCGTTCTTACGTGGTGTCCCGGATCCTGCTGTTCCTGCAGCGGGGAGTGGACCAGGCTCTTGCCTTGAGCAAGATCAAGAGTCAGATTTCTGCTCTGGCTGTCTATTTTCAGCGTCCCTTGGCGGCGCACTCCTTGGTTCGCACGTTTGTGCAGGGGGTCCGCCATGTGGCCCCTCCGGTGCGCCCTCCACTACCTTCCTGGGACTTGAATTTGGTCCCCTCGGCGCTTCAGCGTGCCCCCTTTGAGGACATTCGGGAGATCCCTTTGCTGACTCAGAAGGTGGTCTTTCTGGTAGCTATTACCTCTATCAGACGGGTGTCTGAACTGGCGGCCTTGTCCTGCAAGGCCCCCTACTTGGTCATCCATCAGGATAAGGCGGTGCTGCGCCCGCAGCCCTCCTTTCTTCCAAAGGTCGTTTCGGCCTTTCACATTGAGGACATTGTTCTTCCATCCTTATGTCCTCAGCCGAAAAACCAGAAGGAGGCCACTTTACATTCCCTGGATGTGGTTCGGGCCCTTCGAGTTTACTTGTCGGCGACGGCTCCGTTCCGGAAGTCGGACTTACTGTTCATGTCAGTGTCCGGTCCCAGTAAGGGCCTGGCAGTCTCGTCGGCCACCATTTCCAGGTGGATCCGACCAGGTTGTGCTTCAGGCCTATGCCCTGAAGGGGCGGGCGCCTCCTTTTCGGGTCACCGCGCATTCGACCAGGGCGATCGGGGCCTCTTGGGCTTCCGACATCAAGCCTCTGTGTTACAGGTGTGTAAGGCAGCGACCTGGTCGTCAGTCCACACTTTTTCAAAGTTTTATAAGGTGGATGTGAGTGCATCTTCTGATGCCTCCTTCGGCCGCAGGGTGTTACAGGCGGCAGTTTAAGGTTGGAGTTTCTCCATTGAGTAACTCCGGTTTTGTTTGGGGTGTAACCTGGTTTGCTGTGTTATTTTTCCCACCCCTCGAAAAAAAATTTACACTGCTTGGGGACGTCCCTAATGTCAAAGAAGGCTGTGTCCGTCTATGAACGAAAGAGAAAATAGGATTTTTGTACTCACCGTAAAATCCATTTCTCTGCATTCATAGACGGACACAGCACCCACCCCTCCTTTGTTTTTACTGCTTGTTACGAACTGGGGCTGCTAGAGCAGGGTGTGGGTTATGCCTGGGGGAGCCACGCCCCCTGGGAGAAGTGGCATGAAGGAAAGGAACCTTAAGTGCTGTAAAATTCTGCCTAAATCTCCTGGTAGGAAGAAGCATAACCCTAATGTCAAAGAAGGCTGTGTCCGTCTATGAACGCAGAGAAATGGATTTTACGGTGAGTACAAAAATCCTATTTTTACATATTACCACTGTATGACAGCCTGCCTGATCCACCGACAAATGGTGGTCGAAGAGACCGCCAGGCCCTTTTGTGGACCAGACACCGACACAAAAGAGTCAGAACTCCGAAACGGAGCCGTAGCAGGCTGGTACACCCGCAAAGCACGTACTACGCCTAAAGTATGAAAGGCAATCTGTACATACATGTCCAAATCTGTGCCAGGCACCAAAGCGTCTTACGCTTTGCTGTTGGGGCATACATTACCAGTTTGCGGCGCTCCCCTTTTTGGTCTGGCATCAGCTCCTCAGATTTTTACCAATGTGCTGGCTCCAGTTCTAGTGCTGCTGAGATAGCAGGGGATGGCCGTGATTGGTTATCTGGACGTTATTCTTTGAGCAGAGTCACATTCTGCACTTTTGGACTACGTAGTGATCATTGTACGCACGTTTTTGCAAGGCTTTGAATGGGTCCTGAACTTCAAGAAGTCCACTCTAAACCCGACCAGGAATATCTGGTTATCATCCTTGTCTCATTGCAGGCCAAAGTGCTCCTCCCGTTGGACAAGCTTTGGAAGCTCTCGTCAGCTATTGCTACTGTCCCGCAGGCAGAAGCATGCAGGTTCTGGGCCTCATAGTTTCCACCTTCGAGGCAGTCTCATATGCGCAGTTCGACACGAGGGGTCTGCAGAAGGAAATCCTCTCCAACTGGGACACATCTCCACTGTCCTTAGACAATCGGATGTCTCCATTGTTCGTGGACAATTGGCTGGCCCAGTGGGCATGGGCTTCTCTGGTTTGGTGCTGGTCTAACGCGCTCTGGCACGGAAGCCCTTTTTTAGGCTGCTCTGGACAGTAGTCACTACAGACACAAGCCTCTTTGACTGGGGAGGAGTCTGGGGGCCGAGGTCATCTCAGAGCCGCTGAACACTGGAAGCTTGTCTACTGATGAATGTTCTGGAGCTGCAACGATCAGACTGTGTCTAGAGCAGTGGACAGATCTTCGTGGGTGCCCGGTCAGGATTCAGTCGGACAATTATCAGGGCGGCATGAACAATGGGGCAGCGGCGCTGAAGGTTTCCAGAATCCTTCAGTGGTCAGAGCATCATGTACCGGCTATCTCCACCATGTACATTCCAGGTGTAGAAAACTGGCAGGTGAATTATCTGAGTCGTCAGATACTGCATCAGGGGGAGTGGTCGCTACACCTGTAAAGTCTCTCCAACTTTGTCTACGGTGGGGCATGCCAGATGTAGGTCCTCCCCCTTTTTTTTTTCTCCTGTGTCAAAAGGAAACTCCCTCAGTTTGTGTGAAGGACGAGGGTTCATCTGGCGGCTACTTTGGCGCCGAGGAGCCATTATTGTATCACTTATACATTCCCCCCTCCTGAAGCTCCTAACTTGTTTTAGTCCGCATTATAGAGGCCAAAAGCATCCTGGTCGTTCAGATGGCACCAGCTTGGCCTTGCCAACCCCGATACACCCAACGTAGTACAGCTGGTCAGACATATCTCCTTGCATCTGCCTCTAGGGAAAGATCTTCTATTCCAAAGGCCTATCTTCTACCCTGCTTTACAGTCTCTGGGTTTAACGGCAAGGCTATTAAAAGTCAGGCCCTTAGAGACAGTGTTGTTGGACTCGGAGCTTCCGTGAGGTAGATTTATGGGCCTTCAGCATGGTACAAATCACAACCATCACACTCGAAATTCTTATTTTCCGTGGTGCAAGGCAGTGAGTTTCCCTCTGGGTTCCTTCTTGGTGGCTTGGATTTTGGCCTTTTTTTGACGGGGTGTTGAGCACAGGCTTGCTTTGAGTATGTATAGAAAAGATGTGATCACAAAAAACGCGCCCCAATGACTCACACCTCTGCGCTTCAGGACTAAATACAATGAGAAGTTTCACAGCTGCTGTTTTTAAAGGTAAACATGTGAGAAAATATATATAACATGTTCAAATACTGAAATAAAACATAAATTATATATAAACAGCGCTAGTGTGTGTGTGTGATCCACACAGTGAAATTACAAAAAGCAATAAAATATAATAAATAAACAAATGAGCAAAACCCGTGATTGAAAGTGTTCGTAAGCAAAAAATAGTTCATAGAAAAGTAACAAGGAAAAATACTTTGAAGATTTCACATTTGAGAGAAAGAAAAAGTTAAATTTTTTTTCCAAAGAATTCTTCCACCACACCCGATGTGAAAAAGTGATTCCTCCACCAATAAGATTGGCCACTCACCAGAACGATTTGCCTGACACTCTCGTGTTTCAGCACAATAGCATGTAATAATTGTTCAAACCATTAGGCGAGCTTCCATTTCCAACCAAGTGATAAATAAGATCCTCATAAATAATGAAGAAAGCATATAATAGTGTGATAACGTAAAACCAGTTTAATAACACACCACATAAAAATCTGCAAATAATGCACTCACAAAAGGCCAAAGTAAAATTCGTGAATCAAAACGCAGCAGAATTTCCTCAATATTGTATGGCTGATAAACTACGATCACGGCGGACCCAGGAAAACAACCAGGTATCTCTCACCACTCGATCCACACTGTGCTGGTAGCCCACAAAACTGGCGTGAAGCAAAAAACGATCGCTGGTCACTAGCGAAAATAAGCCACTGCAATGGTCTCTCACGTTTAGTTAGATGGTCAAAAGTCAAACTGTAGCCACGCCCCCGACATGTTTCGTCATGTAATTGACTTAATCATGGGATAGGCTACTTGTGTTACAAACACACTTTAAATACCCCCTGGTACACTCAAAAATTCAACATCACCTGCACCGCTCCCGAGTTGACACTATTTTTTCCTCTAATCATGAAATGAAGGATTGTGAGGTAGACTATACAGGTACACTTAAATCACTAGAACACCTACTTGAGAAACAGATTAAAGCCTGGTGGGATGTTTTTACTTTTGAATTTTATATGAAGTCTTAGGTGGGAGGTCACACCCCAAGACGGTCTTACTGACAAAATGTATATGGATGAATGGAAACACTTTTTTAATAGAGTTGGAAATGAATTACAGGCCCTAGTCCTAAAAAGGAAACAAATCAAATTGAGCTTGCTAAATGATCAGATTAAGGCCATACAGACCAAATTGGAACCAATTAATGATTCCCCTTTGGTCAATGAGTTTAATACTAACATGAAGAAAAAATTAGAAAAGGTGGACAGAGACACACAAAAAAGGAAAGTGAAGAAATTTAATAGAGACTCTGAAGATTTTGCCAATGATAAAATCTATGCGTGGCAGAGTACTATGGACCGGAATGATGACACTGTCAATGAGGGTGCAGAACAACAGGCGAATGCCACTATACCCCCGAAGAAAGATGTGGTTAAACCCACTGCGAAGGTAGCAATAAGAAAAGGTATAAAACCTCCTGCTCAGGCACGGAATAATATACCAACACCTAATAGGGATGATTATCCCTCTACATCATATGGATCGCCTGGACCATCACGATATGAGAGAGAAAATTACCAGTATCAATCACAATATCAATCACCCAGAATGTACCAAAAGCCAAATAATAATGAACATTATAATCAGTACCCCCAACAGGGCACCCAGCAATGGTATCAACATAATTACCCCCCTCCTGGCTACTATTCAGGACCTGGCCAGGTCCCCACCTCCAATAGATTTCAATCATTGGAAGGAAATGAATATGGAACTTACCATCACCATCAACCTTTTCAAGGACAGAGGGGAAGGGGGAGGGGGGCACTCCGAAGAAATTTGTACACCAGATGCCCAACAAAGGGGGAAACAGAAATGGACCTCATCATCCTTCTAACAAAAACATAACTCACAGTCAAAAAGAAGGGGCTGTAGAGCAGGAAGAAGAAAACAACAATCCCAAAAAAAGGATGAGGAATGTATAGATAAAGGTATTTTCAACTTAAGTAAGGTCACTTTGAGCCAGAAGGAACTAAATATTCTGAACACTGGCCTTAAATACGCACCTAGAAAAAGTATGAATAAATTTGACATCTACATCGACACGCAGAAATTTATTAGAACACTAAACCTGAAGAAATACTTTTTGAGCCACCCGGTGGAGTCTTCTATGAGGAGCAAGATTGGGAACATGAATATTGATAGTGGCCTAAAAAACCGATCAATATTTAATCCTCAAAATTCTAGTAACCATTTTATTGAGGTATTCAAGCAACTTGTAGTGAAGGACAAGTTCCGAATATTAATCCGGAACACATAAGAGAAGGTGTGAAAGCTCTGGAAAAGAAGGAGGATATCATCATCCGCCCAGCGGACAAAGGGGGGGGGGGGTGTTGTAGTCTTGGATAGGGAATTTTATCAGAAACAACTTACAGAATTACTGCAGGATCGTGCTACATACAGAAGATTAGGATCAGATCCTACAGAGTCTTACAAGGCTCAAGTTGATGCTCTTGTTGAATGGGGCTATCATATACAAGCCTTGAACATCAAAGAATTTAAATATCTAGCACCCACCTTCTGTAGGATCCCGGTTATTTATACCCTACCCAAGATTCACAAAAATGCAACTATACCCCCAGCCCGCCCAATTGTTAATGGAATTGGGTCTGTTACTGCCAGACTGGGTGAATATCTGGACAAGTTTCTTCAGCCTAGTGTGAAAGCAACAAAGGCTTACCTGAAGGATACCTCCGACCTACTTCAGTCATTAAATGAGGTGACCGTTGACCCTGATTTAGAGATACATCTGATTACTGCCGGTGTGGCATCTCTTTATACAATCATTCAACACGAAGATGCTGCATTAGCCCTTAATTGGGCTTTAAGTAAGAGAGATGACATTCCACATAATCAGAAACGTTTTTTGGGCCATGCATTAGAGTTTTGCATGTCCCATAACTATTTTTGGTTTAACGTTTTTTTCTTTTCTCAACAGGTTGGCGTGGCTATGGGGACGAAGTTTGCCCCCAGCCTCGCCAACCTGTTTATGGCGGAGTGGGAGGACATGCATATTTTTATGAACAGGAAACCTCAGGTGCTGTTATACCGTTGTTACATCGACGACCTTTTAGTTATTTGGCAAGGTACTGAGAATGATGCCATACAATTTCTGGGACATCTGAATAATAATAATAACAACATCAAGCTGGAATACACTATCAGCAATGTCAGTGTCAACTTTCTGAATGTGAAGATTGAATACCATGAGGGGTCGTTCAAGACCAAGGTGTATTTCAAAAGCACAGATCGCAATAGTTATTTATCTATCAATAGCGGTCACCATCCGGCTTGGATTAGAAATATACCCAAGGATCAGTTTCTGCGTGTTCGCAGAAACTGTACTGATGATGCAGATTACTTCACACAGGCAAACGTATTTAAGAATAGGTTTGTTCAGAAAGGGTACGATGAAACCAAACTCAATGTTGCTGTTCAACAGATCTCTAATATCCCAAGGGATGAGTGCCTTAAGAAAGACACCTCATTAATGAGAGACCAACATCAGTGCAGCTTCTTAACGGGATTTCATGTTCAGTACAGAGAGATTGAGAACATAATAAAAACACATTGGCACATTCTGAGTAAGGACAGACATCTTAACCAAATCCTTCCCCCACAACCTCGATTCATATATCGAAAGGCACCCAGTTTTGGGGATCGAGTAGTACAAAAGATCTTAGACCCCCCTAACCAACGGTTAAAATTGGACCTAAAGGGTTTCTTCCCATGTGGCAAATGTATATGCTGTAGGACAGTGAAAGTACAAAATAAAGGAAAAAAAGAAATACAGGGAAGTGATGGGAAAGTTTTTGAGTTGAAAGAATTTAGTACCTGCAATTCATCTTATGTGGTATATCTCCTATGGTGCCCCTGTGGCCTACTTTATGTTGGCAGAACAAAACGACTGCTGAGAATACGCATATCTGAGCACCTGGCCAACATAAAGAAAGGCTATGAACACCACAGTGTATCTGTCCACTTTAAAGAAAAGCATAATCAGGGCCCCACACTGGCTTCAGTTCTGCGGAATTGACTGTGTATACCCTAGTTGGAGAGGATCTAACAGGGTAAGGGACTTGTCACAGAGAGAAACTCAATGGATCTTCTCTTTGAAGTGTCTCTTCCCGCGGGGGTTGAACATTGAATTAGACTTGAATAGCTTCATCAATAATTCTTAACACATTAATAATGATTATTCTTCACAGTAACATATCAACATTCTTAGATGACTAGTATAGGCCACCTGTCTCCTATAAAGGATTTCTCACTGGGACCAGTGATTTGTCCAAATTTAGTGAGATATGTAAATTATGCTTGCCTACACTTTCTTACATATAAGTTTGATAGTGATAAGTGTTGGGCTCTACAGCTGTTAGAAGTATAATTTTCACAGTTATATGATCTTTATTATGTATACACGTATATGTATTTCACAGCTTTAAAATAATTTGTTCCATACTCGATTAATATTAATTTTAAATATATGTCGATTTAGATTTACATATTTTTATATGATTCCATTCTTCAGACTTTTATATTTTAACTATCGTTTTATTGTAAACTGCAAATTATTAGGTTACTATATGGCATTGCATTAATAGGATGACTTGTAATCTGATGTATTGGCCTGGCTGATTAAACATCGTGACACTTAATTACTGAGTTTGCAAATGTATGTGGTATTTATTCCTGCTGGCGCGCGGCGTAGAAGATTTGCAATGTCACATTCATTGCTGACACCGCACCGCCCATGGGAGGTACTTACACGTTGTGTTTAGAGCTGCGCGCGCTCCATTGGACTCTGCGGTGTGGACACTTCCGCCCACACACCACAGCGTTCGCTGATGCACTTCCGCCCAAAGCGCCTCTCACTGAGATTGGTAGGATGCATCAGGTGGCACACGCGTCGTCCATAGGTGACGCCTTACGGTCGGGACGCCCGATTGGGCGGCTCAGAGGCGACGCCAGTGATTGGTGGGACGCACTAAAGGTTGGCTGCGTCGCACAGGGACTGACACCTGACGCTCGAGCCTCCTGATTGGTCAACTCGGGAGCCGTGCAGGTGATGTTGAATTTTTGAGTGTACCAGGGGGTATTTAAAGTGTGTTTGTAACACAAGTAGCCTATCCCATGATTAAGTCAATTACATGATGAAACATGTCGGGGGCGTGGCTACAGTTTGACTTTTGACCATCTAACCAAACGTGAGAGACCATTGCAGTGGCTTATTTTCGCTAGTGACCAGCGATCGTTTTTTGCTTCACGCCAGTTTTGTGGGCTACCAGCACAGTGTGGATCGAGTGGTGAGAGATACCTGGTTGTTTTCCTGGGTCCGCCGTGACCGTAGTTTATCAGCCATACAATATTGAGGAAATTCTGCTGTGTTTTGATTCACAAATTTTACTTTGGCCTTTTGTGAGTGCATTATTTGCAGATTTTTATGTGGTGTGTTATTAAACTGGTTTTACGTTATCACACTATTATATGCTTTCTTCATTATTTATGAGGATCTTATTTATCACTTGGTTGGAAATGGAAGCTCGCCTAATGGTTTGAACAATTATTACATGCTATTGTGCCGAAACACGAGAGTGTCAGGCAAATCGTTCTGGTGAGTGACCAATCTTATTGGTGGAGGAATCACTTTTTCACATCGGGTGTGGTGGAAGAATTCTTTGGAAAAAAAATTACTTTGAAGATTTCACATTTGAGAGAAAGGAAAGTTTTTTTCCTTGTTACTTTTCTATGAACTATTTTTTGCTTACGAACACTTTCAATTACGGGTTTTGCTCATTTGTTTATTATATTTTATTGCTTTTTGTAATTTCACTGTCTTCACACACACACTAGCGCTGTTTATATATAATTTTTGCTTTGAGTATGGTCAAGGGTCAGGTTTCTTTTTCTTTTTTTTTGTCTGCTGTTCAAGTACTCTTGCCACTGTGGGATCTGAACCTAGTTCTTTAAATTCTTCAAAAGCCTCCCTTTGAGAATTTTTTTTTTGATTGCGGTCACTTCCAGGTGCCATGTCTTGGAGTTGGCAACTTTGTCTTGTGAGTCTCCTTATTTGGTCTTACACAGGGATAAAATTGTTCTCTCTCTTCACCCATGTGTTTTCTTTGCCCTGTGAATTTGGTTTCCACTTTTAATCTGAATGAGGACATTGTCCTGCCTTCTCTGTGTCCACATCCTTTGCACCCTAAGAAGGTTGCAGTGCACTCCTTAGACGTCAGGGCAGTTCATGTGTATCTGTCTGTCTGCTACGGCTCCTTTCCAGAGGTTAGATTCTTTGATTCCGAACAGCCTCTCCCGCCACCATTTCTCTGTGAATCGGGCAGATGGTGGTTCAGGCTTATTCCATTAAAGGTCGGGCTCCTCCCTTCCCCTGTATGGTGCACTCGACTAGGGCAATTACCGTATTTTCCGGCAAAAAAATGCATCCAAAGTCGGGGGTCGTCTTATACGCCGGGTACGGTCTCAGTACTCACTTTTTTTTCCAGCGGTGACAGTCTCCCGTGCTGCGAGCGAGAATGATTTCAAAGCCGCGCCCTCTCTTCAGAGTGTTCTGTGATAGGAGGAACAAAAATCTTCCCAGCAGCGCCTCTGTTCTGTGTTCCTCCTATCACAGATGCCTTCTCATCCTCGGACGAGATGAGAAGACGTCCGTGATAGGCGGAAAACAGAACAGAGGCGCTGCTGGGAAAATTTGTGTGCCGCCTATCACAGAACACTCTGAAGTGAAGGCGCGGCTTTGAAATCATTCACACTCGCGCTCGCAGCACGGGAGACTGTCACCGCTGGAAAAAAAAAGTGAGTTTACGGTTATTGCACTGGGGGGGCAACAAGTTCAGGCACAGTGGGGGCAAGTGATGACAGTGAGGGGCAAGTGATGGCAATGTGGGGGCATGTAATGGCACAGTGGCACAGTCTGAGCATGTAATGTAATGGCACAGTCTGGGCATGTAATGTAATGGCACAGTCTGGGCATGTAATGTAATGTAATGGCACAGTCTGGGCATGTAATGTAATGGCACAGTCTGGGCATGTAATGTCATGGCACAGTGAGGAATGTAATGTAATGGCACAGTGAGATTTGAAAAAACCTGTTTCTGTCAGCGGTTCTGGCTCCCCCTCAGCTTCCAGAAAGACTAGAAGGAAGGGGGTAGTCTTATACAGTGAGTATATCCCAAAATCATTTTTTTTCCTGGAAAATTAGGGGGTCGTCTTATACGCCGCCGGAAAATACGGTAGTGTTTCTTGGGCGTTGCCACATCAGGCATCTGTGTCTCAAATTTGCAAGGTGGCAAACCTGGTCATACCTTTAGCAAATTTTGATGTTTTTTGCATCAACCTTGTATATTGCTGCAAAGTTTTGAGCTTCCTGGTTCCACTCGTGGGGATGCCTTTCGGGTCGACTGCCTTTTTATTTTTTTATTTGCAAGTGGCTTTTTTTGGGGGGTTTTCCAACCCCTCTTTGGGATGTCCCTGTGGTCAATAATAAGGCTCCATGCACACTGGCTTAAAATAATGGCAATTTCTTTTGGCAGAAATTAACTAATCTGCATGAATCTAAAAAATTCCTCCTCGGGGGCACCCTTAAGGGATTGTAGTTGAGCAAAAGAGAAAAATGTATCATTATGTTGGAAATCCTCCAGAGTTGTCAAACCAGAGGAGATTCACCAGCCAAATGAACCAGGGTCAGAAAAGGCAGCAGGCAGTCTGTGGTCCCCCAGGAATGAAGAGCCTGGAGGAGCCGCTGAGGCCAATGAAAGGGAAGAGCAGTAACGCCTCCAAAGTTTTAGACCCTGGGCCACCAGGAGGTTGAGATCAGCCAACTCAGGGGGTCGTGGGCCAGAAAACCACCAAAGGCCAGGTAAGTAACAGGGATGGATTTTTTTTTAGGTAATTGTGAATTTTAGCTCCAACCAGACCAGTTTTTTCCTGCCTCCAAACGTTTAGCTCAAAATATGCCTGTAATCATCCTAATGTGCATGGATAACATTGAGCTGCTTCTACAGGCAGATCACAAAACCCCTGTGTGTTTGTTTTTTGTTTTGTTTTGTACTGCCTTGTGACTTACTGGCTTTCTAAGCCCCCATTCACATCTAGGCGTTTTTTTTTTTTTTACTTTCAAAGTTTTTTTTATTGGCAAAATAAGAATAAACAGCCAAAGACATTGCACTGTAAATATAACCGTTTGACCATACACATAAGAATCAAAAAGGGCAAACATGACCAGTAGAATCGAAGAGACCATGTAAGGATCAATACATGCAATACACACAAAGCATAGGTCCAACACCGTCATTAACAACAGATATAGGTGTCCGTTTATGAAGCAGTGAAGAGCGGTGATCCCAGGGATCACCAGTGATCACAGCCCATAAACAGTTTATGAAACAGTGATAATCGGGGGGAGAAGTGTTTGAATTTGTTCTCCCACCGATTATCTCTTCACACAGTGAAGTCTCAGACTGGCACAGAAACGGGCAGTTTATGAAGCTGTGATCTGAGCTCTTCACTGGCGATCTGTGTCAGAATTCACACTCCCCAATTCACCATCTCAGAGCTGGTGAAGCGGGGAGTTCAGAGGGAATCCCGGGGGTTCTGAGGAGGAAGGAGGAAGATTTTTAACTTCCTTCTACCTCGTTCAGACCCCCCAACACTGTAACCATGTCCCCCTGTAATTTTTATGTGTATACATATATATACATAAATATATATAATGTATACATGTACATATATATAATGTGTGTGTGTGTGTGTGTGTGTATATACATGTATATACAATGTGTGTGTGTGTATACATATATATATTATGCAGGGGGACTCGTTATTTTAATTACATTAACCACGTGTCTTTCAGTGAACTGAGCGGTGATAATTTATCACTGCTCAATAAACTGACATCTCCGTTTGAAGCGTTGGAAGATCACTTCACTCCTCCAAGGGTGAAGCGATCTTCTCCGCTTCATAAACTGGCACACAGAGGAGAAAAATCTTCACTGTGAATGCCGGAGAAAGAAGCAGTGAATAGATTTCACTGCTTCATAAACGGACACCATAGACAGTATAAAAACCAGTATTTTACATAAGCCCTGTGTACCAGTCAAAAGTTGCAATGTGAATGTAAACCAAAGGAGAAGTAAGAGTCGAAAGGAGTGTGCAAAAGGAAGAGAGAAAGAGAAAAAAAAAATAGAAAGAGAAGAAGCAAAGTCAATGTATGAAGAATGGAAAGAATCAGAAGAAAAATAAGCCAGAAAAATTTAGCCTAGCCTCATTAAATTGAAATGGATGATACCAATTTTATGATTGGATACGCAGTAACCACCAAGGGTTCCACTTCGCATCATAAATGGGTACGGAGTCGTGCAGTTTATGAAAAATTTGTTCTGCCAGCATAATCTGATCCATCCTTGAAAGGACCTGAGGGAAGGGAACCACAGGGGACTTCCAATTTAGTGCCACCACCCAGAGGACTGCTGAGCAGAGTGTATATATCAGACGCCTAAGAGGTCTAGGAGTATCCGGGATCTTTTCAAACAGCAGACAGTTCTTATAGGACAAATCCGCCTGACTACCGCCCAATTTATCAACAAGGTCGAAGACCTTTTTCCAAACCGATGAGACCCGCTCGCAGTCCCAAAAGACATGGAAAAAGGAGCCCACCGTAGGGCATCCCCTGAAACAATTAGGAGAGGCTTGGGGAAAGATCTGGTGTATGCGCTGGGGAGTATAGTACCAACGAGTGAAAAATTTAAGGGCCGTCTCCCTAAATGAAAGTGACGGAGATTAAGCCAATTCCTCTCCCAGTCTTCCAGCTCATACTCCAGGCCCAGCTCAGATTCCCATTTAGTCATATACTTCAGTTTGTCTCTATGCTGGTCAGAGGACATAACATAATATAACAGAGAAATCATACCTCTCTGTCTGGGGCCCGATCTACATACAGACTCAAACGCTGAGCAAGAAGGGGAAAGGGTCAGTGAATAATGCGTCAAAAAAAAATGTCTAATCTGCATGAATCTAAAAAATTCCTCCTCGGGGGCACCCTTAAGGGATTGTAGTTGAGCAAAAGAGAAAAATGTATCATTATGTTGGAAATCCTCCAGAGTTGTCAAACCAGAGGAGATTCACCAGCCAAATGAACCAGGGTCAGAAAAGGCAGCAGGCAGTCTGTGGTCCCCCAGGAATGAAGAGCCTGGAGGAGCCGCTGAGGCCAATGAAAGGGAAGAGCAGTAACGCCTCCAAAGTTTTAGACCCTGGGCCACCAGGAGGTTGAGATCAGCCAACTCAGGGGGGCGTGGGCCAGAAAACCACCAAAGGCCAGGTAAGTAACAGGGATGGATCGAATCATATTCAAACTTGACCCAGGGGACCCTCGGATTCCCAATGGACCACTGTGCTAATTGGGAGAACCTTCCAGCTAAATAGTAGAGCCACACCTGAGGCACCCCCAGTCCTCCTAGTTTACTGGACCTATAGAGCACATCCCTGGAGAATCTGGCGGGCTTATCACACCAGATAAACCTGTTGATGCAGGTCTGAAATCTGAGAAGAAATGCTTTAGGGATTAGAATGGGGAGGGCTCGGAATAAGTACAAAAGTTTGGGGAGAATGGTCATTTTGACTGCAGTGCTTTTACCCATAAAAGAGATCTTATAAAGGGACCAGGATTTCAGAAGCCTCTTCAGGGAGGCTATTAAAGGGGCGAAATTCAGATTAAATTAATTATTAAAGTCACCAGAAAGCTTTATACCAAGGTAGGGAAGGGAAACTTTAGCCCAGGAGAAGGGGAACGTTTGTTTAATCGGAATCAATTCCTCAGGGGAGAATCCAACCGGGAGGGCCAGGGATTTAGAGATATTGACCGTTAGGCCCGAGACATCAGCAAAAACGGATAGGGTTTCCAGAAGGTTGGGCAGTGTATTTACAGGGTCAGTCAAAAAGAGCAAAACATCATCTGCGTACATACACAGTTTATACTCAGATCCTGTTTTAAGATACCCCGAAATAAGAGGGTGACGTAATATAGCTATGGCTAGGGGCTCAATTGCCAGGGCAAAAATTAAGGGGGAGAGTGGGCATCCTTGTCTGGTACCCCTACCGAGTCCGAAGAAATCAGAAGTGCATCCCGGGATCTTAATTCTGGTGCAGGGATTTGAGTAAAGGGCACGAAACGCATTAATAAATTCCCCTTTAAACCCGTATCTCTGAAGCAAAAGAGATACGTAGTCCCAAGAGACGCAATCAAAGGCCTTATTTATATCTAAACTCAGCATAAATAGCTTCCTGGAGTTGAGGCCAGCGTCTTGGATAATGTTTGCGGAAAGGCGGATGTTGTCCGTGATAAAACGGTGGGGGATAAAACCTGCCTGATAGGGAGAAATTAAAGAAGAAATGATATTACCAAGTCTATCTGCCATAATTCTACTAAAAATGTTTACATCATTGTTCATGACTGAAATGGGCCTATAATTTTGGGGCAAAGTATGGTCCCTACCTGGCTTGGGAATCAAGGACATATTTGCCAGGAGCATTTCGTCTGGGAAGGAACCACCCTGTAATACCGAGTTTAAAAGCCGAGATAATCTAGGGGCTAGGAGTGCTGAGAATTTCTTATAATAAGGGGCAGAAAATCCGTCCGGCCCGGGAGAGGATGATTTTTTAAGGGAGCTGATTACCGTTAAAACTTCTGTAACCGATATAGGGACATTAAGTTTCTTTAGCTGGGCTTGGGAAAGGGAGGGCAAAGGAAGGTCTCTAAACCAAGACAGGGAAGGTTCTGCAGGTGAGGAATGTTGAGGGCCTAACAAAGTGGAGTAGAAATCCTGGAAGATCTTCAGGACTTCCTGAGGGTGAGTGACCACACCTCCAGAAGGAGAAGATAATTTGTAACTATGCGGGGGTCTGAAGGACTGGTTCAACTTTCTCGCAAACAATAGAGGCTGCATTACTATGTAGTAGAAATTTAGCCTTAGCCCAACGAAGAGCCTTTTTAGTTTTAGCTGAAAGTAAAGCATCCAGTTCCAGCCGCTTTTGTTCAATCAGAGATCTTGTGGATTCCGAAAGTAAGGATATGGGGTCTCTGTACAGCTTGTCCAGCTCGGAAGAAAGCTGCACAATCTGGAGCTTGTTTCTGGCATTACGAGCAGTGGCCAATTTAATGAATACCCCCCTGAACACAGCCTTATGCGCGACCCAGACTGATGAAATCGGAGTCTCAGGGATATCATTGATAGAAAAATAGTCAAGAGACTTGGAGATCTCCGATTCCACCAAGGGGTCTGAGAGAAGGGCCTCATTCAATCGCCACGTGAATGCAGAAGGGGGGAACCTAATAAACTCTGTAGAGAAGGAGGTGATATGGTGGTCTGACCACACACAACTATGAATGTTAGCTGAGCTGGAGTTGGCAAGGATGATTGGGGTAGTAAAAATATAGTCCAATCTAGCGTAACTATGGTGGGGGTGCGAGAAAAATGTATATTCCCTCGCACCAACATTCAGGGCACGCCAGGTGTCGAGCAACTGCAAATCGGTCAATCTGCGGGAGAGGGATTTGGGGAAGGCCTTCGAGAAAGGAGAGGCATGGCTTCTATCTAGGGAAGGGGTAGAGACTAAGTTAAAGTCTCCACCAATAATCATATGGGGAGACAAATACTTTTCCAGGACTAAAAAAAGGAAGAAAGAAAAGTAGCTGCAGCTTCATTAGGGGCATATACACTTGCAATAGTACATTCCCTATCGTAGAGGATACCTTTAACAATAACAAACCTACTCTCCTTATCCCTATAAATGTGCTGAACATCAAAATTGAGGGAGGAGTGCAGAAATATAGCCGCCCCCCTACTTTTAGTAGAATGTAGAGAGTAGTAGGCCTGAGAGAAACATCTATTAAAATACTTTGGGTGGGAAGCCTGCGAGAAGTGGGTCTCCTGCAAGAGAATTATCTTGGCATCAAGCTGTTTATATTGGGAAAATGCTTTCTTGCACTTCAGAGGGGAATTAAATCCTTTAACGTTATGTGAAACACATTTAATCGCCATGGCAACTTACAGCTTAATGAGCATAAGAGATATTAATCAGATAAACACATCGAAAGGGAATCATATAAAAACCCCTCCTGGCAGACTCCCCAACCTCAGCAGCAACCCTCCAAAGTGTAAAACAACCAAAACATAGAGCAGTAAATAGCATCAAAGATTCAATAGTGAGGCTAAGGGTCTGAGCCGACTCAGTGGAAACCTCCAAAAACAGGCCTAAGTGCAGAATCAGGGGACAATGACATTGACACAATGAAAAAAAAATGAGGACACGAGACTGCAATGCAATATTAACAAAGCAGCATAATAAAAATAACATAAAAAGAGACAAAGTTGAAAAGAAGAAAAAAAAGTCATTAGAAAATGGATCAGGAAAATAGTGAATCCTGACAAAAAAAAAAAAAAACAGGAATCCAGAGACTTCCACGTCTCACTACCAGCTAGTCCAAGACCGCAAATTAGAAAAAAAGACAACATTTCAGTAACTCTCGTAGCAGTCGCTGGGGGGGGGAGAAAACATGCAGCGGCGCTCGGGGATGGGCTTCTTTAATGAAAAAAAATAAGCCGGTGTCAGAGCGATATGGGCGGAGAAGAGAAACCAGTAGAATTATAAACTTTCTTAGCAGCACCCCGTTTAAACCCTGAGAAATGGTTAAGAGCAACAAGTCACACAAAAAAAAGACCAAGTTCAGTAGGGTGCCTGCAGTAACCATTGAGCACAAAATAAAGGTCAGAGTCCGTCAGTTCTTTGGAGATCCCTCACCATAACGAATCCTCCTCCTGTCCCGTCTCGAAGGTGGTGTCTGCCAGATCTGAGAGGGGCGAGGTGTCAAGGGGGGACAACGAATCTCCGCAGCATCCAGGAGGCCTAGCTTGACAAGGATCTCTTTACCCTCAAACACCGAGGTGGCGACATAGGTGGTCCCATTGTGGGGGATTGACAGCTTAAACGGGAACTCCCATCTATAGCGGATGCGTGCAGATTGCAAAACCGCAGTGACTTCCTTCATCCCCCTCCTTCTATCCAGAGTGGCGGGAGATAGATCAGGGAAAATTTGTACAGTAAAATCATCCAGGGTGATCCTCTGAGTATTCCTGGCCGCTCTTAGAATTTCCTCTTTAATAAGAAAGTCCTTAAGGCAGAGAACAATGTCTCTAGGGGGTTTGTCATCAGGGGGCTTGGGTCTTAGTGCCCTATGGATCCTATCGCACGTAAAAGCTGCGGCCTCCCTGTCTGGTAACAGGGACTTAAAGAGTCTAATCACTGCAGGGATCAGATCCATGACAGACTCCGGAAACCCCCGCAGACGCAGATTCTGGCGGCGATTGCGATTGTCGAGGTCTTCGACTTGTGATTGCAGATGAGCAAAGGCTGTGGACAGATTTTCATGCTCCCTGCTGAGATCACTATAGGCCAGGGCCAGCTCGTCGTGCTTCGTTTCTAGCAGGTCCGTGCGGGAGCCTAGTGAGGCTATTTCCTGGGATAAAGTGTGCAAGGTCTTGTTTAGTTCCGATTGGAACTTTGTGGCCAAACGGGTGTACATGGCCTCCAGACTTGCGTCTAGGTCTGCTTTAGAAAGTGCGGTAGGGTACTCACAGAACTCAGGGTGTGAGGAAGAGTCCAGCTCCGGAGGCAAGGCCGGAACCTCGGCGCCATCTTGGGCCATGCCGAACTGCTCCCTCGTGCGGAGGAGATAGTGAGTTAGAGAGGTTTGGGCTGCTCCCTTAGTCGTCTTCTTCGCCGCCGACATGCACCGTGGTTACCGGGGCCGGGGGGTGATAGTCTGAGAGATAGACCTTTGAATTATAGCCCACGAGAGGATAAATCAGTCCCGCTGCGCCAGGAGCAGGTCTAACAGGCGACCATCTCTGTCCGCGGCGCGCATGCGCCCCCCCACATCTAGGCGTTTTAACGCCTGTAGTGCTACGCCGCTGCCGCCAGAGGGATGAAAACATGTCCCTCTATGGAGATGGTTCACATCTCCACGCCGGACGCCTGCCGCCTGAAAAAAGGTCCCGGACCTTTTTTTCAGGCGGCTTTCGGCGTTCGGCTAGGAGATGGGAACCATCTCCATAGAGGGGGTCAATCTGGGGCACATCTAGGCGGAAAATACCGGCGTTTTGTCGCCGCAATTCGCGGTACAAAACGCCGCTATTTGTACCGCGAATTTGTCTGCCTAGGTGTGAATGGAGCCTTACAGCAGAGAGGGTTTATACAAGTTACGACTGCCTATAGGTGATGCTGTATTTTTTTCTGCCTAGTGTAGTTGGGTGCTATAACCCTGTGGTCAAGCATGAAGAGAAGCTGTGTCCATTAGTGATTGTGGAGAAATGGATTTTACGTTGAGTAACAAAAAATAAATGAATCTTGTTTTGGAAATACCCACAGACTTTTACAGCTCAGCCTGCAGAGTGTAGCACAAGGTGTGAAAGTGCCTCAGCTGAGCAACTTGAAGGATGAAGCGGTCTGGGTCATTATGCAGACAAACCTATATTGTGATCCATCTGGAGCCATGTGGTCAATATTAAAGAAAAAATTGAAGAATAAACAGGAGAATCATAAACAGGGTTTATTAAGAGGAGTATAGAGCCCAGATTTGTGCTGCCAATATGGGGAACTTGATTACTAAGCTCTCCAGCCAAGAGTTTTGACAATGAAGTCTGAGGTTAGTAGGCAGTATATGCTTTACTATGCCAGCTACACAGATCACTTGTCTTTTAGTTGGCTTTAAACTCTATTAGTAAAATATCGTAATGAATACTAGTTTAGTTCATTTGCATACATCCTAATTTTTAGTATGTTTTTGTTTTTCTTGTTTTGGCAGCCATTGGTATAATTCTGAAATACCTCAATGGTCAGAATAGACCACACAGCACTCAGGATGTTTTCAGTAACCTGCAGAAAGAGCATGGTCTGGGCAAAACTGTGAGTAAACTTGTGCTATAGCAGCCAAAAGCGTGTTTAAACTTGTAGCGCAGGCAATGTGCTTTCATGTGGGAGTGATGTGGGTGGGTTTTTTTTTTCTGTTCTTTGTTTTTTTAATT
Organism: Rana temporaria; assembly: GCF_905171775.1. NCBI lineage: Eukaryota > Metazoa > Chordata > Amphibia > Anura > Ranidae > Rana > Rana temporaria. The sequence goes on along the minus strand of NC_053500.1, from coordinate 91,524,616 downwards.
TTTTAATTTCTCTTTATTCAATTTTATAACATGCAGACAACACAATCCACATATTGTGGAAATCTACTACAGTAAAATTACTGGTGTACATAAAACAAAACAACAAAAGGAGAACAAAACAAACTATAACCCCTCCCCAGAACAGAACTTTGCCTAGACAGATGCATTCATTGCTTGAACCTACAGCCAAAGGTAGGCACGTGGTGACAGTGTGGTATAGCTCTGACACCCTGCACAGCCCTGCCAGATAATGCCAGTACTGCGGTCCCCCCAAGCCTCCCCACATCCGGAGAAATGAAGATCAGATGAGGAGAGAAACCTTCCCCACTCCAAAATGATCAGTACATCAATTGTTAGTCAATCTGTGATCATCAGTAACCCCTTTTATATTCACCGCCTTCTTATATTCTATATCATGGATCGGTAGCTATAACCTTCCTACAATTAATCTTATTCCATGTCCATAGAAGCCAATCAACCACGCCCCCCCCCCCATACCTTGTCGAATTTAGTCAATGCCCCTCTGCTGAGAAAGGTAGCTTTATAAAAGGGAACTGCCTTATTGACTAATGCCTTCCAGGACAAAGTTGGAGTCGTAGAGCACTTCCACGATGGGATTGAATAGTACAACAATAGGATAAGAAGAGCTCCTATTGCCCTGGTAGTGGCCAGAGGTTCCGCCAGATGCAATAGACACACATTAATCGACATTGGAATCAAGATATAAGTGACCGACCTGATACAGCATGCAACAGCTTGCCAGTAGTTTATCCTGTAATGATTAAGCACAAGATGTATGTGTGAAACATGTCTACGTGACCTCGTGTTGGTGCCTTTGTGTTATCACTTTGAACAATAAAAGGCAATTGGAATTCCTGGATGTGCAGCCATTTCTTTTCTTACAGGGTTTAACCTGAGGACAATCCTAAAAATATGTGCAAGAAATTTTCTTGGGGTGCTGAGCACCTCCAGCATAAAGATGGTTGGTTTCCAAACATCTTAGCTAGTCTAGTTGGAGTGAGATAAGATCTATGTAAGAATTTTATAGTGCATCAGTCTGTCTCTAGTAGAAACTAGGTACTGAAATGCAGTCCCCCACATCGTCCCAGTCATCTCTGTCCAAGCTCGGGGCTACGGTTTTCCAAGCTCGTCTGCAGGGTTCTTGGAATTTGGCTATTTCCTGAAAGAGGCCTTTTGTATAGGCTAGAAACTGGTTTAGGTATAGAGTCACCGCGTGTCAGTAGTTCTAATTCACTGGGCTCAAGGTCAAGAGGCTCTCTGCCAAATTGAGAACAAAAAGCATGCCGCAATTGAATGTATCAAAAATAAAATATGTGAGTTGGGTAAATCGGAATGGAGTTTAAATTCATTAAATGTCATTAGGGTACCCTTTTTTAAACTATGTGATGTAAAAGTTTAATTCCATATTTAGTCCAGACTATCGGGTCTAGGTAATCAGAAAAGTGTGGTAAATTAGGATTTCTCCACAGAGGGAGACTGGGGGAAAACCTGCTTGGGCTAGACGGCTTCAGTCCCCTAGTTATGGTCCATGCCCTTATCACTGAGCGCATGGTGAAGAGGAAACGGGTAATACGACCACCCAGGTAATGCAGGAATACCTTCAGATCCCCTGGATCTGTGAGAGACCAAATGAGACACAAGGAAACAGATTTGAGTGTGTTCATAACATCTGACTTTTACTGAATACAACAGTGGCTTATATGCAGAAGAAAGAAGGGAGGAGCTGTGTTTTTAATGCATATGTTTTTAAAAGTTATACAAACTCGGTACTTTCTTATCATGATTTAAACTTGCTGACTAGGTTAACAAGAACTAGCTGATTACTTTTGCTGACACAACAGGCTGCTCCGTGGATCAGCTTAACCACAGTGACTGACAGTTTTCATAGAAACGCACCCTGTGAGTTATGTCAAAACACATACATTCAAAGGTTAATTTTTACTTAAAGAAAACGGACTCGGTTATTTATACATTCTATTACAATCCCCTGTTTGAGCCATGATTTTAAATGGCTCATTTCCCCCTCATTGTAACATAGGTAGTTTCCTTATTGTAATACATACTGAGGTAAGCTTTATTAGTAGGGTTGTCCCGATACCGATACCAAGCATTTCCCCAAGTACTTGTACTCGGGGAAAATGCTCTGATACTTTACCCGATACTAGGGTTGTCCAGATACCGATACCAGTATCGGTATCGGGACCGATACCGAGTATTTGCGCTAGTACTCGTACTCGTGCAAATACTCCCGATACCAAAATAGAATACTTTTTTTTTTTTTTTTTTTTTTTTTTTGTGACATCGAACACAAATTGGATGGCACCATTGGATGGCACTGATAGGTGGCACTGGCATTGATTGAATGTCACTCATAAATGGATGGCACTGATAGGTGGCACTGGCATTGATTGAATGTCACTCATAAATGGATGGCACTGATAGGTGGCACTGGCATTGATTGGGTGGCACTGATGAGATGCACTAATAAGCTGCCTCCCTGCACTGATGCACTAATGGGCACTGATCTGCACTGATAGGTGGCACTGGCTAGCTGCACTTTTGGGCACTGGCACCGATGAGCTGCACTGACAGTGATCACTCCTTCAATGACATGTAGTTTTCCAGTACCGTATGCTAAAAAACAGCCCCACACCATGATGTACCAGTTCTTCATAATTCTAAAGAAAATATCTTTGGTCTGTATTGTGGTTTGAAAACGGTCACATGACATTAAAAAAAGTATCGGTATTCGGTATCGGCGACTACTTGAAAAAAAGTATCGGTACTTGTACTCGGTCCTAAAAAAGTGGTATCGGGACAACCCTACCCGATACCTGACTTCTGTATCCATCTCCAGTTCCCCCATCCGTTCGGCTCTCTTCCTCCATGCTCCTGTGTCCCCCCCTCCGTGCCGCTGCCATTCTGCTTACTCCCTCCATGCTCCGTGTCCCCCCTCCGTGCCGATGCCCGTCTGCTCTCTTCCTTCATGCTCCTGTGTCCCCCCTCCGTGCCGCTGCCCGTCTGCTCTCTCCTCCATGCTCCTGTGTCCCCCCCCCTCCGTGCCACTGCCATTCTGCTTACTTCCTCCGTGCGTACCGCAGCTGTCCTCCGTTCTGTTCTCCCCCTCCGTGCCGTGCCGCAGCTGTCCGGCTCCTACCTTTTCTGAATGAACAGTCAGTGATCACTGACTCTGTCCATTCATATAACTGAGCATCGTAAACTGTGTTTACAATGCTTCAGTTTATGAATGGATAGGAGCCTCTGTCTCCTGTCCATTCATTTCCAGTGCAGCTGAGAAAGGGACTGGGGAATCTGTGTCCCTTTCTCTGTCTCAAAGGGGAGATGTCAGAGGTCTGTTAAGACCCCTGATATCTCATCAAGGCCCCCCAACAGGGCTAAGAAAGAAAAAATAGCAATAAATAATAAAAATAATTAATTGTAAAAAATATAACATATTAAAATAAAAATCACACTGACACATCCACCCCCCCCCCCCCTCAAGAAAGCATTGTATAAAATACAAAAAATTGTGAAAAATGTAAATTGTAAAATAAAATAAAAATACTGACACATGACATTAAAAAAAAAAGTATCGGTATTCGGTATCGGCGAGTACTTGAAAAAAAGTATCGGTACTTGTACTCGGTCTTAAAAAACTGGTATCGGGACAACCCTATTTATTAGCATAGCTATATTAAAATTTTAATGAAGGCATCATATCATTGAAACTGTCTTCCTTATTTCCTTCAGCTTGTATATCTCTCTTATGTCTTATTATGTGGATGATACGTCCCAGGTGGGTAGGAACACAGAGTGATCAGGAACAGAAAGCAAAAACGCTTTCCCAGAAGTCTGTGGTGAGGTCATACACTGCTCAAAAAAATGAAAGGAACACTTTTGAATCAGAACTCCTGGGATATTGATCTGGTCAGTTAAGTAGCAGAGGGGGAAGGGTGTATACAGAGGGGGTTGTTAATCAGTTTCAGCTGCTTTTCTGTTAATTGAAATTAACAGGTGCACTAGATGGGCAACAATGAGACCACCTCCAAAACAGGAATGGCTTTTCAGGTGGAAGTGTCTCACTATTTTTTCCCTACTCATCTTTTCTGACTGTTTTTCACTAGTTTTGCATTTGGCTAGGGCTAGGGTCAGTGTCACTACCGGTAGCACGAGGCGATACTTGGACCCTATAAAGGTTGCACAGGCAATCCAACTCCTCCAGGATGGCACATTAATATGTGTTATTATCAGAAGGTTGGCCGGCACAGTCTCAAGAGCACGGAGGAGATTCCAGGAGACAGGCAGTTACTCTAGGAGAGCTGGACTGAGCTGTAGACGGTCCTTAACCCATCAGCAGGACCAGTATCTGCTTCTTTGTGCAAGGAGGGACAGGATGCGCACTGCCAGAGCCCTACAAAATTACCTCTAGCAGGCCACTGGTGTGAATGTCTCTGACCAAACAATCAGAAACAGACTTAATGGGGGTGACCTGAGGGCCCGACGTCCTCTAGTGTGCTCTGTGCTCACTGTCGGACACTATGGAGCTCAATTGGCATTTTCCATTGAACACCAGAATTGGCAGGTCCGCCACTGGTGCCCCATGCTTTTCACAAATGAGAGCAGGTTCACCCTGAGCATATGTGACAGACGTGAAAGGGTCTGGAGAAGCCACTGAGAACTTTATGCTGCCTGTAACATCGTTCAGCATGACCGGTTTGGTGGTGGGTCAGTTATGGTCTGGGGAGGCATATCCATGGAGGGACACACAGACCTCTACAGGCTACACAATGGCACCATGACTGCCATTATGTATCGGGATGAAATCCTTGGACCCATTGTCAGACCCTACGCTGGTGCAGTGTGTCTTGGGTTCCTCCTGGTGCACGACAATGCCCAGCCTCATGTGGCGAGAGCATGCAGCCAGTTCCTGGAGGATAAAGAAATTGATACCATTGAATGGCCCCCATGCTCACCTGACCTAAATCCAAAAGAACACCTCTGGGACATTGTTTCGGTCCATCCGGTGCTGCCAGGTTGCACCTCAGTCTGTCCAGGAGGTCAGTGATGCTCTGGTCCAGATCTGGGAGGAAATACCCCAGGACACCATCCGTCTCATTAGGAGCATGCCCTGATGCCAGGCATGCATACAAGCACTTGGGGCCATACAAACTACTGAGGACCCTTCTGAGTTGTTGCAATGAAATTTCAGCAAAATGGACTAGCTTGCTGCAGAATTTTTTCACTTTGATTTTCGGGGTGTCTTTGATTTCCGCCCTCTGTAGGTGGATAATTTTCATTTCCATCAAATGATGTGCCATCCTTTCATTCCGAACACATTACCCAGTCCATGTCAGTATAGATATCCAGCATGAGATTTTTGCCCGTTGAGATCTGATATGTTTTCAAAGTCTTCCTTTAATTTTTTTTAAATATATTGGACATACTGTAATCAATGGAAAAAGTGGATAGGATCTGATAAGTCTAGGTTATAACATCTGCACAAAACGCGCACCTCATCCCAGAAAATATATAGGAGAAAAAATGAACAGTGGCGGGACTGTAACGGTGCAAAAAATGGAACGATAAGACAGTAGAATAAATTTAATAATTTATTAAAACATTGAAAACATCAAACTACACAACGCACCATGAGACCAAATGGTCTGACAGATGCATATATAGCCAGATGTGTAGTAACACAATTCATAAAATATCCCTTTATCAAAAATCGCAGGTAATATATAGGAAGATCACACCACAGTTGGTAAACCCAATATATTTCGCCTTGTTCTGGCTTCCTCAGGGGTATGGTTGAGATCAAGATTCCAGCTCTATTGACAAAATACACAGATATGAGTTACAAACAGTTATACATAGTTAATAAATACATTATCAATCTGCCAATGTATGCCCAAAAATGCTGACCTGCTAATCCGGGACAGAGGGGGGATAAGGAAAGGGTGAAAAGAAAAGCACCCTGATAACTCCCCCAACCAGCCTGGTTGGACCAAATTGCGTAGATTCACAGTCAAAATAGGGGGGAGGGGAGATGGTATAAAGTCCAGCGCCAGACCATGCTGCAGTTAGAGGTCATAAAATCCCATCCATAGGAGGGGAGAGGAGAAGGAGGACCAGCTGAAAAAGATTTTATAGAATTCCATGAGTATACAATATATCAAGATAGATAGGAAATTAGGCACGCACAAGAGCAACCAAGAAATAAAAAAATCCACTTACAGTGCTCAAATGGATGCACAGAACATCTATGAAGATGACCAGCTATAGCCCAAGCATTGAATGCAAAAGCAGGACCTACAACAAAGCCAGTTCAAAAAAAGTATCATGTCAAGGAGGAAAAATAGCAACAAAAAACACTATTCCATTTAATCACTCAGGAGTCAGGACCTAATAGCATACAGCTGGTCCGCATTGGTAATTAAATAGGTTTAAGTAGACTTATTTGTCCATAATATTGTAGCCATTAAAGGCCAGATCCTCAAAAGGGATACGCCGGCGTATCTACTGATACGCCGTCGTATCCCTGTTTCTATCTTTGGAACTGATCCACAGAATCAGTTTCCAAGAGATAGACAGAAGATCCGGCATGTGTAAGAGACTTACACTGCCGGATCTTAGGATGCAGTACCGCATCCGCCGCTGGGGGCATTTTGCGTCGAAATGCCGCTTCGGGTATGCAAATTAGCACTTACGAAGATCCACAAAGCTTTTCTGCTTCGTTTTTTCTCCGTAAGTATTAAGTTGCATGTGTAAAATTAGTGCTGCTTTTACAAAGTGTAAACTGTTTACACCTTGTAAAAGCAGACCCTTCTGTCCAGCGACGCGTTTTTTTTTTTTTTGTTTTAAATTTTTTTTTTTTTTCCGTATCTTTTTTTTTTTTTCGACGCAACTTTATTGATCCGGCGCGATCCACAAAGCTCGGCGTAACGTATTTTCGTTCTATGCACGTCGGGAAAATGACGTCACGAGCATGCGCAGTACGGCCGGCGCGGGAGCGCGCCTAATTTAAATGGGAATCGCCCCCATTTGAAGAGGAACGCCTTGCGCCGGCGGAATTTAAGTTACACAGCCGAAAATTTCTAGGTAAGTGCTTTGTGGATCGGGCACTTAGGTAGAAATTTTAAGGCAGTGTAACTTAAATGGGAATTTTTACGTAATGCCGGCTCTTTGTGGATCTGGCCCTAAGTTTCTATCAAGAGCATGAGATCAAAAGTGAAAAGACATCAATTGTATCAAAAATGTAGCAAAGTAGAAAGATACCTAATTAAATAGATGTCAACAGCATGGATCATCCCATAGAGACGTGCAGCACATGCAAAATCATAGCACAAATGCTACCTCCTTATAAACCCCCCGCCCCTCCCACACGTCCGAGCGTCCGAGAACGTCATCGGACGTGTGCGGACACAGGATGTCAGTGCGCAGGCGCCGCTCGATAATGCCGATGCCTGAGCCTACAAGTCCCAGAATCCCCTAAGCAAGAAAGGCAGGGCCATCCACCAAGCACATGACGCGCCATCAGGAGATAGGACGCGGCAAGGCAGGGAGGTCTCATGTAGGCCAATGAGGATGCCTCCAATGAGCCAATGCAGGGAAGGAGGCGTAGAATCCGATGGAGGGGGCAATAAACAGCAGTCTCGCGGAGGAAGACACTGACACAAAACGGGCTCACGATAGTGAAGCCCTTGGGTGTCCATATGGAGGGGAAAGAAAGATAATGACCAACAATGGTGCAGCAAGCCTAGCGAGGAAGGAAAAACCCCACAGGATGTAAAAAACACCCCTAATAACATGGGGAAAATAGCGCAAAATCCCCAAACACCGGCTAACGATGACAGATAAAGTAATAAATAACAAAGACAAAACTGCCCCCGTTCCTCAAAAAACGCAGGAGAATAGTTCTATAAGATAGCAGTGTTAGATCTAGTGTTAAATGGGACTCCTGCAAGAAGACTACGTTCGATCTATATCGTTTAATCTCTTCTAAGATCTTGTGTCTTTTTCCCCGCAGAGTTTAACCCTTTGACATTGTATGACAAAAACGTTATCTCGGCCATAACGTCCTATGCGGCAATTGACCTTTGTTTACTTCTAGAGTCCCTGAGAGCCCCCTTCCCCTCCCCATTTCCCTGAAACCCCCACCCACACCACCCCCCCTCCTAGGCCTAGACCTGGCCTCTGAACCGTGGATGGTCTCATTTCCCATTTTCCACCGGTTCTCTTGTCGTGAGGTAGGCCTTGGACCGCACCAACCCCCTCGCCAGCTCCCCTCAAAAAGGGGGGCCTGGGATCAAGGGAGGGGGTCCCCCCTCCCCTATCTCCCCTTTTTCCCCCCCTCCCGCCCCCCCTCTCCCATGACCCACCCACACTTCCCCACTCCTATCTAATCCTGCTATTCAGAGCATTAGATTACATTCTATTCTATCCAATCAGGTCAAAAACCGGGATGCCTAATTTAAGGCAAAATGCTTCGAGATCTTCAGGGAATATAAGTCTGGCCGAGACGCCATCTTTCTTCCCAATAAGACAGGCAGGGAAACCCCATTGGTACTCGATCTCTAATGACCGCATCTGTACCAAAAGCAGTTTCAATTGCCTCCTTCGTGCCAAAGTCTCCCAAGCCAAGTCTGTAAAGATCTGAATTTCTACTCCATTGTAATTCAGGGGTGCTTTTCGTCTTAGGCTTGACCAGATTTCAGCTTTGTCTTCGTAAAATCTAAATCTGACTATAATGTCCCTTGGCCATTCACTCTCGCGATTCTTTGCCCTTCCTATGCGGTGAACTCGCTCAATTTTAAGGTGGTCCTCCGTGTCTTTTCCCAATATGGGTATGAAAAGGGTGTTCATAATGTCCCTCAAATGTTCCCCTCTCTCTTCTTTGAGCGGATTCCTAAATTTTTCCTCCTATTTCAGTTTTCCTGGTCCTCTAACTGATACTGTAGCCTCCTCTGATTCTGTTTTATTGCGTGATATTGCTCTTTTAATTGGTTCAATTCAACCGCATGTTGTTCCACCTTTGCCTCCGTCTCCTCTACCCGTGTCAAGAGATGACTTATGTCTACTCTCAACATACTGATTTCCGTTTTTATTGATTCCTCCAATTTCCTAAACATATCGCTCATTTCTCTCTTAGATGGAACTTGTATATCTGTCCTTAGTTCTTCCATGTGGCTCATGTCTTGTTCCCCCTCTGTCGATGTATTGGTATTAGTATTAGAGGGGATCGGTTCCCCAACTCCTTTTTTAGCCATCACCCTTTATTTCTGTGTTTTTTACAGTGCCCGGACTTTTGGCCCCCCCTTCCTGTGTCAAATATTGTCTTATTGTGGTGGTGGCAGCTTTATCCTTAGGCATCTTCGGGCCGGCGCCCCTCGTTATCTTGCTCATATTTTTTTTTTCTGGCTCTTATACGTTTCCCCAGTTTTGAAAATAGTTAGGGGTAAATTATATAAGAACCGGTAGGGAATTCCAGTGCCCCTCAGCTTTAAATTGTCGCCCTTTAGTTCCACCGGGCTTACTGCTGCCCTAATTAGGAGGTACCGGGGTGTTGTTCCCACCCCCAAGAGCCTAGGTTATTTCCCGTCCGGAGGGGTGTACTTCCCTACCCTCGCCTCAAGGGCCTAAAACCCCAAGACGGACCCCTCACCCCAAAGTTTCTTATCCTCTGACCTTAGATCTCTGATGTATTCAGAGTTTCCCCCTTCTGCCCGGTAGAATTACGGCTTTAGATCAATAGAATATATAAGGGGCGACCCTGAGGGGGAGGAAAAGAGGCACAGGGGAGGGGGACCGAGAGATAGAACCACTGCTCCCTCCTCCCTCTCATCTCACCCTCACACACCCCCAATGATCCATGCACATATGGGGGTTTTTACTCGGTCCCAATAAAGAATCAGATGGAGGTACGAATAGAAGGGGGGTAAGACACAGAACCTAGCAGTAAAACAGTAAGCAGCCAGATATCGGTAATCCTCATGTATTATTTCACCGTGGAGGGTTAATTAAGGCCCATATTTCCCGGCACAGCCCTGGGCTCAAAATAATAAGCAATGTCCATATTAGGCCTAGGGTACATAGGCACCGTTTTTACACGCCTGGAGTTTTACTGCTAACCAACTTCTGACATGTAACAAGTCCCCCATATCTCAATCTGTAACAGTCATTGAGAAGTAAATGTCTTAGCCATAGGAACAGCATACACCTGTCACAAATCGTCCATACTCAGCAATCAGTAATTCAATTACATAGTTCAGATCTTCCCTACCACTCCGTTTCGCTGATCAGTTACTCTTTTCAGACTGGATATGGGACTTCAATATGCACTGCAGCGTTCCCCAAGGACCGTGCTTAATTTACCTGATCCGCCCCGAGGTGCGGGGCGGGGGTGTGGGTTCAATGGGTGCAGGTGGATGCGTGCTGCTTCGTTGTCCTGATGGCGGCGATAGGGGAGCGGGGATTACCGGAGGTTCACTGCGGGAAGGCGGATGAACCTTTACAGCTGTTGCAGCATCTCACGCTGCTCTGGGCTGGAACCGCTGATACCGCTTGCTTGTCGTGGTTCTTTCGGCTCGCTCCATCCTCCCGTCCTCCGGCGTGGCGCGGTCCAACCCCTCCCCTCAACATGCGTGCGTCTCACATGCCGCACGTGGGGCCCTTCCTCGGACCAATCACCATTTGACTCTTCTATCACCCCCAGCTCAAGCATTTGTTTTACTTCCTGGCAAATTGCCTCTCGCCGGGCTTCTAAAATTATACTTGACCTTATCCCCTGGTGTGGTGATAATGTCATGTTCAACTCCGGAGACCCAACCTGGCAGGTCTGAAAACTTCTCCTTATTACGGAGCACAAATTCTTTAACCAACTGTTTCTGAGTTTTGGATAGAGTCTCCGCTATCCCAACTTCAGGGACAGCCAGGTTAAATGGAGCAGAAAATCGGGTAGTCTTGGCGACCAAGGACTCTCTATCCTTCCATGGTTTCAGCAAGTTCACGTGATAGAGCTGCTCAGGTTTTCGTCTTCCCAGTTGGCTAATTTTATAATTCACCACTCCCATTTTTTCCAACACTTCATATGGACCCTGCCATTTGGCTAGGAATTTACTTTCGACCGTGGGGACCAGCATCAACACCCTATCACCAGGTGCAAAGGAACGGACCTGGGCCCCACGATTGTAAATCCTTTGAGCCAATTGGGCTTGGGCTAAATGTTCCTTCACAATCGGCATCACTTGGGCAAATCTATCTTGCATTTGGGCCACATGTTCAATCACACTTCGATGAGGGGAACTCTCACTCTCCCATGTTTCCCTGGCAATGTCCAGTAGGCCCGGGGGTGCCTCCCATACAGTAGTTTAAACGGAGAGAACCCTGTGGACGATTGGGGAACCTTTATCATTGCAAACATCAGAAAAGGGAGCAGATAATCCTAATTCTTTCCGTCTTTATCCACCACCTTCCTCAACATTTGTTTTAATGTTTTATTAAACCTTTCCACTAACTCGTCTGTTTGAGGGTGATATACTGATGTACGTAATTGGGTCACTTTCAGGGGTTTACAAAGTTCTTTGGTCACCCTGGACATAAACGGGGTGCCCTGGTCCGTTAGGACTTCCTTAGGAAGACCCACACGGCTGAAAACCTGAAATAACTCTTTGGCAATTGTTTTAGCAGAGGTGTTTCGGAGAGGAATCGCTTCTGGGTAACGGGTGGCATAGTCCATTATTACCAAGATGTGCTGGTGCCCTCTAGTGGACTTCAGTAAGGGGCCAACCAAGTCCATGGCGATCCTCTCAAAAGGGACCTCGATAATGGGCAGGGGTACCAAAGAACTGCGAAAATGTGCCATGGGTGCAGTAATCTGACACACTGGACAGGAAGAGCAGTATAATTCCACTTCCTTAGTGATCCCAGGCCAATAAAACCTCTGGGTGATCCTCTCCCGGGTTTTTTCTGCTCTCAAATGTCCCCCCAAGAATGTGCCTATGGGCCAGTTCCAAAACCATCTTGCGGTACAGTTTAGGCACTACCAGTTGCTCAATGGTGTCCTCTATCCTCTGTGACACTCAATATAACAGGTCCCTTTCAATAATGAAGTAAGGGAGGGCAACCCTCGTCAGGGTTAACTAACTCCCCATCTATCTTCACTACATTCTCCCGGGCTCTTGGCAATGTGGGGTCCCTCAATTGCTCAGTGACAATTTTCTCTGTGCACCTCAAGGTCATCAAACCCTATCGGCCGCTATTCCTCTTCTGAGGTAGCAGGCTCCTCCCTAGGGACTGGTGTTTCCCCTGCTAATACTGAGAATGGAAACTCAGGAGAATCCTCAGTTATAGGTTTCTGGAGTAGATGGTTCAGACTCAGAAGAACCACCTACTGGGGAATCTGGGCAGTCCCAGAGTTCCCAGAATTTTGGGAAATCCCTTCCCACAATGGTGTCATGTGGCAGTTTAGGAACTAAACCCACCTGGTGAAACAAGTTACCGAGGGAGGTTTCAATGGAAACCGTAGTCACCGGATATTCTCGAGTGTCTCCATGAACACAAACTACAGCCATTTTCCTCGGATGTAAGGTTTTTCCCACCACTAGATCACTTTTCACTAAATGAATCCAACAATACCACAACATTTTTACCATCTAAGCACATTCTATATAAAGGTTTCTCATTTTCCTTTACTGCAGTGCATGTGGTTGCAATAAGGGACTGTCGTCTCTCTGTCAGAAAGTCACACTGCATGGGTTCATCACCCGCTGGGCAAACCGCTGCTACATGTCCCTCTTCCCGGCAACGGTAACAAATCAACCTTCTGGTCCTCTCCTGTGGGATGGGTCTTCCAAGCCGCTCTTGCCAAACATTAGCAGTAGTCCCGATAATTCCTCTAGTTGCTCCTTGGTACCTCTCTCCACCCCGATCCCTTGATGCAGTCTTACCTATAGATTGGGAGGGTCTGTTCTTGGGGTGAAAAGTCTGTGCGTCTCTGGTGGAAGAGGACAAATTCTCTGTTGTTAGGTACCTTTCGACCAGGTCTACAAGTTTGTCTGCGGTTTCCGGACCACCATGTTTCACCCATTTCTGCAGGGTGTTAGGAAGAGACCTAAGAAATTTGTCCATGACTACTCGCTCCAAATTTTTTGGTCCGGAGAGAGTTTCTGGCTGCAGCCATTTCCCCAACCAAATGGATAAGGTCATACATCTGCGACCGAGGTGGCTTTCTCTGCTGATAACTCCAATTGTGGACCCGCTGAGCACGGACATCCAGGGTTACACCGAAACGTGCCAATATTTCCTCTTTTAATCGATCATAGTTTTTTGCGTCTGCAAGCTCCAAATCAAAATATGCCTTTTGGGCTTCTCCAGATAATAGGGGGGGCACTAGTCCAGCCCACTGGTTTTTAGGCCAACTCTCTCTTTCTCGCTGCTCTCTCAAATGTGGTCAGAAACATCTCAGGGTCCTCATCTGCAGTCATTTTTGGCAATAAGTGTCTTACCCTAAAAGTCGGTATGTTACTGGCCCGACTCCCAGCCTCGGTCTGCTGTCTCTGAAGCTGTTTCACGATGGCCTCCATTTGCTGCTGGTGAGCCTGTTGAGCTGCGAGGCTCTGTTGTTGAGCTGCAATGCTCCGCTGCAAACCTGCATTCGTCTGCTGTTGATTTGCATTTGCTTGTTGTTGATTTGCATTTGCTAAAGCCAGCTGTTTCAGTATCTCCTCCATGTGTAAGGGGTTTACTTTAACTGCCCGCATTCTCCACCATGTGTAAGGGGTTAGCTCGGTAGCGGGGTGTGTGACCCCCTGGATGGGTTCACTACGCACTGAATTTATACAGACAGGCAGTCGAAGACGCTTGAAAACAAAGATTTTGATTTATTCTTCCATCTTGCTGGAAACAAGTGCAAGTATCCAAACAGCATAAACAAAATCAAACATAAAATAAACCCTGGCCACTTGGGGTGTCTATCTTCACCACACAGGAGCCTATCTATGGAGTCTGGCACAGCCTAGTGCTGGGCAGACACTGCTGGTCATACAGCAAAAAAAACAATAGTCTTTTGATTTTTATCACACAGAAAAATCAATCACCTCCTCAGAAGACTTTCAGTACACTGCTCTCCTTATTCACAAAGCCTCAGGATGCAGCAAATCAGTGGTAATCTACTGGATTACTTATAGAGGCCTTAATTGCGTCATTCTGAACAGCTGATGTTTTCCAACTCCTTTAGACCTTTTCTGGCTACTTTTGCAGCCAACGCCTAATAACAATTGGTGTATTGTCTAAACAAGGCAGAAATGTATGTCCTGTTTGTGACAACACCCACATATATACCTGACTTCCTGTCACAAAATATAATATATATATATATATATATATATATATATATATATATATATATATATATATATATATATATATATATATCATTTTAAATTCCTTTTTTTCCCCTTCCCCTACTTTACAGGCATACTATACACCCCCCCACAGGTACGGCATATTAGCCTTTAAAATTAGCACTTTAGATTTCAAACGTTCGAGTCCCATAGACTTTGACGGGGTTCTAAAGTTCACACAAACTATTGGTCTGTTCTCAGTTTCTGGTGCGAACCGAACGGGGGGTGTTTGACTCATCCCTACTGTTGACACTAGAAAGAAATTAGGATGGATTGGGTTTTACTGGGACATGAAGACTGTGGCCGGGATTCAGAAAGAACGGCGCATCTTTAGTTTGGCGTAGCGCATCTTATATGCGCTACGCTGACGTAACTTGCAGAGGCAAGTACTGTATTCAGAAAGCACTTGCTCCCATATGTGTGCCGGGGGAACGTAAATGGGCAGGCGTAAGCCCGCATAATTCAAAGTAGGCAAGTAGTGTTGTATAATAATGAAGCGTGACCCCATGTAAATGAAGCGCCGAACGAACGGCTCATGTGCGCGCATGCTCAGTATCACGTCGAATTTACTCCATAACATACGCCGGGTCAATGCCTGTGACGTGAACATAACCTACGCCCAGCCCCATTCACGTACGACTTACGTAAACTACGTAAAAATATACGCTTGTTCCGACGTTCATACTTTGCATTACCTGCGCCTCATATAGCAGGGGTAAATTTACACTGGACGTAAGCCTTACGTAAACAGCGTAGCTGAATGCGACTGGCGCAAGTACGTTCGTGAATCGGCGTATCTAGGTCATTTGCATATTCGACACGTAAATCTACGAAAGCGCCCCTAGCAGCCAGCGTAAATATGCACCCAAGATACGACGGCGTAAGAGACTTACGTCGGTCGTATCTTGCAAAAATGCAGGCGTATCTGCTTTTCAGAATAAGCGTATAGATACGACGGCGCACATTTGGACTTACGACGGCGTATCTGGAGATACGCCATCTTAAGTCCTTTCTGAATCCCTGCCACAAAGCAGTACAAACCTAACTGGTGATCTAACCCCTCCTAAGCCACTATGAATGTCCTTTTGTTTCTGTTACAGGAAGTGAGAAATGTATTCACATTGGGGACCAAGAAAGAAATTAAAACCTGCTAGAGGTTCTAACTTTCTCCATTCTATCCAACACTGAGTATAACCAGAATCTGGGCTTCAAAATTAACATGCTGCTTTGATTTACGTGGGCAAAAGTTGATTTCAATTTAGGCATGCTATAATTATGGGGGACATGGTAGTGAAGAGGCAGACCGTATGTATGTGACTGTGTGCTCTGCTTTAGGCGGTTGTTAAAGCAATGGAACAGTTGGCTCAGCAGGACAAGATCAAGGAGAAGGTTTACGGCAAGCAGAAAATCTACTTTGCAGACCAGGTGAGGTGAAGATACAAAATGATTCCACTGCTCTAATAGTCAAGCTGATATCCTCAGGAATAAAATACTTTTTTTTTTTCGTTGTAATTTAGGAGCAGTTTCCCAGTGTGAGTGACTCGGAGCTCAGAAATCTTGATGCCCAAATCTCAAAACTGTCTACCACACTACAGGGCACCCAGCAGAGCTGTAGGCAGCTAGAATCAGGTTTGTTAATGATTTGTGCATTTTTTTTCTTCCACCTCATGCTTAGCATAGTTATGCTATGTATTCTAATAAACAGAAACCTTCCCTATGTATCTTGATAATGTATTAATGAATACAGATCACTTTAATTGTAATTGTTAAAATCTGCATTTCTCTTGTGTTAATGGACGGACACAGCAGATTATCTTGACAATAGGGTATTTCCCTTCTATCAAGTGAGGACTAGGCAGAAACATTGTTAAAGTGTTAATACAACCTTAAACTGTACAGTACCGCCCAGGAGGCGGTCCCTTTAGGTACAACCTTTCTCGTTGCACACAGCAGCTCCAGTTTTTTCTGCCTGGCTCCCTATGGGTCCTTTATGCTTTTCGTAAGCTTTTTAATTTTTTTTCTTCTCTGCTACGATCCTGAGATCTGCTATCAACTGCTGACTGGGCAACAGGCTGGATGTCCTGGATCCTTTTAGTCACCCCAGTTTTGGCCAGCGAGCGTGTGCAGGCCTCTAGCTACGTGCTTGGTCGGCCACGACATGCCCCATTTGCTCCGGGGCACACATATGACCGAGCTAATTACTGTCACAGTGTGCCGGGCCGACGGCTACCTTCGTACTGCTCGGGTGGTGGGTCTGTTTTGGGATGCTTCCAGCAAGTGTCGCAGGATCGGTAAGTACCTTCCCCCCCTGTCTCGGGGTGGGATGGCTAGACATTCTCTAGGAGGTTGATCGGGGGTCCCTTCCACCCTTCCTTTCTTCTCTCTCATCCCTCCTCCTCACTCTTCTGGCGGGGCCTGCTGCTATCCGGGGGTGATTTTTCACCTGGGGGGCTCTGCTCTCTTTGGGGGGCTGCTGCGCTGGGTCCGCTGTCCTGGGGTTCTGTACCTGTGCAGGGGCCTGGAAGGGTTTGTTGCTTGTGTCTCTGTTCCTGACACCTTTTTTTTCCTGTTGGGTGCGGAATCTTGCTGTTTTTTTTTTTTTTTTTGGTGGCCATTTTCCCTTAGCCTGTTGGGCTGTTGATCGGCGGCCATTTTCTTGTAGCCACACACCCAGGACAGGGCGGACAGCGCTGTGCAGTCATTTTCCTACTGGGGTGGTGAGTCCTCTGGGTCCCACTTTTTCCTCGGTGTGCAGAGCAGCTAGGAGCGTGGGCTGTGTGCCTGGTGTTATGTTCCTAAGGGTTCAGACGTGTGGGTCACTATGGCATCGCAGGCTGATGCTTTTTCCCCTGACATACCGGTTAAAGCAACTGGTGCTTCTGCACCTGCAGTGTCTGTAGAGGCTATGTCGGCAGTCCTAGAGGCCTTTGTTGCCAGGGTGGCTGCGGTGTGCTGGAAAAAAGGGGGTGATATTTGACTCAGATTCGGGCCCTGCTATGGCTCCTGGCCCAGATTCTGAGGTTTCAGAGGATATGGACCATGACCCTTTGGACAGTGAGGATGACTCCATGTCCGGGTCAGCACACGATAGGGCACTGGTTGGAGCACTTATCACCGCAGTGCGAGATACTCTAAAAATGGAGGATAAGTCAGGCTCCTCTACAGATGTGTCGGTCCCTTTTGGGTTCTGCAAGCCTGCCCGCACTGAAAAGGTGTTTCCTTCTGTGCCTTACTTGGATAAGCTTTTGTACAAGGAATTCGGAACGCCCCTTAGAGGAGCTTTTCGGTCCCTAAGTGTATTGTGGTGAGTTCTCCCTTTAAGGAAGATTTCCTGAAAAAGTGGACCTCTTCCCCGATTGTGGACCCTCCGGTGTCCAGGTTAAACAAAGTTACCACGTTTCCGGTGGACGGAGCGCCTGCGTTCAAAGACCCGGCAGGCTGGAGAGCTGAGGCAGTGGCCCGCTCCCTGTTCACAGTAGTGGGGTCAGCAGTGTGTCCAGCTGTCGCTGGAGCCTTGGTGGCTCAGACGCTTACGGAGTGGGCTAAGATGCTGCACCATGAGTGAAAAGAACATCAGGCTTCCCCAACCTGTGTGGAACTGGCCGACAAATTGGTACGACATAAAGGATGACACTCTGCTCCCGCAATCTAGGAAGGGTAAGGAGCCACGCCGTAGGCATGGGCCCTCCTTCTCCGCTCATAAACTACTTTTTTGTCCGCCAGGAGCTGCAGGCAAGAGCTCCCAGACTGATAAGGAGGGACAAAAGCGTCCCTGGTTTTACAAGCCTGCACTCAAACCTGCGACCGCATAAAGGTCTGACCGATTGGGGGGGTGTTTGGGGTGTCCAGTCGGCTCAGGGTCGCTGGACCGCCTTCCGATTAACGTGCTGTAGCTGCGAGCGATCAAGCATTGCCTCTCTTTGTGGTCTCGGAGGCTTCAGGAGCATCTGGTCAGGATCTAGTCGGACAAAACGCCACGGCAGTGGCATATGTCAACCATCAAGGGGGGGACGAGGAGCTCGGTGGCGGCCTCGGAGGTGGCTCACATTCTGAGGTGGGCAGAACGGAGCGTGCCGTCTCTATTGGCCGTATACATTCCGGGTGTGGAAATCTGGCAGACGGACTATCTAAGCTGCCAGATGCTGGACCAAGGAGAGTGGTTGTTACACCCGGATGTGTTTCAACTTGTTTGCAACAGGTGGGGCACGCCAGACGTGGACCTTCTGGCTTCACAACTTAATTGAAAGGTGTTGAGGTTTGTGGCCAGGTCGAGAGACCCCTGGGCCGAAATCACTGACGCGTTGGTGGCCCCGTGGAGGCAGTTTCGGCTGATCTACGCCTTTCCCCCACTGAAGCTTGTTCCTTGTCTGCTTCGCAGGGTGCAGACCGAGGGAATTACGATGATTCTTATCGCTCCAGATTGGCCTCGCCGTCCCTGGTACGCCGTCCTAATGTGTCTGATGGCGGAGGTTCCGCGGTGAATACCGCTGCGAGAGGACCCTCTGTCACAAGGCCCCATGCTTCATCCTGCTTTACAGTCGCTGGCTTTAACGGCATGGCTATTGAAAGCCAGGTGCTGAGGGACAGTGGCCTGTCAGATGCGGTTATTGCTACCATGTGGAGAGCACAGAAGTCTTCCTCTAGGAAGATTTATCATCGTACTTGGAAGGCCTACATCTCTGTGTGAGGAGCTTAAGTTGCGTGCGCGTGTATACTCGGTCTCTAGGATTCTGCTGTTTGTACGGCGTGGTGTGGACCAGAAACTTGCTTTAAGTACGATTTAAGGGGCAGATTTCTGCCTTGGTCATCTTTTTTCAACGGCCCTTGGCGGCGCACTCACTGGTGAGTACTTTTGTACAGGGGTTCGACATGTGGCTCCCCCGGTGCATCCACCTCTGCCTTCGTGGGACTTGAATTTGGTCCTCTCGGTACTTCAGAAACCGCAGTTTGAGAACATTAGGGAGATTCCTCTATTGACTCTCTCTCAAAAGGTGGCCTTTTTGGTGGCTATTACGTCTGTCAGACGGTTTTCTGAACTGGCGGCCTTGTCTTGCAAGGCTCCTTAACTGATCCTCCACAAGGATAAGGCGGCGCTACGCCCGCTGCCTTCTTTTCTAAGGTCGTTTCGGCTTTTCATCTCAATGAGGACATCGTACTTCTATCCTTGTGCCCTGGACCGTTGCATCCAAAGGAGATCGCTTTACATTCCTTGGACGTGGTCCGAGCTCTGCGGGTGTACCTGTTTGCTACTGCTTCGTTCCGGAAGTCTGACTCACTGTTTGTGTCGGTGGCTGGTCCTAAGAAGGGTATGGCGGTCTCGTCAACTAGGTGGATTAGACCGGTCGTAATTAAGGCCTATGCCATACGTGGACAGGCGCCTCCATTTCCTGTCACGGCACATTCTACCCGGTCGATAGGTGCCTCCTTGGCTTTACAACATCAGGCGACTTTGTCGTCCGTTCACACTTTCACAAAATTCTACAAGGTTTACGTGAGTGCATCTTCGTATGCCTGCTTTGGCCGCAAGGTTTTGCAGGCGGCCATCTAATGTTGCATCTTCTCTGTTAAGGAGCTCTGGTTATATTTGGGGTGAAGTTTGGGTTTGTTTGCTGTTCCCGTCCCTCCTTTTTCTGACACTGCTTGGGGACGTCACTATTGTCAAGATAATCTGCTATGTCTGTCCATGAACACAAGAGAAAATAGGATTTTTGGACTCACCGTAAAATCCTTTTCTATGTAGATCATGGACAGACACAGCACCCGCCCCTCCTATTTATGTTTGTACTGCTTTTTGACGAACTGAAGCTGCTTTAACGATGTTTCAGCCTAGTCATCTCCTGATGGAAGGGAAATACCCTATTGTCAAGATAATCTGCTGTGTCCGTCCATGATCTACAGAGAAAAGGATTTTACGGTGAGTACAAAATCCTATTTCTCTTTCCTTCATGGACGAACACAGCCTTAATCTTGACAAAGTGGGTATTGGCCTTCCTTTAGGATCGACTAGGCAGAAAGTGTTAACTTCAAAGCTGAACAGCCCTGCCCAGGGGGCGGACCTACTGGCTATATCCCCCTCAGCCTGCACCAAGCAGGCTGAGGGGCCATAGGCCTAGAGTTTTTTTTTTTTATTCCAGATGGAAATTGTATTTTATTTTTTTATTCCTGTGATCTTTGATCAACTGCCGACTGGGCGACAGACTGGATCCCAGATCCTTGTAGTCCCCCCAGTTTCAGCCATCGAGCGTGTGCTGACCATAGTTACGCACTGGGTCGTCCACTACATGCCCGTCGCTCTCTACGGGTGGCCGGTGAGCTATACGCTCCAGGGTTTGCATAGGACCGGTCTACAGGGCCGAGTCGTAGTAGCTTGGCCAACAGTCACCTCCGTCACCATTCGGAAGATGGTTTGTCTGGGATGCTTCCAACACAAACCTCAGTAAGGATAAGTATAATCCCCTGCTCTGGCAGGAAGACAGAGCTGGGCATTCCTGGATAGGTGAGTAAAGGGTTCTATCCTTCCCTTCTCCCCTCCCTTCCTTCCTAGGCTCTCTGAGCTAGCTATTGGGGTGGGGTTTCACCTGGGGGGAACTGTGCATATACGTCCGCTAAAGCATTGTTATAAGCTGCTTAAAGAGATTTTGCTTACCTATGTGTCCTGTTCCATGCTGTCGGCGACCAGTTTTGCTGTGATCCATGCTGTATTGCTTTATCTGCACTGGCGGCCACAAGATTCTTGTTCTTGTGGCCGCGCTGTTTTTGGCCTCTATCTTCCGCTTGGCGGCCATGTTTTTTTGTGATTCTGCTGTGTTTACTTTCTACTGCACTGGCCGCCATGTTGTTGTGGCCGTGCTATAATTGGCCTCTATCTTCTGCTTGGCGGCCATCTTTGCTGTGATCCAGGTGGTGGTTGACTATTCATGCTCAGCGGCCATGTTTTTGTGGCCGCACTATATTCTGCCTCTAGCGGCCGCTCAGTGGCCTTTGTCCTGGGCTCCTGGCTCTATCTACACCCAGTGGTCATGCGCTTGTGTATCGTGGCATTGTTTGGTCTCGATCGGCCGCTCGGTGGCCTGTTTTTTGCTGAGATCCAAGCACTGGCTAGGGTCGGCGGCCATGTTTTGTAGCCTCACTGTGTGGGCTTCTAGCTGCCGCTCAGCGGCCATGTTCTTGTGGCCCGCGATAGTTATTGGCCGCTCGGTGGCCATTTTGCCATCTATCAGACTGCACTTAAACGGCACAGACTGACAGACACACAAGCTGCTGAAGAGTCAGACTGTATATCTGACAAGGAAGCAGCTCTACTAAGTGGCGGACGGCAGCATACTACTGTTCCAGGGTGGTGAGTCCTCTGAGTGGGAACCTCTCGTCTCTGCTGCAGCTAGGAGGGTGGGTTACTGTGCCTTGCCTTGATGTCCCTGTGTCAGGCGTGTGGGTCAGCATGGCGTCAGAAGCAGACGCTTTTTCCCCTGTAACACCTGAGCTTGCAATTGATGCTCCTGCATCCGATGCATCGGTGGCCGCTATTTTCTGGGGACAACTCCGATGCGGAGCCGGGTCCAGCTACGGCTCATGACCCTTGCTCTTAGGTATCTGAGGATGCGGACCGAGATCGGCCGGACAGTGAGGATGATTCCGGTAAGTGACCCTTTAACCGCAGTGCGAGATACTCTAAAAATAGAGGGGTCTGCAGAAGCAACAGAAGCACCGGTCCCTTTTGGGTTCCGTAAGGCAACCCTCGCGGCTAATGTGTTTTTGTGTGTCTTATTTAGACAAACTTTAGACAAACCACAGAAGGTTTTTTCAGTCCCTAAAAATCTAGTGGTGCATTACCCTCTTAAAGAGAGTCTCTTGAAAAAAATGGACCTCGCCCCCGTTAGTGGACTCTCTTGTGTCCAGACAAAACAAGCTAACCACTATACCGGTGGAGGGGGCTCCCGCCTTCAAGGACCCTGCGGACAAGGCCGAGGCTATAACCCGCAACCTGTACACGATAGTGGGTTCGGCGGTACGCCCAACCATAGTTGGGGCCCTGGTGTCTCAGACACTCACGGAATGGGCAAAGATGCTGCACAATGGGTTAGAAGCACATCAGGCTTCCCCAGGCGAGGTAGCCCTAGCTGACCAACTAGTACAGGGCCAAAAATTAGTTTGCGAATCAGCCTTGGACACAATTCCTCTGCTGGCCAGGGCTTCAAGCCATGCGGTGCTGTTACGCCATCTACTTTGGTTAAAGAATTGGTCTGCGGACCAATCTTCCAAGAAAGCCCTGATGGGACTTGCCCTTTAAGGCGGCAACAGACTTTTTGGAGCTTCCCTGGATGACTTAATTAAAAATGCCACAGGAGGTAAGAGCATGCTGCTCCCACAATCCAAAAAGGGGAAGGAGCCACGCCGTAGGCAAGGGCCCTTCTTCATCGTGCATAAGCTTTTTTTTTTGTCAGCCCAGTGTGGCAGATAAAAAACCTCAGGCCGATAAAGCGCCTGCTCAGGGACAGACGTCCCTGGTTTCGCAAACCCAACAAACCTGCAAACAAAGCTACGTCCGCATGAAGGTTTGCCCCCACCCATCTCTCGGGTGGGGGGACGTCTTGCGAATTCGCGACCAGGTGGACATCTCAGGTACAAAGTAGTGTCTTCAGGGTACAAGCAAGAAATTCTATCTTGCCCAGCAAACCATTTTTTTTTCCCTCCAACCTCCAGCTACAGCTGATTCGTCTGGAAGCCCTACTTGGGACAGTTCAAGACCTGCTGAAACGCGGGGTGGTTATTCTTGTCCCAGTACAGGAACGGTTTCAGGGGTTGTACGCAAATCTGTTCATAGTACCAAAGAAGGAGGGCGTTCGTCCAATCCTGGACCTTAGGGCCCTCAATTGCTTTGTGAAGGTACAAAGATTACGGATGAAATCGGTTCGCTCTGTCGTCACTGTCCTCCACCCGGGGGACTTCCTGGCATCCTTGGACATCAGGGATGCCTCTTTTGCATGTCCCCATAGGCACCAAGCATCAGAGATATCTGCATTTTGTGGTTTGGGAAGACCACTATCAATTTGTGGCTCTCCACTTTGGCCTGGCATTGGCACCAAGGGTGTTCACCAAGGTGCTTGCCCCAATTCTGGCCCTACTAAGACAGCGTGGCATCGATATCGTGGGCTACTTGGATGATCTTCTTCTGAGGGCCACTCAAGCTCAGAATTAGAGGTGAGCGTGTCTATAACCTGTCAAACCCTCCGACACTTTGGTTTGGGTATTGAACACTCAGAAGTCAGTAATGGTACCGACTCAACGCCTAGTATATCTGGGGTTGATTCTGGACTCCTCAGAGGCAAAGATTTTTTTACCTGTGGAAAAGTTGCAGACCCTTCGGGCTGCGGTTCGGCAGTTGACATCCCAGAAATGGTCGTCACTCCGCTTTTGCATGCAAGTCCTGGGCCTCATGGTGGCCTCCTTCAAGGCGGTGCCATATGCGCAATCTCACACGTGAGATACAGTAGGAAATTCTGTCCAGATGGGGCAAGTGCCCATCCCTGGATTGTCAAATCCGGGTGAGCCACCTGGTCAGGGACCTCCCTAGTTTGGTGGCTGATCTCTCCGGCACTTCTATCCGGGAAGTCGTTCCTTCCTTTTCACTGGATAGTCATTACGACGGACTTCAGCCTTATCGCTTGGGAGGAAGTCTGGGAGGTTGTTGACCCAGGGTCACTGGTCTCCGGAGGATTCCCACTTGCCGATCAATGTACTGGAACTTTGGGCGATCAGGCTGTGCCTCTCCACTTGGTCTCAGAGGCTACAAGGGCGTCTAGTCAGGATCCAGTCGGACAACGACATGGCAGTGGCATAGGTCAACTATCAAGGAGGAACAAGAAGCTTGGCTGAAGCGTCGGGGGTCGATCACACCCTAAGGTGGGCAGAAAGGAGCGTTCCGGCCCTGTCAGTCGTATACATTCCGGGCGTGGAAAACTGGCAGGCGGACTACCTGAGTCGCCAGATGTTGGACCAAGGAGAATGGTCTCTGCACCCGGATGTGTTTCAACTCCTTTGCCCAAGATGGGGCACGCCAGATGTAGATCTCCTGGCGTCTCGACTCAATCGGAAGGTATTGAGGTTTGTGGCCAGGTCAAGAGACCCATGGGCAGACGTGACAGATGCGTTAGTGGCACTGTGGAGTCAGTACCAGCTAACCTATGCCTTCCCTCCTCTAAAGCTCCTTCCTCATCTGCTTCGCAGAGTGGAGACAGAGGGGATTCCAATGATCCTAATTGCTCTGGATTGGCCTCGGCATCCTTGGTACGCCGACACAGTGCGTCTAATAGCGGATATCCCTTGGCGTCTACCGCTAGGAAAGGACCTGCTGTCTCAAGGTCTCATACGCCATCCTGATTTACAGTCACTGGCTTAACGGCAGGGCTATTGAGAGCCAGGTGCTAAGAGCCCGGGGCCTGTCAGACTCTGTGATCTCTACCATGAGTGCTCGGAAATTGTCCTCCAGGAAGATTTACCATCGCACTTGGAAGACCTACATATCCATTTGTGAGGAAATGAGGTGACATCCGCATGCTTATTTGGTTCCCAGAGTCCTGCTGTTCTTACAGCGTGGGGCGGACCAAAAATTAGCTTTAAGTACAATTAGTGGGCAGATATCTGCCCTGGCTGTAATTTTTTTAACAACCCCTGGCGGCTCACTCTCTAGTGAGAACGTTGGTACAGGGGGTTCGGCATGCAGCCCCTCCGGTCCGTCCTCCTCTACCTCCGTTGGGATTTGAATAGCAGACATCCCTTGGCGTCTACTGCTACGAGAGGACCTGCTGTCATAAGGTTCCATAGGTCATCCTGCTTTACAGTCAATGGCTTTAACAGCATGGCCTCTAGGTGCCTCAGAAACCACTGTTGATACTTTCTCAGAAAGTGGTCCTTTTGGTGGCTGTTAGGTCAGTGAAGACTGGTTCTGAGCTGGCAGCCTTGTCATGAAAGGCTACCTATCTGATCTTCCACAAGGATAAGGTGGTGCTGTGTCCGCAGCCTTCTTTTCTTCCTAAGGTCATTTCGACCTTCCATCTCAAGAAAGACATTGTACTGCCATCCTTGTGTACTCATCCGTCGAATCCTAAGGAGACGACGTGGCATTCCTTGGACGTTGTCTGAGCTCCAAGAGTATACTTGTCTGTTACTGCTCCGTTCTGGAGTTCAGACTCACTGTTTGTTTCGGTGACTGGTCCCAAAAAGGGCCCAGCGGTCTCATCGGCCACCATTTCGAGGTGGATCCGACAGATCGTGATCAGGCTTACGCCATAAAGGGTCGGGCGCCTCCCTGTCACGATGCATTCTACCATGGCAATGGTGCCTCTTGGGCTTTGACATCAAGTGTCTGTTTCCCAGGTGTGTAAGGCGGCCGACCTGGTCGCCCAGGTAACACTTTCACTAAACTTTACAAGTGATGTGAGTGCATCTTTGGATGCTTCTTCAGCGCAAAGTTTTGCAGGCGGCTGTTTATTTGTAAATAGTTTTTATTAGAGTTTTACAATTGATACAAGAAGAAAAAAAAACACAAAAGTCAGTCCGAGCAAGAAAAGACATCAGATAGCAAACACCATTGACATCAACACAGAGCAATTACTGTTAAAAACATACCAATATGGCAGGAACACCCGTCCCACCCTCACCCCAGAGCCCCAAAAGGGATCACACTGCCCCGGGGGAAGAAGGCCCGGGGCCCCTCCAAAGTAGTATTCGCCCCCATTTAAGTATCAGGAACATGGACAGGCATATTAACCTATGCGGAGCTCTGGACCAGGAAAGACTCGAACCGAGCGAAAGGGCCATCAATCCCTAGGAGCCAGAAGAGAGGGGAATACCCCCGTCTCCTAGTTCCAATACTAACATATATTAGACCCTTATATCGAAAAACAAAACACTGTTCAATCAACAAAGAAATGCCTAAATGACCTTTAAGGTCCATAACTAATTTGAAAGCTAAATCAAGTATACTGAATAAGTAGAGCAGTAGGGAAAAGAAGAAAAAGGAAAAAAAGAACAGATGAAGAAGAGAAGGACAGGAAGTAGGGGAACAGGAGACACACGGAAGGCCAGTATGGCAGAGGGTTCTAGAGCGAGCAGAGAAGAATCAAGGAGAATTCCAACGTATGAAGCCCAAGGCTCCCAGATAAGTTGAAACCATCTACATTGTCCAAAATAATGTTGGAAATTTTCTCATTAGACATTATCCAGGAAATTTTCCGTTTAGCCCAATACAAAGGAAACTGATGGGGACTTCCAGGCCTTGGTAGTAGTCATCTTGGCTCCCAAAAAGATGAAAAAACACCAGCGCTGTGTGTATTTGGAAATTTTAGGGATAGGACTGTTGAGTAGGGCAATGGTGGATCATGAGATATCCCCACTCCCGTGAGTTTTTCTGATAAGGCGGAAAATTTTATGCCAAAAGGACTCGAATTTCTAGGGCATTCCCACAGTGTGTGGAAGGAAGGAGCCAGTAAGCCCACAACCCCCTTAAAGCACAAGGGGGAGGATTGCGGGTTCAATTTTGCAATGCGAGTGGGGACCAAGGTACCATCGGGTCATGACCTTGAGGCTCGCCTCAACAAGCGGACACATTCAAAATGCCCTTGAAGGAGCGAGTCAAAATTTAGAATGCCACTTTTCTAATGACCAATCGAGGTCCAAGGTCACAATCCCAGCTCGTCATGTAGAGCGCTTTCTCCAGAGGCTCGGCCAGAGCTGAGTAAATTAAAGATATACCTCCCCTTGTGTCCATGGCCGAGGAACACCACTGCTCATAGGGGGGTCACAGAGGCTGATCCAGGAGGCCCTCCTAATCTGGTTCAAGAAGTGAGAGAGTTGGAAAAAGCGAAATTTCTCAGACGGAGGCATTTTAAGTCTAGAGGTGCAGTGGCCTAGAGTTAGGGGTCCGTTGGAGTTGAAATAGTGTCCAATTCTATATAAGCTTTGTCAAGCCACCATTTGAAGCAACTATGTCTAGACCGGGGGGGAATCGAGGCTTGTGGAAGATATGCGCCAGAGGGTGCCAATGGGATACCAGTGATTTTAGTTTGTGGAGTGAGTCACACAAGGGCATAGAGTGGGAAAGTGTAGGAGCTAAGATCGGGGGTCTGTTCCTAGGGTGGTTCCACAAAAGGAAGTCTAAGGTAAATCCTGGGGGTAGCGGATTCTTTCCATGGAGGACCCCAGTCAGGTTTGGGACCCTCTCAGATAGATTATCGAAAACTGGCTAAGTAGGGACCGCTCGATAGTACCACCACAAATTAGGCAGTCCAAGGCCCCCCCTTTCAGTCTAGGCCTAAAAAGGACCGTCTTAGAAAGGCGGTTGTCCCTTCTTATCCCAAATGAATCTAGTTATGGCGGATTGGAGAGAGTCAATATAGGATTTAGTGATCGGAATGGGCAGGGAGCGGAAAAGATACAATATTTTGGGCAAAAGGGTCATCTTGACCGCATTAACACGGCCCAGCCAAGATAAATTATACAGGGACCATTGACGTAGATCTTCCATTAATTTTTTAACCATGGGTGGGTAATTATGTTTGTGTAAAAGCTCAATCTGTGAAGTGAGGTTAATGCCTAAATAGGGAATAGAGGTAGGAGCTCCAGGAGAGGGGAAGTGACCTTTCAAGCTTTCCACTTGGGACTGAGGAAGGGAGACATTAAGGGCTACAGATTTGGACATGTTAACTCTGAGACCTGAAATGTTGCCGAAATCATTAAGAAGGTGGATCACATTGGGAGTCGAGGTAAGTGGAGATGTGATAAAGAGAAGAACATTATCCGCGAACAGGGCGCATTTGTGTATCGATTGGCCGCAGCGAACCCCCTGAATGTCCGGATGATTTCTGATCGCGATAGCCAAGGTTTCTATGGCTATCGCGAAAAGAAGGGGGGGAAAGGGGGCATCCCTGTCCTCGTACCCTTCTTAATGTAAAATTGTTCTGAGAGGTGACCATGGAACCCAACCCGTGCTGTCGGTTGGGAATAAAGATTTCCTAAAATTCCTATAAAATCAGGACCAAAACCCCATTTATGAAGCAAAGTGAAGAGATATGCGCCATTCAACCGTATTAAACGCCTTCTGTAAGTCGATAGAAAGTAAGTAACCTTCTTGGGGCAAACCGCCATCCCAGCCTGACCTCATAAGTGAGATAGCATCTACTGCCCTCCGAATCTGGTCCGGGCCCTGTCTTCCCGGTATGAAGCAACTGCATCCTAGTGAATGTAAGAACCAATAAAGATCGCCAATCTATTCGCTAGAGCTTTTGTCATTATCTTCATGTCGTTGCTTAATCAACGAGATGGTCTATAGTTGCTTACTTCGCTAGGATCCTTCCCCCGGTTTAGGGAATTACAGAACTGAAGGCTAGGTTCGCCGAGGGATCACTAAGGAGTCCTTGCGCAAGGAATTAAAGAACCGGACCAGATAAGGGGCCAAAATCTCAGAAACGACTTATAGTAGTTGATTAGAGAATCCGTCAGGGCCCGGGGGCAGAGTCCTTTTAAGATCTTTGATGACTGCGCATATCTCTGTCACCTGAAATGGCGACGTCAAGGATAGAGCAGTGGGATTCCGAGAGCCTGGGAAGAGGAACATTCTGTAGAAAGGTGTCCAGGTCTGTCTGGGAGTGTCGCGAGTCAGAAGAATACAGGGTAGAGTAGAATGATTGGAAGGCCTTAAGAATCTTTGTAGGGTTCTGGGTTAGAGACCCGTTCGAAGTCTTGCTCTTAGGTATAGCATACAGGTCCGCAGTTTGGGGTGAGTTTAGCTGCTAACTGGGGGCCAAACTTGTTGTCCTCATATAGAATTTATATTCTGCCATTGTATATGTTTATCCGCCGAAGAAGTGAGAGCCAAATTGAGTGTAAGTATGGCAGAATCAAGTTTGGCAAGAGAAGACCGAGAGGGGTCCCCGCTTATGAGATTTACTTAAATATTAAAACCCCTCAAGCTTCTCTATGTCCACTCTTCGTTCCCCGCTTCAGTTTCGACGCAAGCTGAATGATCTTTCCCCTCAGCACCGCCTTATGGGCTCCCAAAGGGAACTGGGGGAATACCATTATTGTCATTGTTCTCAAAATATTCCAGAATCTCCCCTCTCCAACATAGTACAATGTACTGGATGGATAGAAGTGAAGCATTAAGGCGCCACGGACGATACCCAGGGGGGGAAATAGTGTCAGAGAGTTTAACTAGTACTAAGGAATGGTCAGACCAAGGGACTTCGAAAATGGAAGCTTGAAAGGCATCGTGAATGTCAGAAACAGGTAGGAAGATATGATCTATTCTGGCATAGGTTTTTGTGGGGGTGCCGAGTAGTGCGTATGTAGTCCTTCACCTTAGGATTAAGTTCCCTCCATGTGTCAATGAGACCTAGAGAATGTAGAAGACGTGCAATGTGAAGGCTTTGTTTTGGGGGCCTTTTGAAGTGGGGGATCCCTGCTGAAGATTTATCTAAGATATTGTCAAAGGTAATATTGGAGTCCCCGCCCAAGATCACCCTACCCTCAAAGTGAGGTGCAAGAATAGAAAACAATTTGGAGAAGAAGTGGGACTGTCCACTATTGGGGGCATAATAAGAGACTAAAGTGTGAACCCTGCCCTCTATCGACCCCCTGAACAAGATGTAACGTCCCTCCTCTATCTGTGATAGTTAATGTATGTACAAAGTGGGTCTTTTTTTAAATTAAGTATGGCTACCCCTCTCTTCTTGGACTCAGCATTCGCCAAAAAAAAGTCGGATAACCGCAGTGAAGAAAAGGGGGTTGTATGTGTTGGGGAAATGGGTCTCCTGGAGTAGGACAACATCCAGACCCCTTAAGTGATAACTCTGAAAAGCCTTACGCCTTTTGGATGGGGAGTTTAGGCCTTGTGTATTGTGTGAGGCTACCCTAAGCGCAATTCGTCTAGGCGGTGTATCAGCCATGGACCAAAGAGGACGCG
The DNA here is from genome assembly GCF_905171775.1 of Rana temporaria. Lineage (NCBI taxonomy): Eukaryota > Metazoa > Chordata > Amphibia > Anura > Ranidae > Rana > Rana temporaria. The sequence goes on along the minus strand of NC_053500.1, from coordinate 91,494,235 downwards.
AGCGAGCATACAGGAGAAAGGCCTACCCTAAGCCACGAGAAGCCGGGAGCGTATAGAAAAGAATCAAGGGGAAGTCGCAGTCTGGATGATGTGAAGGCCTTCCTTGTGAACTCCTGCAGAATCAAAAAAGCACAAAGGAGAAACATGATGAAGAGTATTCCGACATGAGAATAAGGAAAAGAGGGAAGAGAGAATAAGAAGGGAGGAAGAAAAAGAAAGGGAAAGAGAAAAAAAGAGAAAAAGAAGACCTAGCAGAATTGGACTAGGGAAAACAAAAAAAAACAGGACTGGTCAGCCCAGTCTTAACTGAGACCCACTCAGGGGTGGGTCCAGTAAGGTGACGACCCCTATGGGGGGTCGTGTACTTGCAGACTCAAGAAGAGCAAGCTCTGTCTTGGTACCGCAGAGGGAGTGACATGCTTGACCGCCCCAGCCCAAAGGCCCACAGTAAAACTAATAAGCTATAGGTGGGAGACTTCCGGGCACATGGGCCCAGACAAAATAACAAAAACAAAATTTAAGTTAAATTTCACTAAAATAAGGTCGGAGCAGAAACAACATGGCTAACATCATAATTGGTGGCACTTAACTGGTCAGAATCCTGCCGTCCGAGGGAGGGCAGGGTCAACAACAGAGGCCAAAAACCGGCAAAACCGGCCATGCTTGAGAATTGGAAAAACAAACAAAAAAAACAAAAATAAAATAAAAAAAATAGCCAAGCTGAGAGGCACAATTCGGTGGGTATAGTGGGCAACATACACCGACGGGAAACAGGACACCGAGGTATGGTACAGCAGTCCCAAGGGAGACGAATCTAAGATGCACAGTCATTTGGAGGACGAGAATCTCGGGGCCTCATTGGTTGCTGCTTGTTCCACAGCGGGGTGATTGGACTGCCGCGGGGGCCTTTAGATGAGCAGGACGGAGAGAAGACTCTGAGGGGCAATTCTTGATTATGAATCCAAGGACGCAGTAGAAGCTGTTCCACGTCTCTGAAATTCGAAAAGCATAGGATCTTTCTTTGTAATCAAACTGGAGACGAAATGGGAAGGACCACCTATATTTGATGGACTTCTGCAAGAGGACTCCCAGGAGGGCTTAAAGGACTCCTCTTCTGTATTGTAGTTGGAAAGATGTCCGCAAAGATCTGTATCTTGTTCCCCTGGATGTTGAGGTCATCAAGATTACGGGACCTCCTCATAACCTCTTCTTTCACACTATAATAGTGGGGCTTAACCACCACATCCCTCGGGAGACCATCTTGACGAGGGGGTTGAAGAGCTCTGTGGGCCCTGTCCAGTTCGAGCTTATGGTCAGGGATATCAGGAATAACAGTTTTAATGAATGATTTCACAGTGTCAGGGATGTCAATAACCCCCTCAGGGATCCCCCTAATGCGGAAATTATATCTCCTGCTGCGATTTTCCAAATCGTCAATTTTGGCCAAGGCTATTTCAAGTTGGTCCTGCAGTGATTGCAAACAGTTAGTATTTTGGTTGGTACGGGCTGCTGTAGCATCAACCGCCTGTTCAATGGCGTCCATGCGGGCTCCTATGTTTTGCAGGTCAGCCTTAATGGAGGAAGTGATCTGAGTTGCAGTCTGCGTTAGCCCTGCTGCCAGCATATCAGAAAAACAATTAAGAAGTTGTGCCATGTCAGTTTGAGAGGGCTGAATGACGGGAGAAGGCATCTGGTAGCCAGCATGGCTCATGGGGGTTTGCAGCATAGGTGTGCTCAGCATATCTGCCATAGTGCGGCTGAGGAGCGACTCTGTGGAAGCTGGTGAAATTATGTGAGAAGGTACAGTACTCACAGGAGTTGCCAGCTGGGGCATGGGGTGCTGAATCGAGGATGGAAGGTCCGCAATGGAGTCAGGGTCTGCTGTGTCTCCACGAGGAGTAGCTGCGGTCGCCATCTTGGGGTTTGAGGGAGCCGCTAGGCCAAAGTCCAGCTGCCTGCTAATACTCCTCCTGTCTCCGCTACCTGACATCCAGGAATGTGCTCCGCTACCTCCGCTTCCCTATCAGGCCGTTCTCGGGGCTGTTCTCCCAGCTAAAGATGCGCTGTGAGCCTCGGTGTGCTGGGGCGGCTCGGAGCTCCCGTTCAGAGCGTCTTCCCGGAAGTCCCGCGCATGCGCACCGCAGGTGGCTGTTTAGAGTTACAACTTGTTTTGGGGGTGAAGTTTAATTTTATGCTGTTCCCACTCCTCATTTTGACACTGCTTTGGGACGTCCCACTTTGTCAAGAGGCTGTGTCCGTCCATGAACGAAAGAGAAAAAAGTTTTTTTATACTCACCTACCCCTCTTTTTTTAAGTTTGTACTGCTTTTGACAAACTGAGCTGCTTAGTGCAGGCTAAGGGGATATAGCCAGTAGGACCTCCCCCTGGGCAAGGCTGTTCAGCTTTGAAGTTAACACTTTCTGCCTAGTCACTCCTAAAGTAAGGCTAATACCCACTTTGTCAAGATTAAGGCTGTGTCCGTCCTTGAACTCAGAAAAAAGGATTTTACGATGGGCTATACACACGGTCGGTTTGGACCGATGAAAATGAACTTTGGTTCATTCTCATTGGACCAAACCGACCGTGTGTACGGGGCCTAAGGACCTAGTTCCCTGCTGGGATCTCTAGTCCTGAGATTTTTTTGTTTTTACTTTTTTCTTGGATTTTTCTCTGGTGAAATCTGCAATCAACTGGCGGGCTGGACACTAAGATCCAGTGGTCTCCAGTCTGACCAGCGAGCACATGCAGACCGCAGCTATGCGCTAAGTCGGCCGCGACATAGCCCCGCTGGACCTGGGGTCGGCACTGCCAGTTAAACGTCTTGCGAGGTCGCATAAGACCAGGGTTTGGCCTGAGTCGCAGCGCTCCTTATGGCCGAAAGCCCCCCACTTTGGTGGCAAGGGGACCGGTCTATGAGCGTTACCCGTACACTTCACTGGATCGCTAAGTAACGGGCCCCCTCCTCTCGCTCCCTGGACGTGGTGTAGGGCGTGGGTACTCCCTGGGTTGTCGGTCCCTCCGGGGTTCTCCTCCACCCCCTCCTTCCCGGGTGAGGCTCAGGCTTCTGGCCTAGGTGCTTTTTGGACACCACAGTCCTCCCTATTCATCCTCGGGGCTGCTACTGGGGGGGGGGTAATCCCTTGGGCCCACTTGCTGCAGTTGACCAGACAACCTGCGTTTAGGGGACTGCCTGTGGCGGCCCTCCCGTAATTTAGGGCCAACTGCTTCAGAGTGTGATTGTCACGGCCCCCGTGGTTGGGCACAAGTTTCAGGTTGTTTTATTCAAACCTGTTCACAGTCCAAAAGATGGATGGCATGGTACATCCAATTCTGGACCTCAAGGCTCTGACCTGACGGCAGTTTCACCCCTTTATCATGGGTGGCTTTCTGCTTCTATCGACATCACGAATGCTTACTTACGCTTCCATTATGTGCCTGACTCCAGCACTTCCTCCATTTTGCTGTGGGTGCTGAGCATTATCAGCGTGTGGTTGTGTTGCCTTTTTGGTCTTGCCACCATTCTCGAGTGTTCACGAGGTGTTGGCCCTCGGATCTGGCATAGCTACCTCAGTGGGGGTTTGAGGTCCTGGGCTGCCAGGACGATCTTTTTCTGCTATTTCCTCGACTACTCTCAGGGGCAGTGTAGCTCCTATTACAGACCTTGACAGATTCAGTTGGCTTCTATACTATCTGTCTACTTTAGCCCCTTCCAGAACATTGGATTATTTGAGCCTGACCCAGGCTTCAGCTCTGGTAGGAGTGTTTCTGCCTCTGGACAAATTCCAGAAGGTTGCATTCTGCATTCTGCATTTTTCATCAACTGTTGTCTGGGCAGGTGGGCCTCCCTGCCGAACCTGCATGTGGGTGAAAAGTGTCCAATGTTTCCGCCATAATGTCGCAGTCACGAAAAAAATCGCTGATCGCCACCATTAGTAGTAAAAAAAAAAAAATTATTAATAAAAATGCCATAAAACTATCCATTATTTTGTAAACACTATAAATTTTTGCGCAAACCAATCGATAAATGCTTATTGCGATTTTTTTTTTACCAAAAATAGGGTAGAAGAATACGTATCGGCCTAACTGAGGAGAACATTTTTTTTTAATATCTTTTTGGGGAATTTTTATTATAGTAAAAAATATTGAATTTTAATTTTTTCCCCAAAAAAGTGTGCTTGTAAGACCGATGCGCAAATATGGTGTGACAGAAAAGTATTGCAATGACCGGCATTTTTTTCTCTTGGGTGTTGGAATAAAAAATATATATATGTTAGGGGTTCTAATTAGAGGGTAGGAGATGGCGGTGGAGTGGGGGCGCACAAAGACCCATGGATCCTGTGCCTCCGTGGCCCCCACCTCCCCCACGCGACGGCCGGTAATTGAGGCCGCGGCTTTGAGGCCGCGGCTTTGCGGCCTGTGTAGATTTTGTCGAGCCCATGATAAAGTGCTATATCTGAAAGTCCATTCGGGGAGGCAAATTCTATGCGCATATTTTAAAGAAAGGTTTAGGGTAGTGCTATGGGTACGGTATTTTAGGATATATATATTAATCGGGTTAGTGTACATTCATTTTAAAGGGTGTTGATCCTGCCAAACAAAGTTAATGTATGGCCTCTTCATCTATGGTAAATCCTCTATCTCTGTAACACGGGAACCATAGTTAAGTTCATAAATCAATTTTGCATCTGCCGTTATGTGTAACTTCAATGATAGTAATACAATGATTCTCTATTCATATAAAAGGATATGCTTTTTGTAATTAAAGTGATGGTACATGGCTGGGCAAGATTATGGATTTCTCAAGTTTAATTTAAAATTTGATAAATTCCCATATCTCTTTACCTCCTGCATTAGTGCTAGGTATTTATTGATTCCTGTGGTTTTGAGAGATAAAATAATAAATTCATCCGCATAGGCCGTAGAACTTTGTTCTATAAGGCCTATTTCCACCCTAATATTCCTTTGTTTGCCCTTGCATACAAATGGTTCTAAGGTCAAGGCGAACGATATTGGAGAAAGGGGGGCATCCCTGTCGGGTGCCGTTGCGTATATCAAAAGCAACCCGACAGGGTTCCCGTTTACCTTGACCTTAGCTTTCGGGCCTGCATATGATGCTGCTATCCAGCCCATCATCGCTCCCTCAGACCTATTCCCTTCAGTACCTCCCCATATATCTCAATTCACCCTATCAAAATGTCCTCCTTCGGCATTCATTGATAGACTACTCTTGGTTTCCTTTTTGGTCCATTCTGCATCCAATGGAGTAAGTGAAGGGCCCAGATGGTGTTATCTTTAGGTTTCCCGCCAATCACGAAGCCCGTCTGATCAAATGGACCAGTTGTGTTACCTTATCCTGTAATCTCGTTGCTAATATCTTTTTGCTAATGATTTGGTGCCCGTATTAAGAAGGAACATGGGTCTGTAGTTTGCGCCATATTGTGTATTCTTCCCGGGTTTCTGTATCACTCTCACATATGCTAGAAGTGCTTCAGGGGGTAGAGGGTTATTGGCTCAAATTTTATTAAAATAATTGCATAATGATGTTTATAAATTTCTTGTAATATGCATTTGTTAAGCCGTCCGGTTTCAGACTTTTTCACATCGTTATAACTTTCCTATTGCTTTTTTTATTTCCTCTGTGGTAATCGATTCCTCCAATTTTTCGGCCACCCTGGAGGAAAGAGATTTCTTTTACTTGTTTCTCTTTTTCTACTTTTGATAAATTTGTTGGATATCATAAAGGCCCGTATAAAAGCCTTGGAATTCCATGGCTATAGATTTAGTGTCCATTACTTGATTATTATTTGCTTGTATTCTATGAACATGGGAAGATTCTTGCTGCTTTCTTAACCACTTAATCACCGCCCCATAGCCGAATTACGGCTACAAGGCGGTTCCTTAACTCTGGGAGGACGTCCATGGACGTCCTACCAGAGAATCGTTCCCATGCGCCCCCTCGGCCGCACACACGCGATCATCTGTGCTCGCCGGGTCCACGGGACCCGCAGCTACAAGGATTGCGGTAAAGGGCCAATGAACGCGGCTCTTTACCACGTGATGGCGCCGTTCAATTAAGGCGCGATCACAAATGGAAACAAAGCAAACGGGTCACTTTAAGTTCATCGCTCTCCTCACACCATTCCAGCGTGAGAGGAGAGCAATTGGAGACAAACTGTAAGTGCCCAGCAGTGCCCAATAGTGCCACATCTGTGCCCCACCAGTGCCAAACCAGTGCCGCCTGTGCCCATCAGTGCCACCTGTGCCCATCAGTGCTCTTCTTCGCCACTGCAGTGCCGCCTGTGCCCACCAGTGGCACCTTTGCCCATCAGTGCCACCTTTGCCCATCAGTTCCACCTGTGCCACTGCAGTGCCACATCAGTGCCGCCTGTGCCCACCAGTGCCACCTGTCTACTTTCCAAAAATTGGTAATTTGGGGGGTATTTGTACTTTACTGGCTTGTTAGGGTCTCAAGAAATGAGAGAGGCTGTCAGTACATCAGGTGTGATCAAATTGATACATTTTCAGTAATTGGCACCATAGCTTGTAGACCCTATAACTTTCACCCAGACTAAATAATATACCCAGTTTTTTTTTATTCATTTTTTTACCAAAGATATGTAGCAGTATACATTTTTGGCCAAATGTATGAAGAAAAATTACTTTTTTGCAAAATTTTATAATGGAAATGAAGAAAAAATCTTTTTTTTTACAAAATTTTCGTTCTTTTTTCATTAACAGCGGAAAAAATAAAAACCGCAGAGGTGATAAAATACCACCAAAAGAAAGCTCTGTTTGTGGGAAAAAAAAGGACAACAATTGTTTTGGTTACTGTGTTGTATGACTGAGTTATTGTCATTCAAAATGTGAGCACCGAAAGCTGAAAATTGGTCTGGTTATTAACCACTTCAAAACCGCATATGACGTCCAAAAAGGGGATCTGTTAATTTGTTATCCCGGGTGGACGTCATATGACGTCCTGTTCTTTGTGCGGTGATATCTAAATGATGCCTGCACCTAGAGGCATCATTCAGATATAATTTTCTTCCGGCGGCGATCCTGCGCACCATAAGAACGATCATAGTGGTGGTTCCGCCACTTGTTCGTTCTTATAGGCGGCGGGAGGGGACACCCCCCTCCCGCCACCATCCGGTGCTTCTCTGGGCTCTCCTGTGTCATCGGGGGCCCGGAGAGATGATCGCCGTCCGCCGGATGTAAAGCATAGAGATGACCAGTCATCTCTATGACCGTCAGAGGCCCGGGCGCGATGTGATGACGTCACGCCCGGGTACCCGTAAGTAAACAAACCGCAATTGCGGCTAGTAAGAATGATATCTGTGAATTTTTTTCACAATCTCATTCTTTCCAGCCTGGAGGAGAGATGTGGGGTCTTGTTGACCCTGCATCTCTCCTTAAAGAGGACCTGTCACACACTATTCCTATTACAAGGGATGTTTACATTCCTTGTAATAGGAATAAAAGCGATCGGAAAAAGCGATAGAAAAAGTGTAAAAAATAAATAAATACGTAAAAAATAATAATAATAATAAAAAAAATGTAAAACGCCCCTGTCCGCGGTAGCTCGCGCTCAGAAGCGAACGCACACGTAAGTCCCGCCCACGTATGTAAATGTCGTTCAAACCACACATGTGAGGTGTCACCGCGTGCGTCGGAGCGTGTGCAACAATTCTAGCACTAGACCTCCTCTGTAACTCTAAACTGGTAACCTGTAAACATTTTAAAGCGTCGCCTATGGAGATTTTTAAGTAGCGAAGTTTGGCGCCATTCCATGAGTGTGCGCAATTTTAAAGCATGACATGTTGGGTATCTATTTACTCGGCATAACATCATCTTTCATATTTTACAAAAAAATTGGGCTAACTTTACTGTTTTGTTATTTTTTAATTCATGAAACCATTTTGTTTACAAAAAAAGACAATTGAAAAATTATTGCGCAAATACCATGCAAGATAACAAGTTGCAATGACCACCATTTTATTTCCTAGGGTGTCTGCTAAAAAAACATATATAATGTTTGGGGGTTCTGAGTAATTTTCTAGCAAACAAATTATGATTTGTACATGTAGGAGAGAAGTTCCAGAATAGGCCCGGTATGGAGGTGGGTTTTAAAGCCCTGTATTGAAGTGGTTAAGTGCCCAGTGGTTAATTGTCTGGCCAACAATTTGCCACATTTGTTCCCATGCTTATAGAATCGATGTGCAAAAAATCTATGCTTATCCTTGACCCTTTTGTCCAGGCATATGGAAAGTCTCCCCCCTCAGTATTGCCAACTGCCTGTCGACTTCAGGGTCAAGGTTGCTTTTATGTTTGGCCTCCCACTCTTGTATCTTCCCCAATAAATCCTAACTCTCCTTCCTTTTTTTTTTTACTCTGGATCCGTGTGCTATTAATTCCCCTCTGATCACTGCCTTATGAGCTTCCCATATTGTTTGTTCTGATACCTCCCCTGATGTGTGTGTATTTCAAAGTATCCTTTCATTTTACCTAGCATGTCCTCCACTATCCATTTGTCATCCAGCAGAGACTCATTTAATCTCCATGTCCTCTCACGATGGCCTACCGCCACTGGCAAAAGTGTCGTCTTAACTGGTGCGTGGTCAGATATTGTTGTTGGTTTTATTGTGACTACTTTTACATATTCCAAATAATACCGATCCACCAGGAATAAATTCAACCTAGAATACCCTTTATGGGTTTTTGAGTAATAACTGTAGTCCCTCGTCCCCATATTAAGTGCCCGCCAGCTGTCTACCAAGTGGAGAGACTGAAAACGGGCTCTAAATTATAATTCAGTTTTCCCTGCTGTAGTGTCCAATTTTGGGGCCAAAATAATATAAAAATTTCCCCTATTATTACAAATCCCTCCCCGAACATGTCCAGTAGCTTCAGGGTTTTCCCTATAAAGTCTACTGTGCACGTGTTGGGGGCGTATATAGCAGCATGAAGAGGTACCGCCCCTCTGGATCTATTTGTACTGCTGTAGGGGTTAATGTGCACCCCTTCCCCAAGGCTATGGTTACTCCACCTTGCTATTGGTGATACGGCATGAAACCATTGATTATATGACAATGATAGTTTAGGTATAGATCTTAACGTAAAATGCGTCTCTTGCATAAAAACAATATCCGCGGCCTGATGAAATTCTTGCCATAAACGGCCCTGTAACGAGACTCTTGCTCGCTTGGTTCCACTCTCCCGACACTCCTCTGCTGCTATTGAATTAGATCACAACTTCTGATGGTTCGGTCATCCGATGCTCCGGGATTCGAACTACAGCTATGTGCCGTTCGAATCCAGTTGTGATAGCTCAGAACAAACACCAGGCAGGCTGTATGTAAGTTCAAACAAGAGACTCTTTTATTGGATGCACACACACTTTTATACATAGCAGTTTGAACACCCTGCTACCAACAACCACTTTCCTATTGGTCAATTGTAAAGTACATTGTAGTTCTCAATTAGGTCCTCTTGGCCATGCAAATGAGGACTTGAAACAGGGTCAGCAGGGATTGGTCCGATAGCTTGAATAGGAGGACTGATATGTGTAATGAGACAGAAGCCCCAGGGGGTAATTAAAGTACATACACAGCCAAACACAGAACAATGCTTTTCTTCCAGACCATGGAGCCGTCTGGAGGGGGGGTTAGCCTTAAGACAGGGCAGAAATTCCACCGCTGTGTAATACATTTCAAGGAAAAATACTTCCGTATTCCAAGGTTCATGACAATACTCCCCCTGGGAAACAGTCCAACAGCCACAGTGGGACCCCGAACAGGTCAACTCGAGGATGTCGGAAAAGTAGTCTTAAGGTTCCAGGTCTGTCTGCCAGGATAACCCATCCGCATTGCCGTTTTGAGGCCCTGGCCGATATTGTATGGTCAAATTGTACGGTTGCAAAGCCATGCTCCACTTTAGTAATCACTCGTTCTCTCCCGCCTCCCGGTTAAGCCATATCAAGGGATTGTGGTCCGTCATGATGGTAAAAGAGTGTCCATACATGTAGGGCTGCAATTTCTTTAAAGCTAAGACTAAGTCCAAACACTCTTTTTCCACGGCAGCAAATCCAACTTCACGGGGTAACAACTTGTGGCTGAGATACGCCACCGGGTGCTCTTTCCCATCATCGCCAACTTGGCTTAGTACAGCTCCCAGTCCGAACATGGAGGCGTCTGTATGAATGACAAAGAGTTTGTTAGGTTTGGGTGCCACCAGTATGGGTGGTTTTTAACTGATGAAATGCTGTCTCACACTCCGGGGACCACAAGACCTGTCTAGGGAGAGTCTTTTTGGTCAGGTCCGTTAGGGGTTTGGCTATGTCACTATAGTGGGGTACAAACTTCCTGTAGTACCCTGCTGTCCCTAAAAATCCAAGTACTTGGGTCTTGGTTCTAAGAACCGGCCAGTTTAGGGCGGCCTCTATTTTTGCGGGTTCTGGCCTCTGCTTCCCACACCCCACTCTATGTCCCAGATATTGCACCTCAGACATCCTGATATTACATTTGTCTGGCTTTAGGGTCAGGTCTGCGGTCTCGGATCCTATCTAGCACTATTCCCAGGTGTCGAAGATGTTCCTCCCAGGTCTGGCTATAGATTGCGATGTCGTCAAGATATGCACATGCAAAATATTGCAGACAATCGAGGAGTTCATCGGACATCCGCTGGAAGGTAGCCGGAGCATTCTTCATCCCGAATGGCATCACCAGGAAATGGTAAAGGCCGAACAGGGTGATAAAGGCCGACTTCGGAATTGCTTTTGCGTCCAAGGGAATCTGCCAGTAGCCCTTACAGAAGTCAATAGTTGTCAGATAATGTCCCTGAGCTATTTTGTCCAACAATTCGTCCACTCGGGGCTTAGGGTAGGCATCTATTACAGTACAGTCATTCAGTCGCCTATAGTCCACACAAAATCGGGTCGTGCCATCCCGTTTTGGGACTAATACTACAGGGGCTTGCTGATGGTTCGATTACCCCTTAACTCGATCATCTCCCTAATCTCTGCTCTCATGCCTTCTTGCACTGCTCCGGGAATCCTATAGGCTGGTTGTCTCAGGGGCTTCTGCCCGGGGGTCTCTGCCTTGTGCACAGCTATGTGAGTGTACCCAGGGAGTGCTGAGAACATCTGCCAGTCCTGGAGTAATTCTCTGGCCTGTTCTCGTTATCCTAATCTATCTCCTAGCTGTATATCCTCCACACCCCCAAAACAGTTACTGATTTCGGGAAGCTACAGCATCGGTAGATATTCAGAGTCCCCGGTGGCAGGCGCGCATATGGCGGCTACTGCCTCAGCCCTCTTCATCATATTAATGTAGAACGTCCTCTTAATTTTTGTGTCTGCACAGCTGGCAACCACGAAGGTGGTATCGCACAACTGTTTTACCACCTGATAGGGGCCCTGCCAGGAGGCCTGTAATTTATTTTGCTTCAGGGGATTTAGTACCAGGACTTTCTGTCAGATTATAAAAGGTGCGATTCCGCGCAGACCGATCTCTGAGGTCCGCGCAGGCGGACTCTGGGCTGATTGCATATTCTCATGGACTAAATCGGTAAGTTCCCGCAGTCGCTCCCTGAGTTCCAAGACATAACTAAGGATGGGGAGGCCTTCTGGATCCTCTACCCCCTCCCACTGGGCCCTCACTAAGTCTAAGGGTCCCCTAACCCTTCGCCCATATAACAACTCAAATGGGGAAAACCCCCTGGACTGTTGGGATACCTCTCTATAGGCAAACAGTAGATGGGGAAGATATTTCTCCCAATCCTTCCTACTCTCCACGAAGGCCCGAAGCAGCTGCTTTAGGGTCCCGTTAAATCTCTCACACAGCCCATAAGTCTGAGGGTGGTAAGGGGCACTCTGGAGGGGTTTAATCCCACAGAGATGCCAGAGCTGCTGCATCAGCTCAGCTGTAAACTGGGTATCCTGATCGTACAATATCTCCTGGGGAAACCCTACCCTAGTGAATACCCGCAGTAAGGCATCTGCTACTGTAGCCGCCTGGATATTGGATAAGGGAATGGCCGCCGGGTAGCGGGTGGCGTAATCCACCACGTAAGAATATACTTCTTCCCAGTGGCACTGGGGCGGGCCAGTGGGCCTATAATATCTACAGATATGCAGCTAAAGGGTTCTCTAATAATCGGCAGGGGTTGCAGCGAGGCTTTTGGGTGATCCCCTGTCTTCCCTACTTTCTGACAAGTCTCACAGGTCCGGTAGTATTCTCGCACCTCAGCATGTAATCTGAGCCAGAAGAAAGCATGACACAACCGACTCCGGATCTTGGCTATCCCTAAATGTCCGGCCAAGGGGATGTAGTGAGCCAGCCGCAATAGCTCCCGTCTGTATTTCTGGGGTACAACTAGCTGTTTGTGGGGACCCTGTCGCTTCCCAGTGCCCATTCCCTCAGTGTAACGATAAAGAAACCCCCCCTCACACTCCATTCTTTCTTCCCCTCAACCCACCTGGATCCTTGCCCACCCTGTCCCGATAACCAGCTAAAGTTGGGTCACTCTGAGTCTCTTGCCTAACGTCGAAAGGAGAATCCCAGGACACAATGTTGTCAAGTCAGGGTAACGTAGGAGGATTTGGTCTTACCTGGGTCCCCAAAGGAGTGGAGTTGCCTTAAAGTTGGCTCTGACATCTGGTGGTCACGGCCATGGCGGCCTCTGGGGCATACAAGGAAGTTAAATGTCCCAAATCGTTCCCCAAAAGTACTTCTGCGGGTAACTCGCATAGTAATCCCACTCGCACATGTCTCTCCCATGAGCCCTGTAACGGAACGTCTCACACTCCACTTTAGTGCTTCCGTCATATACCGCTTCCTATCAGTCTGGATATAGATATCAGATATTCCAGCTGCCCTCAACTCACAATGAGATGAGACTTGTTTGTGTGCTAAACATGGAGTGTTTAATAGAACCAAGAATGTAACCTTATATACAGTTTAAAGAGGAGGTAACCAGAACATAAATTAACATGAGCCAATTAACTAATCATTTACCCAGACAAGGTGACTTCGAGATATGACCTGTCAGAGTAGACGTCTCGTCTCCTCTCACCTGCTATACAATACACATTATCATAAGTGTAAACACAGGACATCTTCACACAATAGCCGGGTCAATGAGAACAGAGGCTGGAGGCGATGGCATTAGCATCTAACAATAGGAATGAGTCACTCTTGCAACTAACCCGTTGAGTTCAGAATCAACAACCAGTAAATGGTTCTACAGATATCCTGGAATATTGTGGATTATAAATACATAATAACCCTATCTCAGGTAGTCCAATATATAATTTCTCAGTCATCCTATGCCCCTATTGGACATAGGATGAATTTAGACATAAGATGGTTCGGGGATGTCCCGGGTGAGTCTGTCACATTTTTCTTCACTTTGAAAAACAGACTAACCAGGTTCCTGACCCTTAACTGGTCTGGACCTGTGTTAGTCACAAACTTCCACCCCAGGCAAACAGGAAAAGTAGAAGTACGACTCTGGCGCTGTGGAGCAAAACCGCACATACGGTCTCCTGTGAATAAAAACAGAGTGGGAACAGCTGTCTGCAATCCCGTGATCTGGGGCTGGGTTGCAGATATTGGGGGGAGCTGAATAACCCCTCTGCCCCGATGCCAGCGCTTCAGCTGGTAGGGAACATAGGCTGGTAGGACTATGCATTTGGGGAGGAAAAGGTACTTTCTTTTCTCCTGGTGTAGTTACCAGCTGCTGAGAAGGTATCTTGCAAGGACTATCTCCCGGACTCTCCATCTCTTTTTCTGATGCTGGGCAGAGACCAACAGCACTCTGTCCTGTAGCCAGCACTTCTCCCGGGGGGACATATACAAAAGTTGGGTACAGCTGCTGGAGAGGGGGAAGGGTTTTCTCCCCTGCCGGTTCTGTGACCAGCCACTGGGGTGGCTTCTGACAGGGGCTGTCTCCCAAACCCTCCAAAAACATACTGAGGGCTGGGCAGGGGCCAGCGGAACTCTGCCCCGTAGCCAGCGCTTCTGCTGGGGGGATAAACACTGGGGTAGTGTCCAAGTGCTGGGGAAACAGCTCACTGAGGTCATCCCTCGGACTCCCTGGATCTAATTCTGAGGGTGGGCAGAGGCGAGCGGCACTCTGCCCCGTAGCCAGCGCTTCTGCTGGGGGGACTAACATTGGGGTAGTGTCCAATTGCTGGGAGGGAGAATTGCTTCCTCTACTCCCGGTGGGGATATCTGCTGTTGGGGAAACCGCTTACGCAGATCATCTCTGACTCTCCGGATCCAACTCTTTTCCTGATGCTGGGCAGAGGCCAGTGGCACTCTTCCCTGTAGCCAGCGCTTCTGCTGGGGCACCGGATACTCTGGACTGCTGATCACCATTTACCAGCCTCCCAGCACCTGTCTCAACTCCCCCTTTTGAGACCTTTATACTACTAGCTTGTCTCGCTACCTGGAGAACCTCCGGTGCGTTCTGGCATTCTAGCACTCACAGTGCCCTCTGTATCATCGCCGCTTCTTCCATTGCGGTTAGGACGGGAAAACGTAGGGGCTCCATTTGCTCCGTATCTTCGCGACTGCTGTCAAACAGCCGCTTGTAGGCAATCTCGATCTCCCATTCCTGCTCAACCAGGAACTCCAATTCCTCCAGGTCACAAGCTTCTTCGGGGAGGTCCATCACCTCATCTCATCCAGGATGTTTTCCAGCTGCCACTCCTCATCGCTCCCAAAGTCTGGGTCTCCGTACGTTTTTTGATGGAGCAGCCCCACGCCGCCGTAGCCAACGCCTTCTGTCGGGCTGCCATCTGCTGTACTTGGCCACAGTTGAGCCGCGAACCACCGGAGGGCTCTGTAGCTGGCGTCCAGCCTCATCTCCTCCTGGACCAATCTTCCGAGCTCCGTCTTCCATTCATCTTGCGGTCATTCCCTTTTGCGCAAGGTATTGCGTCCAGTACATCTGAGGAGGGAAGGATCTTGCGTTTCATGCCAGAGTTGCCGGCGGATCACATCCTCCCAGCCGAGCATGGTGTGCTCCTTCGCTGGTCCCCAATGTGGCTTCCGCATGCCTTGCAGCCTCCTCCCGAACTCCACTCTCATGCTGGCCGGTATCCCCGTATCGCTCCTCGGCGGCTGCCCAGATCTTGAATCCTGGTGGTGGTTTGGATGTCTTGGACTGCAGGAGACATCCCACTGCTGCCACCACTGTGACGGATCTCCGATACCCCAGGTGGGCACATCCGCCAGACCTGTGTCTCCTGTCCTCCAAACGCACCCGCAGCCTGTAGATTCGCCATAACCAGCCTTTAACCCCTCAATCACGAGACAATCCACACAGGTGTTGGGGGTTAAACATGCAGAGCATAAACTGTTTATTAAATCCAAGACATACAGTTTTACACACAGTTAGGGACACTCCCCTTAGCCTTGTCAAAGAGGGGAGGGGGACAAGGAACAACCAATGGGAACTGAACATTTGTACATTGAAACAGACTACAGATAAACATAAAGGAATTATAGTAAGCAGGCAGCCTCTCAATACACATCCCCTGCAGAGAGATGTCTCCAGTCCAGACCATTGTCTATGTGCAATTAACCAAGACAATTAGACACAGCTACAAGAGGAAGGGGGTGGGGAGAAGGAATGTAGCATTACATTACCTCAATGTCAGCTTGTCCCCAGGTCTTCAGTCTCTTCTGGGCCATAATATGTGGGTAACAGGCCAGCCCACAGTCCCTTCCAAAAAACACAGTGACAGTGGGTTCTGTCACAAGCCCCAATCCAAGAGGACTTGGGCGGTGGATAAACGTAGCACCTTGCCCCCTGCTACCCTGACTGCAACAATCTGGCCGGTCCGGTCTGACTGGGGAATCATGTGAGGCTAGATGAGGGTAATCGTAGCCCCGGAATCGCGGAGTCCCTGGGCTGGCTGTCCATTAACCCATACTGCCTGGCGATGGTGCTGTCGATTTATCTCCGGCAGCAGCTTGGACAGGATCAGCTTCTAAAAGTTTGCCGCACTTTTTCTGAACATCTTTGTGGTTGGGCTCATTCTGGAAACAATGAACCTCGTGGATCGGGTAGAGCAATATCGTCGCAGATGACCGGTTTGGTTACAGGTATAGCACTTGGGTCCGGTTGGAGGGTTGGGGGTCTAGGGGCTGACCACTGAGGTACTGAAGTTGGGTTAAAGGCTGGTAAACTGGGCCGAGATAGTGGATAGCGCTCGCTTTCGCCTGACCTTTGAGAGTCCAGATAGTCATCAGCCAAAGTAGCCGCTTGCTGTACAGTCCGTGGTCACTTATCTCACACCCAATCCCATACTACCGGAGGGGTGTGGTTAAAGAACTATTCTAAGAGTACTAGCTGGGTGATGTCCTCTATGGTATGAGCATGGCTTCCCTGGAACCAGCCCTTAAGGTTCCACTGCAGACGATGTGCCCACTCCACATATGTTGTGTTGGTTTGTTTCCGGGATTCTCGAAACTTAATCCGGCTGGCTTCGGGTGTAATGGCAAATCGGGCTAGCAGAGCTTCTTTTACCTGGTCATAGGGCCAGATCCACAGTGAGAGTACGCCGGCGTATCTACTGATATGCCGGCGTACTTTCAAATTTCCTGCGTCGTATCTTTAGTTTGAATCCTCAAACCAAGATACGACGGCATCTGGGTTTGATCCGACAGGCATACGGCTTCGTATGGCTTCGGATCGTAGATGCAATACTTTGGTGTCCGCTGGGTGGAGTTTGCGTCGTTTTCCGCGTCGGGTATGCAAATTGGCTATTTCCGACGATCCACGAACGTACGCGCGGACGTCGCATTCTCTTACGTCGTCTCTAGTCGGCTTTTTCCGGCGTATAGTTAAAGCTGGTATTTTGCGGCGTATAGTTAGATTTGCCATGTTAAGTATGGCCGTCGTTCCCGCGTCAAAATTTGAATTTATTTTTTTCGTAAGTCGTCCGTGAATCGGGATGGGCGTAAAGCAACGTCTAAGTTTAAAAAATGACGTTGTTGCGACGTCATTTTGCGCAATGCACGGCGGGAAATTTTGAAACGAAGCATGCGCAGTTCATTCGGTGCGGGGACGCGCTTCATTTAAATGAAACGCGCCCCCTAATCGCTGATTTGAATTCCGCCGCCAGAAATACACTACGACGCCGTAACTTACGGCGCAAAATCTTTGAGGATTTGAAAGAACGCCAGGTAAGGTACGGCGGCGTAGCGTATCTCTGATACGCTGCGCGGGTGCAGATCTATGTGGATCTGCCCCATAGTCTTTAGGGTCCTTGTCCTCCAGGGCCCAGTACGCATCCGCCGCTCTGCCAGTTAAATTACTCGCCAGTAAGGCGACTCAATCTTGGGACAATACTTCATGTATCTGGCACAGTCTCTCAAAGTCCTGCAGGAATGCTTCAATTTCCTCCTCTCCTTCCTTAAAGTGGATGTAAACCCACTGACAGCAAATTGACAGCATTAGCACATTTCTACTCTATAATGCAATACATGCCGAATCTATGTACCCTGTTATTCAAAAAGTCCCCCCCTTACCTGCCTGGAGCCCCGCAATGTTGCAGAATCTGTGGGTGTTTCATTTTTCGGCGCTCGGTGGGCGGAGTCGTGACGTCAGCGGACTCCTCCACCCACCACTACACACGGTCAGCCAGCGCTGCGAGGACAAGCACTCCTGTGCATGTGCAGAAAAGGAAGCCTGAGAACGTTTCCCAGGACAGAGAAGCAGAGAGGCAGACAGGCACACAAGCAGAGAGGCAGACGGGGACATAGGCAGAGAGGCATATAGGCAGAGTGCCTATAAGCCTCTCTCCTATATAGGCAGAGAGGCATATAGGCAGAGAGGCATATAGGCAGAGAGGCATATAGGCAGAGAGGCATATAGGCAGAGAGGCATATAGGCAGAGAGGCAAAGAGGCATATAGGCAGAGAGGCATATAGGCAAAGAGGCATATAGGCAAAGAGGCATATAGGCAAAGAGGCAGAGAAGCAGAGAGACAGAAAAAGTAAATTGTTGTACTGAGAGAAGAAGAGAGAAAATGGTGAGGCTATATTTCACATTTTTTTCTTTTTTTTTAGTCTTCATTGTTCACAATTGCCATTATTCTGTAAGTAAATTACCAATCGCCTGTACTTCTTTGTGACAACTCCTGTATCATGCCCGTACAGTCCCTGATCCAACTCCTGTATCATGCCCGCAGTCCCTGACCCAACTCCTGTATCATGTCTGCACAGTCCACAACTGCACCTCTGGACCCCTTCACATTACACAGCACCCTGTACCTCTGGACCGCTTTACATTACACAGCACCCTGTACCTCTGGACCCTTTTACATTACACAGCACCCTGTACCCCTGGACCCCTTTACACTACACTGCACCTCTGGACCTCTTTACATTACACAGCACCCTGCACCTCTGGATCCCTTTACATTACCAGTCCTTGTACCTCTGGACCCCTTTACATTACACAGCACCCTGCACCTCTGGACCCCTTTACATTACACAGCCCTTGTACCTCTGGACCCCTTTACATTACACAGCACCCTGCACCTCTGGACCCCTTTACATTACACTGCACCCTGCACCCCTTTACATTACACTGCACCCTGCACCCCTTTACATTACACAGCACCCTGCACCCCTTTACATTACATAGCACCCTTCACCTCTGGACCCTTAACTATACACAAAACCCTCCACCTCTTTACATTATACAGCCCTTGCACCTCTAGACCCCTTTACATTACACTGCACCCTGCACCTCTGGACCCCTTTACATTACACAGCACCCTGCACCCCTTTACATTATATAGCCCTTGCACCTCTGGACCCTTTACATTACATGGCACCTTGCACCTAAGGACCTCTTTACATTACACAGCATCCTACAACCTCTTGACCCCTTTACATTACACAGCCCCCCACAGCTCTGGACCCCTTTACATTACACAGTACCCTGCACCTCTAGACGCCTGTATGTTACACAGACATCCCCCTTAACAGTTCTGGGCCCTCTACATGTTACACAGACCCCCCTTCAGTGCAGACCCCCTCTCTACAGTGCAGGTCCCCGCTACAGTGCAGGCCCACCTGCAGTGAAGACCCCCCTACAGTACAGGGCCCCCGCTACAGTACAGACCCCCCTACCATACAGACCCCCCTTCCTACAATACAGACCCCCCACTTCCTACAATACAGACCCCCCCTTCCTACAATACAGACCCCCCCCCTCCCATTATGTACCTGGGTCAGAACACACACTTGGCGGGGGGGGGGGATGGGTTATGCGAGCTGCACCCGAGCCAGTCGGCACATCTGGGACCGGTGCAATGATCCCCTTCTTCTTTAAATTAAAAAATAATGCCTGTCTCCACGCTAGTGCATAAGATATGTGAATAAACAAAAAAATATATTTAAAAAATAAAACCCCACCGTCCCATCAATAGTACAAAAATATATTGTAAACATAAATTATTGTACAAATGTATAAAAATAATAAAAATCCATTGGTCCCAAAAAACCTTTAAAAAAAAAAAAAAAAAACTGACACTGTCCACTATCCTGACACCATCCTGCATGTACTACCCACCACTGTACGTTCCGCATTTCTGTGATTTACACCGCACTGTTGTTCAGATCACATGCGATGTCTGTGCGATGCGAATTCAGCCATACAATATAGTATAGCTGAAATTTGGACCAAACACGCACAGGACCCTTTTTTTGGTCCACACCAGAATCGCATAGGTGTTCACACCTATGCGATCCGATTCATGTCCAAACTGTCCGTTCGCAGTGCGATATGGAGCTTAAATGGGGGTGTCATTACCATTGTATGACACTCCCCAACAGGTCTCATATGGCAGTGTGAACTGCCGTGCGAGTCGGGTGCGATGTGGGAACCCGCAGTGGATTCGCAGGGTTCCCGAATTGCACCAGTGTGAACCAAGCCTCAAAGCATACAGCCTACAAATGTCACCTGACTGATCCCACCAAGGCTCGGTTCACACTGGTGCGATTCGGGAACACTGCAAATCCACTGCAGGTTCCCACATTGCACCCGACTCGCACGGCAGTTCACACTGCCATATGCAAACTGCTTGGGAGTGTCATACAATGGTAATGACACCCCCATTTCAGCTCGCATATCGCACTGCAAACTGACAGTTAGGACATGAATCGGATTGCATAGGTGTGAACACCTATGCGATTCTGGTGTGGACCAAAAAAAGGGTCCTGTGCGTGTTTGGTCCAAATGAGATGCAATTTCAGCCATACAGTTTGTATGGCTGAAATCGCACAGACATCGCATTTGATCTGCACAGCAGTGCGGTGCGAATCACTTGCGATCTCGAACAGCGCACTAATGTGAACCAGCCCTAAGTTCATTCAGCCTTACTGGGTGTAAGTATAAAAAGTGAGAAATCCACCCGTCCCCCACATATAACATATCCTGGTAATATAGGAATTTTGCATATGTGATCAGGTGACCTCAGACACACCACATTGCAATATAACAATAATAAGAAGATCACTCAAGCTCGGACTAAATAAATCTCCCCTAATAACTTGTCTATGTATATTCTGATGGCTGTTCACTGGAGCAATTCCTCATGACATTGAACTGTGGCTCACCCCATATTTTGAAAACATTTAGTCAAAACACAGGACAGGCAGCCAATTCTGGGAGATGAGGAGGGGAGGGTGATGTGAATTGTGCACTGTTTACAGAAGCTGTGCATGTCTGCAAGCTAGTGCACGAGATATGTAAATAACCTGTCACTCAAAGCAAGGACTTTGGTTTTATCTGGAAGTCTGTTTTATTTCACTGAACAATAAAAAGAGGATTGCTCAGCTGTATTAACTCTGCGTGGCAAGACTGGGCACAGATGATAGAAAATCTTATTCTCTACATTGTGAAATAAAAAAACACAAAACCTAAAACAATTTGTGGGTTTACATCCACTTTAAATAGTTTGCCCGAAAGGGCAACTTACCGAAAGGCGCTGCATCTTCAGGCATTGTCTCCGATTGCCGTATTTCTGCCATTCTCCGCTCATATTGCCGCTTTAGTTCTCTCTCTTGTCGCTCATCCTGCGGCTGGATGTCTCTAATGGCATTCTGTATGCCGGTTTCTAATGGGTTAGCACCATATAATGCCAACCGCTCTCGAACTCGTTGCTGAAACAAGTCTTCAACTGACCGGGGTCCTGCATCACCATCCCTCTGATCCATCTCGGCTAGCTCACTGATCAGGGTGGCCTTGTTCTTTGTCCCACCGGTCCCTCCACGGCTCTCAAATAAGTCTTTCAGCATGGTTCTCCTGCAGGCTGCATAGCTGGTCATTGACTGTGGTGGTTTGGAGTGTCCCAGTAACTGGAGAGCAAATCCCACTGCTGCCACCAATGTAACAAGACCCTTGCTCGCTCGGTTCCACTCTCCCGACACTCCTCTGCTGCTATTGAATCAGATTGCATATCGCAACGTCTGATGGTTCAGTCATCCGATGCTCTGGAAATTGAACTACAGCTATGTGCCATTCGAATCCAGTTGTGATAGCTCAGAACAAACACCAGGCAGGCTGTGTATGTAAGTTCAAACAGGAGACACTTTTATTGGATGCACACACACTTTTATACATAGCAGTTTGAACACACTGCCCCCAACAACCACTTTCCTATTGGTCAATTGTAAAGTACATTGTAGTTCTCAATTCGGTCCTCTTGGTCATGCAAATGAGGACTTGAAACAGGGTCAGCAGGGATTGGTCTGATAGCTTGAATAGGAGGACTGATATGTGTAGTGAGACAGAAGCCCAAGGGGGTAATTAAAGTACATAAACAGCCAAACACAGAACAATGCTTTTCTTCCAGACCATGGAGCCGTCTGGACGGGGTGGGGGGTTAGCATTAAGACAGGGCAGAAGACCCACCACTGTGTAATATATTTCAAGGAAAAATACTTCAGTATTCCAAGGTTCATGACAGGCCCCTTTTGTTTGGCAAACCCAACCCCCTTGCATTATATGTCATGATTTTTAGTGGACTAGCCATCTCCTGTTCCTTTAACCCCCCCTGGCGGTATTCCCGAGTCTGGCTCGGGGTAAGATTTTTATACCAAAATCGGTATCCACGAGCCAGACTCGGGCTCGCCTCGCTGCAGCCACAGACAAAGTTACTTACCTTGTCCCTGGATCCAGCGATGCCACCGCGCTGTGTGAGTGAGCGGGACCTCGCTCGATTCACACAGTGTCCTCCTGTGCCGCCGATCTCCGTTCCCTGCGACGTTACGACGCACGGGGCGGAGAACGGCGCCAAATTCAAAAAGGTAAACAAACACAATACATACAGTATACTGTAATCTTATAGATTACAGTACTGTATGTAAAAAATACACCCCCCCCCCTTGTCCCTAGTGGTCTGTTCAGTGCCCTACATGTACTTGTATATAATAAAAACTGTTCTTTCTGCCTGCAAACTGTAGATTGTCCAAAAGTGTCCCTTTATGTCAAAAATGTTTTTTAGAGCAGCTAGAAAACAGCGATAATAAATTATAATCACTTGCAGAATTGTGCAATAGCGATTTTGTGGGGAAATTCATCATAAAAAAATTTAAGTGAGTTATTCCTAAGAATTACAGGCCTACAGTATAAAACGCCAAATTTCCTTGCAAATAATGGTACCGCTTTCAGCACCTTTTTTCTGAAATAATCATACCGCCAGGGAGGTTAATAGGTATAGACATTCTAGCTCTTCTAAAACTCTTATCTATCCTTATTTCCTCCTCCTCCTCTAGAAAATCTGCAAAAAAACACATATTCTGAATCCCCTACAACATAACACTCTATCAATTAGAGTGTACCATCTAATAGGCGAGTAAGCCTACTTGACCCTCCCGAGCCCGCCCACCCGTCTGCATTCTGCAGCTTAACCAATCCCTTGTCAGGACCTTCCTAATCCTAAAATAGGTTTCTTATGCTAACAAACCCCGGACTGGGCCCTTCATTTTTAATTTTTCTTATTTGGCCATGTATTTTATTCCATTGTGCTTTCTTCTGATTTCTTTACCGAAGGGTGGGGGAGGGGAAAATCCCCCCACTCTTCCCCTCCTCCCCCCATTGGCACAAGCACTCAGAGACCACACTTCTTCAATTAAGTCCTTTGTCAGTTTCTCTCAGGTACATGGGACCAAGGTTCCGGATGTTGTATTGGGGGGTTCTCATTAATTATTCTCCAGTCTGGAAAGTCAGTTGGGAGAAGATCTAAAATGTCCAACAATATTTTTAAGTCATCTTTTGTTCAGAGTACCGCCGTTTTCCTATTTTGTGTTGCTATTAAACGGTACCCCCAGCGGAATCTGATGTCCATCATTCGCATGGCTTCCAGCAGTGGGCACACCATTCTGCGTTGCATTGAAGTGCAACGTGATATATCAGGGAATAGGGAAATTTGATTTCCTTCATACTCAATCACTGACATATCCAGTACAGTCTGCATTATTGCTTCTTTCACAGAATACTTATGGACTCTGCATATCATGTCCCTTGGCCTGTCTTTATTTTGACTGGCTGAGGAGGTGACCCGATGCACTCTATCCACTTCCACAAGTTCAGATACCTCCGGTCCCATAATCTGCTGAAAGAGCTTTTGTACTGATGCCAATAAATCATCACCATGATATCTCTCGGGTAGATCTCGTATCTTTATATTTTGGCGGCGATCCCTGTTTTTCAAAATCGTCTAATTGGTCTCTGTACGTATTCCATAACTCTTCATGATATTTAATGGTATGTTGGGTATCTGTTACAGCATGCATAATTGCCTCTTGGGTGTTCTCCAGTGCTTCCACTCTACAGTATTTCCCACTGCTATCACTTCTTCCCTTTTGTAAGGTCTTTTTTGAGGTCTCTGATGTCCCGGTCATCACAAGTTATTTCTGTCTCCGTCACCCTCCTTATATCCTCCATACCTGGCATGGCGCCTCCTCCAGCAGTCAACCCCATCGTATCTGCAGGGGTCACCAACAGACCTGCAGCATTAAGCATTATTCAAGTCTCTAAAGGGATTCCCCCCAAATCCCACCGGGTCCTGATCCAAACCCATTGGGGCTACTGGGGCTGTTGAGGGGGTGGCGGCTTCTTTTGTGTGCCATAGTTCATCTCCTTGGGTCTCCCCACCGCTATGTGTCACTGGGCTTCCTCTTTTTATTGGGGCTATTGATAAGTCTGTCCCCTGCTCAGTGGTGGTATCTCCTAAATTTGTGAAACCATCCTTACCTCTCCTGGCTCCTCTACACCTCTATTCCTTCTCTGTACCTTTTTAAGTATTTTTGGATTTCCCCTCTGCTCAACTTCATGGACTCTGCACCTCCCTTCGGCTCTCCACCTCCTGACATCAGTTTTCTGCATCCCCCTCCGGGAGGGCTCCGGTTTTGCCTGTATATGCTGAGGCATGGAATCGGTGAACCACGAACTGTTCTCAATTGGCTCCCTCCAATCTCTGGACTCCCATGTTTCCCACCTCGGGTTCGGGCTGCAGTGCCGACATCGTTTTCCGTTTTTTTGTGGCGCAAGATATGCAATCAGCCCTCCAGCAGGACTCCTACTTCCTCCTCGTGCCGGTTGGAGTGCAGCTCGCCTGTGTGTCATCATCGCCAATCTCAGGCTAATTCAAATGATGCTAGCAGCTATTGGCTGTTAGCTGGCTGCTATTAACTTCCGTAACACGCTAATCGCTACACACTGCTGTCTCGCTATGCGTGGTCCGGGTGTGAGAGAGGGCACACTTTGCACGTCTGCTCCTCCCATCCCAGCCAGGGCTGTCCCCATAGTGTGTACTTTTGCTGGTTATAAGAAATTTAGACCTTTAATAAGTATACTGTGGCTGTCATTTTTTCATATGTGCACAGAAAATATAAACTTATCCCCCCCCCTCATATTTGTTGCCAAGTTCTTATATATGGATAGGAATATTTCATGTCTTTTTGTTATGGCGGATAATGGATAGGAATATTTGGATAGGAATATTTCATGTCTTTTTGTTATGGTGGATAACTTCTCGCATACAGCCATGGCCAAAAGTTTTGAGTGACACAAATACTAATTTTCACAAAGTCTGCTGCCTCAGTTTTTGAGATGGGAAATTGCATATACTCCAGAATGTTATGAAGATTGATCAGACAAATTGCAATTAATTGCAAAGTTCCTCTTTGCCTTGAAAATTAACTTATTCACAAATGCAGTGGAATTTTTTTTATGGGATTAAGGCTTCAGGGTGGCCAAGAAAGTCCAGCAAGCGCCAGGACCGTCTCCTAAAGAGGATTCAGCTGCGGGATCGGAGTGCCACCAGTGCAGAGCTTGCTCAGGAATGGCAGCAGGCAGGTGTGAGCGCATCTGCACGCACAGTGAGGTGAAGACTTTTGGAAGATGGCCTGGTGTCAAGAAGGGCAGCAAATAAGCCACTTCTCTCCAAAAAAACATCAGGGACAGATTGATCTTCTGCAGAAAATATGGTGAATGGACTGCTGAGGACTGGGGCAAAGTCATATTCCCCCTGATGAAGCCTCTTTTCGATTGTTTGGGGCATCAGGAAAAAGGCTTGTCCGGAGAAGAAAAGGTGAGCGCTACCATCAGTCCTGTGTCATGCCAACAGTAAAGCATCTTGAGACCATTCATGTGTGGGGTTGCTTCTCATCCAAGGGAGTGGGCTCACACAATTTTGCCCAAAAACACAACCATGAATAGAGAATGGTACCAAAACACCCAACAGCAACTTCTTCCAACAACAGTTTGGTGAAGAACAATGCATTTTCCAGCACGATGGAGCACCGTGCCATAAGGCAAAAGTGATAACTAAGTGGCTCGGGGACCAAAACGTTGACATTTTGCGTCCATGGCCTGGAAATTCCCCAGATCTTAATCCCATTGAGAACTTGTGGTCAATCCTCAAGAGCCGGGTGGACAAACAAAAACCCACTAATTCTGACAAACTCCAAGAAGTGATTATGAAAGAATGGGTTGCTATCAGTCAGGAATTGGCCCAGAAGTTGATTGAGAACATGCCCAGTCGAATTGCAGAGGTCCTGAAAAAGAAGGGCCAACACTGCAAATACTGACTCTTTGCATAAATGTCATGTAATTGTCGATAAAAGCCTTTGAAACGTATGAAGTGCGTGTAATTATATTTCACTACACCACAGAAACAACTGAAACAAAGATCTAAAAGCAGTTTAGCAGCAAACTTTGTGAAAACTAATATTTGTGTCATTCTCAAAACTTTTGGCCACAACTGTACATTAAAGTGGATGTAAACCTACTCCCATTCTACCTAAACTACTAACATAGTGGCTATCTATAAGGATATACATGCCTCCTGCATGTATACTTACCTGTCAAATATCTCCCCTCTGTCTGTTATGAGACCCTAAAAACTGCAGATTCTGTTGACAGGTCTGTTGTTTATTTTTTCCCACAATACTTTGCAAAATTAAGATTTTTATTTTTTATTTAAAAATGTTCTCAAAATTGTCATTGTAATAGCTTATTTCTCTCACATGGCATGTGCATACCACAAATGACACCCCAAAATACATTCTGCTACTCCTCCTGAGTAAAACGATACCCCATGTGAGACTTTTTCACTGCCTGGCCACATACAGAGGCCCAACATGCAGGGAGCGCCATCAGGGGTTTTAGGAGAATAAATTGCACATCTAACTAGTTGACTACCTATTACATTTTTGAAGGCCCTGGAACACCAGGACAATGGAATTACCCACAAACTGACCCCATTTTGGAAAGCTAACACCCCAACGTATAATCTAAGGCATAATGAGTCTTTTGAACGGTTCATTTTTTTCCAGAAGTATTTGGAACATGTGGAAAAAAAATGAAAACGCATTTTTTTTTACACAAAGTCGTCCGTTTCTAAGATATTTCCAACACATAGCATTAAGATAGCAAAAATGACACCCCAAAATACATTCTGCTACTCCTCCTGAGTACAATGATACCACATGTGTGAGACTTCTACACAGCCTGACCACATACAGAGATCCAACATGCAAGGAACACTGTCAGGTGTTCCAGAGACACATAGCATGCACATACCAAGAATTACACCCCAAAATACATTATGCTGAGTAAAGCGTAAACAAAAGATTACCTGTGGTAATAGTAGCACAGTTCTACACAGCAGGATAGCACTGGTCCAGGCAGCAGGCAGGAACTTGGTCAGCAACGGCATACACAATTGTCCAGGCAGAATACTGTCCTGTCAGGGTTAGTGCAGGTGGTCAGTTCATGCAACAGGCAGAGGCATGATGGCATAGGTCCTACAGGCAGCAGGCATAAGTAGGGCCTCGTTCAGGACAGAATGGGGACAGGGGTAGAGGCTTCTTCCACCCAAATCTCTTTAAAGCCTCCGGGCAACCAGACCCTAATCTAGGATGGGAAAACAAAAAAAATAGCTTCATCCAGAAAAAACTTTTCTGGAGCCCCACACATATGTGAGACCCCTGTGTTGAATCCCACTAGTCCAGTAGCAGGGTACAAGATCAGTCCATGAGGCAGGCAAAAACATGGTCAAACAGTCCAAGGTCAGTTCCAGATCAGGCAGAGGCATTACAGAATCGTTAGGCAGAAGAATGGTCGAAAAAACAGTCCAGGGTCAGTTCCAGATCAGGCAGAGGTATTACAAAATCGTTAGGCAGAATTGTGGTAAAAAAACAAGCCGGGTTCAGTTACAGAGCAGGCAGTGGCATAAGGGGTGTGAAGGTGTGTGAAGGCAGGAACGGAGGATTAATAATTTAGTTTGGTATGGTAACGGCGAAAACAGTAGGTTACACAGAGGCCTGGTTGGGAAGGACAATCGGCACAATGGTAAGATGTGTCTCGTCTGACTCCTTCACTGGCGCATACCTTACATCTTTTTTGACGTCATCGGCCTGTTTCTGTGGGAGGGACTTTATCGGGAAAATGACGCTCGGCGAGACGACTTAAAACATCAGATCGGATGGTTTGGGGTGCATCATTCGGGAAAATAAGGGCAGTGATAAGGTCCTCTTGGTAGCCAAGGAAGCGTTTGGGGTTTTGGGTGGAGTTGCGGTAAATTACAAAATAATTATATATGGCCAATTGAAAAAAATAAATGGCAACTTTTTTGTACCAATGGTACGTCCGCCTTGTGGCAAGATAGGGTTCAAACATCTGGTCATTGAAGTCGACCCCCCCCCCCATAAACAAATTGTAGTCCTGGATGCATGTGGGCTTTCGGATGGTGGTGCCACGCCTTCTGCGGGTTTCAACGACGGTGTCATTGTGGATTGTAGATAACATGTACACATCCCTTCTGTCCTTCCACTTCACTGCCAGAACCTCCTTGTTTCGCAGACTTGACGATTCTCCTCTTTTCAGCTTTTTCTTCACAAGGCTTTGAGGAAAGCCTTTCCGGTTATTTCTGATGGTGCCACATGCTGGCGTCTGCTTCCGGTGCAGGTTGTGGAACAGGGGAAGAGAGGTGTAAAAGTTGTCCACGTACAAGTGGTATCCTTTTTCCAATAGGGGGTTAATGAGTTCCCAAACAATTTTGCCACTTGATCCCAAGTAGTCTGGGCAATTAGGGGGATTCAGCTGGGTGTCCTTGCCTTCATACACTATGAAGGCATACAGGTACCCTGTGACTCGGTCACACAATTTTGTACACCTTCACACCATAGCGGGCTCTTTTGCTGGGGATAAATTGTTTTATTTGAAGCCTGACACTAAATTTAATAAGGGACTCATCCACACAGATGTGTTGGTCCGGGGTATACAATTGGGGGAATTTCTCAGAAAAATAATTCAGTAAGGGCCGAAGTTTGAAAAGCCTGTCATGATTTGGGTGATTTCAGGGATGGCACTGGGTATTATCGTTAAAATGTAGGAATCTCATGATGGCGAAGTATCGGGATCTGGGCATTACGCTGGAGACGATTGGCATGTGGTAGATCGGGTTTTTGGACCAAAAGGAACGTGAAGTGTTTTTTGGGTTGAGTCCCATACATAATGTGAGGCCTAAAAAAAAATTCAACTCCTCCACCGTAAGGTCTCTCCACTGGAAAGGACGGGCATAATATGACGTGGAATTATTTTCAATAAATTGCTGTGCAAATAGGTTGCACTGGGCCACAATTTCAGATAGCATGTCCTCTGTAAACATGAGGTTAAAATAATCGATTGGGGAAAAATTCTCTGTGTCCACCTGGATTCCTGGCTGGGCAGTGAAAGGGGGAATGTTGGCTTCTCCTGAAGTAGGAGGAAGCCACAAGGGGTTATGAAGGGCATAGGGAAGGCTGGCATGGGTCCTTGACCTTTCTTGCCATGGCACTGCGGTGCCGGTGGATGGCACTGCAGTGCTGGTGGATGGCACTGCAGTGCTGGTGGATGGCACTGCCTCCTCACCAGAACGTCTTCGTTTAGCCGGCCGGCTATCTTCCTCCTCTAAATCACTCAGTGTTGCGCTACTGAAGGCTGGCTCATAATTGACGTCAAACTCCGAATCGGAATTGGAAATTGAAATGGAATCTGAAAGAGAGATCTCCACGTTGCTCTCGTCGGGTGCGGAAAGAATTTGGTATGCCTCCTCGGCGGAATAGGATCTTTTTGACATGGTTGCTGGTGTGTGCTAAGCCTTCACTGATGGGCACTGATGAGGTGGAGCAGATGGGCACTGAGGAGGTGGAGCAGATGGGCACTGATGAGGTGGAGCAGATGGGCACTGATTGGCGGAGCAGATGGGCACTGATGAGGCGGCACAGATGTGCACTGACTAATTGCACAGATGGGCACTGATTGGCACAGGTGGACACTTATGAGGTGGCACAGATGAGGCGGCACAGGTGGGCACAGGCGGGCACTGATTGGCGGCACAGGCGGGCACTGATTGGCGGCACAGATGGGCACTGATGAGGTGGCACAGGTGGGCACTGCGCAGATTAGCACAGGTGGACACAGATCCTTTGGGGACTGGGATGGCACTGGGATGTCACTGTATGGGCACTGTACTTTGTACTTTGCAATACTGTAACTTACAGATCTCTCTCCCTCCTCACATGCTGTCTCTGTGTGAAGAGGAAGAGGCGGCAATGAGAGATGATCTCATATGTTTACATTTGAGATCATCTCTCATTGGCCGCACAGATCGCATAGCAAACGGCCACTCTGATTGGGCGTTCGCGGCGATCTGTAATTCGTGGTGTCCAAGGGACACGGCCAACACAGAATTTCCCTGCTGCGCGCTCGGGGAACGAGCAAAGGGGCGGACATCAATTGACGTCTTGTTGGATTTTCAGGTCCGCGCTATAGCCGTCATTCGGCTATAGCGCGGGCCTCAAGCGGTTAAAGCACACAAAATAAAAGCCGCAAAGGTGATTTAAATACCATAAAAAGAAAGCTCTATTTGTGGGAAAAAAGGACATCAATTTTGTTTGGGTACAACATCGCACAGCCTTGCAATTTTCAGTTATAGTGACGCAGTGCCGGATCGCAAAAATTATATATTTTTTTTTTCACCCTGGACCTTAAATTTGGTGTTTTCTGCTCTGCAGAAGCCTACTTGTGAGCGTATGTGGTTTATTCCCCTGCTCACGCTTTCACAAATAGTCACTATCAGTATGGAGTGGAGGAGTTGGCAGCTTTGACCTGTAAGCCTCTTTCTCTGATTTTTGCATATGTACAACAGGTCCACATTTGGGTACTCCACATCTGACATATGATTTCAAATATATCGGGGTGTAGAAACCATTCTCCTGGACTCAGCTGCTAGCGGATAAAAAAATCCGCCTACCAATCTTTTACCCCTGGAAGACTGCAGACAGGCGAGGATATGCCTTTCTGCCCAGGCTAAAAGATATATAAGTGTAGCGCTTATAGTGATATGTTAAATACCAAAATACCATAGTATATGTAATAAAAATTACACAGAAACAAATAAATGTAAAACGTAAATAAACGGTATGTACAACCCTTTAAGAAAAGAGAAGTGCCAATAAATGAATGATATAGTGTACTTGATATAATATCAAGTGAAAAACAAAGTCCGACAAAACTTAGTGTTCAAAATAATTGATAATGTTGAAGTTCATATTTTCCACATGTCATTCAAGTGAGTGAATAAGATGAAAAGATGCGTGACTTCTAAAACGATATAATCCCACCACCGATAAAAGTGCAGGCTTACCGGAACTTATTGACCACTAGTGGCATATGCCAAGAGAGGTCAATCAAGGCTTTGTATGACGGATGTCAGAAAACGATCCTTGGCCGGGAATTGTAGACCCAATTGGATGATGTATCCTTGGATGGAATAGGTCCCCAGGGACAGACTGGAAACTGTACTGGTGTAGGACTCCCAAAACCAATTGGTTCAGTGAAATAATGGTGCATGAGAGGGAGAAAAGAGAGGTGGCCACATAGCGTAACTCCGTATGATAAAAAATTGCGTGTTTATTCACAGCTGACAAACTTACATTTGGCTGATGTAAAGATTTCTTGCATGCAAAAATGGGGCGACAGTGGAGTCCTCCCGACGCGTTTCGTGGTCAAAAGCACATCGTCTGGGGTGACCCTCCACTGCAGCCCACTCCAATATATATACAGTCCATGTATCCATAGCCAATCAAATGGAGATCTGACTCACCCTTAACACTTAGCACTCACAAGCAGCAATTCACCTATCCAAGATGGCGCTGCAGCTTGCACTCCAAGCCTCTATATGAAACTTGTCAGTAGAAACAGGAAGTTGATGTGATATAAACTATGTTGGCTGTTAAGTGAAATCGTCAGAAAAGGAAGCATGTAAAAATAACAACAATAGCAAGGAATGACCAAATTGTTAAAATCTATATAATATGTAATGTAACTGTGGAGTTTGTTGTAGAATTGTAGAACGCCGCGATCAGTGACTGAAAAGTGCGCGTGCGCAGTAACCAAGCCTCGTTTCCATGGCACAAGGCAAGATAAACAACCTCTATATGACGATCGTGGCTGATAGTGTGTTTCCGCGCATGCGCGGCAACCAAGCCTCGCTCTCGCGGTGACCAAGCCTCGCTTAGAAGGCTGTAACGTAGTATCATCTTGCACGCTCTGAGGTTGGAAAGCGCGCGCGTGCGGGCCAAGCCTCTCTCTGGAGGGGCATGGTCAATGAATACCAAAGGCGCGCGTGCGTGTAGATCGAAACTCATTGTGAGAGGGACCGCGCTTGTTTGGACCTAAAGGGCTCCCATACAAGGGAGACAACTGTCCAATCACAATGAACATTGTGACACATATCTGTTACTTATATATAACTTACCCAGAAAACTGCCCATAAAAACGAGTATATTACAATTGCAGAACCAACAAGAAATAAAAAAGTGAATGCAAATATCTATATGGCACTGCTTGTAATACTGATCATAAAAATTAAAAACGATATAAAAGTGTCGATTGTGAACCGGAAAAATATTTATTAACGTTGACACCGGATCAGGAACGATATATATGAATAATATAAGACTCATATATATTATTTTAAAATAGACTATAATAATTACGTTAAAAAATAATAAAATAAAAAACGCAAAAATGTCACAGAATGACTAATCTAATGCGATAGAAACCGCAAAAATGACATGAATGCAATGTACCTATGCGCCCTCATATAATGAAAATACTGCCTCATGTTTGATGTGAGCCAGATCGCCACTTATAATGACCTACATAACATCAATATTAATAACAATACCAAATGATAAAATAGAGCATTGAGCGCATGTATGGTCATTAAACGCAATATGTTGAATTTCCAAAGACCCAGAATATATAAAAAAACAATATACAAAAAAGGGATGAATACTCATGACATATTAATAAAGGAATTTATGTCCCATTCGACATTCATTCCGAACGGGATATATATCTGAAGTTCATATATCCAGAAAGTCTCCAAGCGTGAAACACCCCTAGTCATGGCTCCACCTCTCCATGGGGGGGTGTATTTGTCTATGATAACAAATTGTGTTCCCTTGGGGTTTCTCTGGTGGAATTCTCTGTAATGTCGGGGGACTGGATGTTTAGTGTCCCCACCTATTATGAGTGCAATATGTTCACTCACTCTAATAGAAAAGGTGTGGATGGTCCGGCCGACATATTGTTTACCGCAAGGACACGTTAATAAATATACAATGTACTTGGTCGCACATGTACAAAAGGTCTTTATACTATACTTCTTATTGGTAACATTAGAAGAGAATTCCAAATTTTTTTTCGTAGTTAGAGCATTGTGTTGGCATACCTTACATTTCCTGCAAGGGAAGAAACCCACTAAGTTGTGGAAGAAGGAGCTCTTAACAGGAGGGTTAATTATATTAGGAGCAATTTTGCTCTGTAAAGAGGGTACTCCTCTAAAAACCACTCTTGCCTGTTCGGGTAATAATGGACCTAGAACTCTATCTCCTCTGAGTATATTCCAATGCTTATTAAAAATACTCTTAATTTGTTTATACTGAGTAGAGTAGGTGGTCAACATTGAAAATTTAAAACCCTTGTCTATGGGACGCTTGGTTTTGACAGATATTAGTGAGTCCAAAGTCTGGATCCCAGAGCGCAGAGAGACATTACAGGCAAACCTCGTTTCTTCTTACACGAGGCTCGGGTACCAACCATCTTAGGCCTTTGATATCAGCCCGAGGAATGCATCCGGTTATAGCTCCTAGGTCTCCGCAACCAGACCATCATAAGAGCATTTTCCCAGAGCGTCTTTCAGGACAGCACCTCGAGAGATAGTGGCTCCTCCCTCTCCAACAGGAAACACCTTTATTTCAAACTTTAAAGGGAGGCTCCTCCCAGCACACCTCAGTTTTCGTGTTTCCTCCGACCCGGAGGGAACATCTTCTAGGGAGTTCATGTAGGTCCAGGGAAGCCCTGGATTACTCCTTTTTTCTTACCTTTTATTGCAGGCTAACGCCTGGGAGACTCCGCTCTCCGAGCTACCCGTTCGGCGACGGTAGTAGCTGGGCTTCCCCCTTCCACGCATCCGGGATTCCGGGTGCTGCAGGCGGGCGAGGTGTGCTCAGTGGAGCCACGAGTAGCTGGGGATGGCGTCCGGAGGCCGCGCGCGCGATTCGCGCCATTCTGTTGGTATTCTTTCAGCGCGAGCGCCGGCTGTATGCGTCCTTTCCGGCGCGTCTGCTAGAGGAAGGGGCGGAGCGGGAGCTGGTGCCGATTTCCGCTTCCGGTCCGGCGCAGCGGCGCTATAGGTCTCCGGAAGCTGGTCGGTGAAGCCACGGGTGAAGCGCTGGTATTCTGCAATGGAAGCAGCAGAGAGTCCAGCGGTGGGGACAGGCACAGGCACCAGCAAGGCCTCGGCGGGAAGCAGCGCAGTGAGTGTTTCTTCCTTATGAGTTTTCTACCGCTCTTTTTTTCTGTCAGGTGGATGGTCAGTCTCAAAATCTATTTTTTTCTCCCCCCCAGTGGCTTGGGGGCCTGTCTGGGCACTGGTTGGTCTCTGCTTTTCCTAGTGCACCTTTTGTTGGGGTCCGTAAGTGGGAACAGGGTTCTTCACTAAGGTCTCCCTGCTTTCTTCCCTGATTTTCTTGCAGGCTAAGTCTGATACTAGAAGGAGATGCCCATCGTGTAGAACAAAGATGAGTGACAGCTGGAAGAAAGCACTTTGTAAAACATGTATTGATGCTTTGATACAGGAGGAACCAGCCGCCATGCGGGATGATCTGATTTCCTCAGCAAAGAAAGAACTACTGTCCACATTTCAGTCTTTACGTGAGTCATTAGTTCCGCCTTCCACCCCTCTAGCCTCCACTTCTCAATCCTCTCAGGATTCAGTGTCAGTACCGGAACTGGTTTTGGGAACAGGCGACTCAGGTCCCAGGGAAGGTGGCTCTCAGGTACCAGACAGCGAGGACTCAGAGGGGGGGTTAGTGGGACACCCCTCAAAGTTTAAACTATCCCTGGAAGAGGTGGATGGCTTAATCAGGGCTATCCATGTAACTTTAGGCCTGAGTGAGGAAAAAAGGGATCTAACCTTGCATGACCGCATGTATGCGGGTCTGGGTGAGTCAAAGGGGCGGATCATTCCGGTCCATTCAGTGATTTCTGAGACCATAATTAGAGAATGGCAGGATCCAGAAAAAAAGCCTTTTTTCCCTAAAGCACATAAGAGGCGCTTTCCCTTTGAGGAAGATCCAACAGCAGTTTGGAATAAGGTCCCAAAACTTGATGCGGCTTTCTCGCAAGTATCTAGGTCCACGGACCTGGCATTTGAGGACATGGGTGTTCTAAAAGACCCCATGGACAAGCGCATGGATCTCCTCCACAAAAGGTCATGACAGTCGATCATGAATGGTTTAAAGCCAGCCATGGCGACAACCTGTGTTGCCCAGAATCTAGAGTTCTGGACAAATCAGTTGAAAAATCATATCTCGGCTGATTCGTCGAAAGAAGAGATTCTGGAATCCTTTTCTACTTTGACCGCGGCGGTAGCCTACATTGCAGATGCCTCAGTAGAGGCCATTAAGATGTCAGAAAGGTCAGCGGCCCTGGCCAATTCGGCCAGGAGAGCGCTATGGCTGAAAACCTGGCCAGGGGATGCAGCATCAAAGAACAAACTTTGTGGTATCCCTTTCTCTCCTGTTTGGTCCAGATTTGGATAGTATCCTAGATAGGACCGCAGATAGGAAGAAATATTTCCCGGTCAAGAGGAAAAGGCAGCCCCCTAGACGTTTTTTTCGTCAGCAAAGGGCGCAGGATAAAGGTAACAAACCCCAAGGGGACAGGAGAGGTTGGGCACAGAAAGCCAAAGAAAAAAAGGGAATCCTTTTCAATCCTCCTGCACAGTCCCAGAAATCGCAATGACTTGGCGACCCGGGTTGGCGGAAGATTACAAAAGTTTCTTCCGCGATGGTCGGAGGTAACCACCAATCAGTACATTCTGACCACCCTGTCCCGGGGTTACGAGATAGAATTTTCAGACACTCCGCCACAAAGATTTCTGGTGACAAATTTCCCAAAGGATCCAGCAAAATCCCTGGCCATGAAATCCTCTTTAAGGGAGTTGAGACAGCAGGGGGTAATAATAGAGGTACCTCAGGCAGAGCAGGGCTTGGGTTTCTACTCCCATATTTTCTTGGTAAAAAAACCCACAGGAAGATTCAGGATGATCCTAAACCTCAGTCAAGTACAGGAGGTTCAAAATGGACTCTATTTTTTCAGTCCGGAATCTATTGACGCCAGGTTGCTTTATGGCGTCAATAGATTTGAGGGATGCCTATCTGCACATCCCGATCTCTCCGCAGTCCCAAATATATCTCAGGTTAGCGGTAAGGAGAGGAGGGGTAGTTCAGCACCTGCAGTACAGGGCTCTGCCTTTTGGGCTCTCATCCTCACCCCGGGTGTTTACCAAGGTGATGGCGGAAGCCTTGGCCCCGCTTCGTCTGCAGGGGGTGGCAGTGGTCCCCTATCTAGACGATCTGTTATTTTTTGCCCCGTCAAGGGAAAAGTTGCTGATAGACTTGGCCAGGGCTCAGACTCACCTGGAATCCCTGGGGTGGATTCTGAACCTTCAGAAATCATCACTAGTACCTGCTCAGGAAATTCTGTTTCTAGGTTATCAGGTGAACTCTCTGAGCCAAAGTATATTTCTACCCCTAGAAAAAAAGATCAAGGTCCACGAGACCATCTCTCGACTTCAGTCCAATCAGCTCATATCCATAAGGCAAATAATGGCAGCGTTGGGACTATTGACCTCAACCATGCCCGCAATCCAGTGGGCAAGGCTGCATTTTCGGTGCCTACAGAGTTTTCTGTTAAGGTCATGGGACCACAACCTCAATTCCCTGGACAAACTAGTAAAAATTATATCTCGGGTAAAGAGATCCCTATATTGGTGGAAGGACCAGAGGGTTCTCTCAAAGGGTCTGGAGTGGTCTTTTCCAGTGGGGAAAAAAATAACGACAGATGCCAGTGCCTGGGGATGGGGAGCCCACTTGGGAAAGAACTTCGTTCAGGGCCAATGGTCAAAGGAGGAGTCGGTTCGATCCTCGAACTGGAGAGAGTTGAGAGCAATCACGTTAGCTCTAGAGAGGTTTGCTCCGGATCTGCTAGACCACCACGTTCAGGTGTTGACGGACAACGCTACGGCCGTAGCGTATTTAAACAGGCAGGGGGGCACCAGAAGCAAGCCCCTGCTGATGTTGGCCGAAAGCACCCTGTTGTGGGCGGAGAAGAATCTGCGATCCCTCTCAGCGGTACACCTGAGGGGATCCCTGAACGGGGTGGCAGATTTTCTGAGCAGGCGTCAGGTTCGGGAGTCAGAGTGGTCACTAAACCCCGAGGTCTTTGCAGAGATCTCCAGCAGGTGGGGTCAACCAGAGGTGGACCTATTTGCTTCGAGGGAAAACTCCCAGGTGCCTCTATTTTTCGTTATGCTACCTTAAAATAACAAAGTCCTTCAGACGCTCAGATTCGTTATTTGTTTTGTTTGGGGGCAAAAGAAAGGGCCATCCAGCCTCAAGGGGTACGATAGCCAGATGGTTAAAGCTAGCTGTCAGGGAGACCTATTTGCATGCAAAGGTAGTCCCACCAGAAGGGATCTGTGCTCATTCTACACGAGCGCTTGCAACCTCATGGGCAGAGAGAGCTGGTGCCACCCCGGAACAAATCTGCAAGGCGGCGACGTGGTCAAGCTTTAACAAGTTTGTACGGCATTATAGGTTGGACCTTATTTCTGCCAGGGACCAAGCATTCGGCAGAAAGGTCCTACAAGCTGTTGTCCCGCCCTAAGGTGGTAAGTCTCTGGTATCCTCTCGAGGTGCTGTCCTGAAAGACGCTCTGGGAAAAAGCATGTTAGGCTTACCGGTAAATTGTTTTCCAGAAGTCTTTCAGGACAGCAGCAACCCGCCCGCTTGAGATACTTGTTAAATATGCCATGCTGTGACGCCATGCTGTGACTAACCTATGTGTTTATATGTTCCAGCCGGGGCCGGAGGTTTCTCGGTAACAACTGAGGTGTGCTGGGAGGAGCCTCCCTTTAAAGTTTGAAATTAAGGTGTTTCCTGTTGGAGAGGGAGGAGCCACTATCTCTCGAGGTGCTGTCCTGAAAGACTTCTGGAAAACAAGTTACCGGTAAGCCTAACTTGCTTTTTTCTTAGCACATGTTGAACGTGACCAACTACCTAACACTGGCGGAAAAAGCGGAGGCACTCTCCGTTTTGGGAGGGGTTACGTAGGGGAGGAACTAAATTCTAATTGGGTTAACCAGTGTCCAATCACCTGTGGTGACTACATAACCCATTAGGTAATTAAGGCTCTGTGTCCCGTGATGTATGTTTTTTTTATTTTATTTTTTAATCAAAACAACGTTTATTGAGCATAGAGAAAAAAGTTACAAACAGATGGATATCTAGTGCAACAGGCACTACAATGTCGGATACATCCCATTGTTGTACATACAAACATGACAAAAAAGGAGTATTGCATGTGCATACATAAAATAGCATAGGAAGAGGCAGAATGGTGCAGGGTCAGCACGGGGGAACACCCGGGGTGACCATGGAGGAGCACAACTAGTCGGGAGCATCACAGGTGGAGGCTTTCCCCAGTCATCTATCCCAAACTTTATGGTATTTGTCTGGGCATCCCCTGTGACATAGAGTAACTTTTTAAAAGGCAATGTAATATTGACAGCTCTGATCCACTGCTGTAACGTGGGAGGGGGTCCCCTCATCCATGTCTTAGCTATCTGGAGCCTGGCAAGGAATAATGTCTCTTGTAAAAATATGTTAAGGTATTTTTCGGCCTCAGACAGTGAGAAGAGTCCCAGCACACATTGACAGTGGGCAAAGAGACAATGGGGATCCCATGCGGTCGTGGAGGAGCCGGACTACATGAGGATCCAGAATCCCTGCACGCAGGGGCATGTCCAGAGAATATGGTAGAAGGTGGCATTGGGATGATCGCAGTTGGGGCTGTGTCCTGGTCTCAATCTAGAGGTGTGGTAGGGTGTCAAGTATGAGCGGTGGAGAATATACAGGTGGGTAAGGCGGTCTGAGATCTTGGGGGAGACTGTTCTACAATTAGTGAGAGCTTCGGCCCAGTCCTCAGCCGACACCTCGCCCAGATCAGGCTCCCAGCGGGACTTCAGCTGTTGGGCGGTGGCCGAGGGTGCCAAAAGGTAGGTGTAGAACTGGGAGATCAGCCTCTTGGGGTCCCTGCCGAGGACGATGTCAACTGGCAGCGGGATCTCAAGGACAGGGACAACGTCCCTGAACTGTGTGTTGAGTGCATGATGGAATTGAAGGTAGCGGAAAAACATATGGTTGGGCAGGGCAAAGGTTTCTTTAAGGGACTGGAAGGACCTGACCGATCCATGGGCGATGACTTGTGTGAGGTATGACGCCCCTCCTGACCCATATACCACGATCCGGGATCGTGGACAGCTCAGGCATCTGCGGATTGCCCCAGAGGGGCGTGTGCGACTGCGGGCATAACGCCTTGCCATAAGACATGGCGAGTTGACAAATTTTGCAGTGGTGGAACAACATATGCTTCCTATCGCCCGTCTGCGGCGAGGCCCACAAAACAGAATCTGGAAGGGGTGCGACAGCG
This sequence comes from Rana temporaria, assembly GCF_905171775.1. Lineage (NCBI taxonomy): Eukaryota > Metazoa > Chordata > Amphibia > Anura > Ranidae > Rana > Rana temporaria. The sequence continues at coordinate 91,454,599 of NC_053500.1, read as the reverse complement.
GGCCAGGGGTCTGGGAGCACACCAGGGCCGAGTAGCGTCCCCTATCCGAATGGTTGAAATAGTAGAAGTGAGAGAGCTGAGACGCAATATAGTAGAGGAAGAGATCGGGGACCGAAGCACCCCCCTGGCCAGACGGGCACTTCGAAACACGCCACGACAACTTGTGTCTGGAGGAGCCCCAGATAAACGAGTTAATAGATTCCATGGCTTTGAATATTCGGAGGGGGATATAAAGCGGAGCCTGCCAGAAGGCATATAGCAGCTTCGGGAGGAGGATCATCTTGACCAGGCTTATGCGGCCCATGACGCCGAGGGGGAGACGAGACCATATCTGTGTTTTAGTTTTCAGGGTGTTGAATAGGGGCTCGATGTTAAGGGCTATATAGTCTAGAGGGGATCTGGAGACGTGAATTCCTAGGTATTTAATGACATTCGTCCTGACCAGAGGGAAAGCAGCTTGAGCGGCAGTGGGGGCACCCAGGTCAAGGGGGAGGATGTGCGACTTGGTTAATCTGCAACCCTGAGAATGCCCCGAAGGCCGTTATAGTCTGTAGGGCTGCCTGAAGCGAGGGGCCAGCATCTGCGAGGGAGGGGAGCATATGGTCCGCATAGAGGCTGAGCAGCTCAGTCACCTGGCCACAGCGCAGCCCTCTGATTCCAGGATGGCCCCGAAGGGCGATGGCAAGGGGTTCTACGGCCAGAGCATACAGCAGGGGCCATACAGGGCAGCCCTGACGCATGCCCCGGGACAGCGGGAAGGGGGATGAGATCCTGCCATTAACTTTGATGCTTGCCGTGGGGTCCTGGTATAGGAGTTGAAGCCACTTTACAAAGTTCGGGCCGAAATCAAATCTGCTGAGGCACTCCCACAGGTAGCTCCATTCAACAGAATCAAACGCCTTAGCGGCGTCGAGGCTGACCACCACCCTGGAACCCATGTCTATGTGCTGGGCGTGAAGGTTCATATGTAACCATCGGAGATTGAAGGCTGTGTTTTTGTCGGGCATGAATCCGGTCTGGTCGGGATCCACTAGGCTAAGGATTACTTTGTTAAGGCGCAAAGCAAGGATCTTGGCTAGAATTTTCACGTCTAATTGGAGAAGGGAGATGGGTCGGTAGGATTCGGGAAACAGGGGGTCTTTGCCTGGCTTGGGTATCAATACAATGAGTGCCTTACTCATGGACGGAGGGAGCGTGCTCATGTCAAAAATGTGCTTGTACAGCACACAGAGTTTGCGGACAAGGGTCTCATTGAACTGTTTATAGAATTCAAGGGGGAGTCCATCAGAACCCGGTGACTTGGAGGTGGGGAGGCACGACAGGGCCTCCGCCACGCATTCAGTGGTGATGGGTGCCTCGAGCTGGGACACCTGGGCCGGGGAGAGTGTGGGGAAGTTGACATCCTGCAGGAAGGTGGAGAGTTCGTCCCGAGAATGGTGAGCGGTGGAGGAGTAAAGCCCCCGAATAGAAGGATCTGAACTCCTCAGCCACCAGGTCGGGGTTTGTGAGCACAGCTCCGGACGCTGCCTGGGGGGCCACCACCACCGGGGGATTGTGATCCAAGTGTGCCATGTAGGTGGGGAGCCTCCCGGCTCGCTCCCCGTGTTCATATGTGCGCTGCTTGCTAAAGATGATGCCCTGCCGTGCTTTCTCAAGATGCAATTGGTCTGTAAGCCTAGTCTGTAGTCGCAGTTGAGATGCGTTAGCCTCCGTCGGGTCGGTCTGAAAAGTCTGGTCCAGGGCGTTCAAGCGCTCCTCCGCCTGGCAGATCAGAAGCCTGTGATGTATGATTAAGAAAATCTGTTTTATTCAGTGGGTTTCTTGTGATGGGACCATGTATTGCTAGGCATCTCAGTTGGGATGTGCATGTACCTACTGTTTGTATCTGCTGTTGCAATAATGTATGTCTTCTGGATCTCAAGGCCCTGAATCCCTTTGTGCAGGTGCAAAAGTTCAAGATGGAGTCCATTTGGTCTGTGGCGGTCTCCCTTTCTCAGGGGAATGACTTGGTCATATCAAAGATGCCTACCTGCACATTCCGACTTGTGCCCAGCACCATTTTCCCGATTTGCGGTTGGAGTCACATTATCAGTTTGTGGTGCTGCCCTTTAGTCTTGCCTCTGCTCCTCGGAAACAAGGTTCTGGCATTGCTGCAACAGCGAAGGAATACCCTGATTGGTTACCTGGACAACCTCCTACGTGCAGAGTGCTTAAGGAATAACGTGGCAATCATGATCCACATCTTCCAGGGGTTTGGTTGGCCTCTGAACTACCAGAAATCCGCCCTGACCCCAAACAGAAGGCTGAATATCTGGATCTGACTGTCGACTCGGTTTTGTTTAGGGCTTGAAAAGCCTGCTGTGTAGCAATTCTCACCTCCCTGTTTAGAGGAGGCTTCTGGTCTTCCATGTCACTCACTATTCCTTCTACATGATTGGTTCTCTCCCTGATCTTCTGGAGGTCCTGACTGTCTCCTTCAGCCCACGAACCTTTCCTTCAAATCATCCAATGAGGCAGTGCACTTTTTTTGCAGCTTGCAGGATCTTGCTGAGTGTGGGCTTAGGGCTATCCTCAGAGGGCAGATCAGGCATGGGTTCAGGTATAGACTCCAGGTGTGCAGTGTCCTCTAACATGCCTGCATCCTCCCTGTCTTCTGGCTCAGGAAAGTGTTTAGTGTACTGGGCTTTAGCCTTTGAGGAATCAGTAGGGCCAGACAGCTTTTGTGCATAATATAGCATGTCCCTGGGCTTGCTTCTTAGTCTTATAGGTGGTTTGTTAGACTTACCCCCCTGCTCAGTCTTCGTCTGTGCCTTGTAGTGTCTTCTGAGACTAGGTCCAGGAGTATCAGGAGATTAGTGGGTACCAGTATTGGCCAAATCCAGGCGAAAACAGCAGTGAGGGAAGTATAGTTTGCAGTATCAACACCGGGAGCGCCATAGAATAGCCTCATCAGGCCACGCCCCATTAAGCCATGGATAGTTGGCAGGGAGATTATCTCAGCTGGCAGGTGCTGGATCAAGGAGAGTGGTCCCTGCATCCGGACATGTTTCATCGGCTGTGTCTGCAGTGTGGCACTCTCGATAAGGATAGTTACATAGGTTGAAAAAAGACACAAGTCCATCAAGTTCAACCATAAGAAACAAAATAATAATAATATCATACAATCGCATATACCCAGTTCTATACCCACAGTTGATCCAGAGGAAGATAAAAAAAAAACAGCAAAGCATGATCCAATTTGCTACAGCAGGGGAAAAAAATTCCTTCCTGATCCCCCATGAGGATGTTCCCCAGATCAACTTTACCTATAAATGTTAGTACCCAGTTATATTGTGTACATTTAGGAAAGTATCCAGACCTTTCTTAAAGCAATCTACTGAGCTGGCCAGAACCACCTCTGCAGGAAGTCTATTCCACATTTTCACAGCTCTTACTGTGAAGAAACCTTTCTGTATTTGGAGGTGAAATCTCTTTTCCTCTAGACGTAAAGAGTGCCCCCTTGTCCTCAGTGTTGACCGTAAAGTGAATAACTCAACACCAAGTTCACTATATCAACCCCTTATATATTTGTACATGTTGATTATATCCCCCCTTAATCTTTTCTCAAGAGTGAATAAATTCAGTTCTTCTAAACTTACCTCATAGCTGAGCTCCTCCATGCCTCTTATCAGTTTGGTTGCTCTTCTCTGCACTTTCTCCAGTTCCCCCCCAATATCCTTCTTGAGAGCTGGAGCCCAAAACTGAACTGCATATTCCAGATGAGGTCTTACTAATGATTTGTACAGGGGGGAAATTATATCTCTCTCTGGAGTCCATACCTCTCTTAATACAAGAAAGGACTTTGCTCGCTTTGGAAACCACAGCTTGGCATTGCATGCTATTATTGAGCTTATGATCTACCAAAACCCCCAGATCCTTCTCCACTATGGATCCCACCAGTTATACCCCCCTAGTATGTATGATGCATGCATATTCTTAGCCCCCAAGTGCATAACTTTACATTTATCAACATTAAACCTCATGCCACTTAGTCTCTTAACCACTTGACCATCAGGCACGTAAACCCCCTTAATGACCAGACCAATTTTCAGCTTTCGGTGCTCTCACATTTTGAATGACCATAACTCAGTCATACAACACTGTAACCGAATGAAATTTTTGTTCTTTTTCCCCCACAAATAGAGCTTTCTTTTGGTGGTATTTGATCACCTCTGCGGTTTTTATTTTTTTCGCTATAAATGAAAAAAGAACGAAAATTTTGTAAAAAAAATAATTTTTCTTCATTTCTATTATAACATTTTGCAAAAAAGTAATTTGTCTTCATAAATTTGGCCTAAAATGTATACTGCTACATATCTTTGGTAAAAAAAAAAAAAAAAAAAAATTGGTTTAGTCTGGGTGAAAGTTATAGGGCCATATTCTGAGAGAAGTTACGATGGAGTATCTCAGGATACTCCATCGTATCTCTCTTTTTTGGCCCGTGTATCTATGCGACTGATTCTTAGAATCATTTTCGCATAGATACACTTAAGATCCGCCACGTGTAAGTCACTTACACTGTCGGATCTTAAATGTAATTACGCCGCCCGCCGCTAGATGGCGTTTACGTGAAGGTCTCATTTGTTTATGCAAATGAGCCTGCTACGCCGATTCCCGAACGATGTCGCGTACCCGTCGCTAACGTCATTTGCTTAAGCGGAAACTTACTCCTTCTATATGAGGAGTAAGTTTCCGCATGTCCCACGTAGGCCATGTTACGGATAGCGTCGGGTCCGCGTCGTGTTTTTTCCGTCGGCTACGTTGTTTCCCTAAGTCGGCGTCATTGACGTTTTCCGCCGAGAACTGGAGCATGCGCACTGGGCTTTTTTAAGCCCGGCGCATGCGCAGTTACTTAGAATCGGGGGCGCGCTTAATTTGAATAGAAGCTGCCCCCTTGAAGATACGCGTGGCTACGCCGGGCCATTTACACTCCGCCGCCCCAAACTACGGAGCAAGTGTTTGGGGAATACAGCACTTGCTCCTGTAGTTTGGGGCGGCGGAGTGTAAATGCCTTACGCGCCGCCCGCGGACATTTACAGAGAATATGGGCCATAGGGTCTACAAGCTATGGTACCAATTACTGAAAATTTATCAATTTGATCACACCTGAAGTACCGATAGCCTCTCTCGTTTCTTGAGACCCTAACATGCCAGAAAAGTACAAATATCCCCCAAATTACCCCTTTTTGAAAAGAAGACATTCCAAGGTATTTAGAAAGAGGCATTGTGAGTTTTTTAAAGTTGTAATTTTTCCCACAATTCTTTGCAAAATCAAGATTTTTTTTCACAAAATGTTCATATTAGAAGGTTATTTCTCACACACAGCATATACATACCACAAATTACACCCCAAAACACATTCTGCTATTCCTCCCGAGTATGGCGATACCACATGTGTGAGACTTTTACATAGCGTGGCCACATACAGAGGCCCAACATGCAGGCGTTCTGGAACACCCAGACCAATTCTGACATTCCTCTCCTACATGGAAAAATCATAATTTATTTGCTAGAAAATTACATAGAACCCCAAAACATTATATATGCTTTTTTAGCAAATACCCTAGAGAATACAATGGCGGTCGTTGCAACTTTTTATCGCGCACGGTATTTTCGCAGCAATTTTTCGAACACGTTTTTTTTGGAAATAAAACAGTTTTGTGCTTTAAAAAAAAAAAACATTAAAGTTAGCCCAATGTTTTTGCATAATATGAAAGATGAATTTACGCCGAGTCAATAGATACCCTACATGTCACCCTTCAAAATTGCACACGCTTGTGGAATGGCGCCAAACTTCGCTACTTAAAAATCCCCATAGGTGACGCTTTAAATATTTTTACTGGTTGCATCTTTTTAGTTGGAGAAGAGGTCTAGGGCCAAAATTATTGCACTCGCTCTAACGTTCGCAGCGATACCTCACATGTGTGGTTTGAACAATGTTTTCATATGTGGGCGGGACTTACGAGTCCTCTGGACCCGGCGGTCACAGACACTCCCGTGTCAATGGACGTCCTCCCAGAGTTAAGGAACCGCCTTGTAGCAGTATTTCGGCTATAAGGCGGTGATTAGGCAGTTAATTAGCATTGAGGTTGTCTTGTAAATTGGCGACATCCTGTAAAGACGTTATTCCACTGTTACGATGGAGTTAGTGGGCAGGGTAAAGCTTTCCTTTGCGTTCTGTTACTCAGACGACTAGTAACAAGTCTAGCCTCTATAGTCTGTCCTTTGTTACAACAAACCGTGCAATCAATCACTAGATTGATTGCAAGGTGAGTCCTGTAGACAGTCGGCAGGCACTCGGTCTAGCAGACGGACGTGTGCCTAAGAGCTCCTCTCACCTGACCTCCAGTGACTCCATCCTCCTCGCACGCTCCCATCGAACAGCAGACAGCTAGGCAGGCAGGTGTTCTTTCCCCCAGGATCCAGGATAGCCGCTCTTTCTTCCTCCTTGGGTCCCCCTCCTTCCTCCAGCAACATCTCCAAGGTAAGGAGTTCCCTTCTAGCTTGCCTGATCTGTCCCCTTGGATTGAATGCGGCCGTCCTTTTTAGGATAAGCCACGGTTTCAGTCCCGGGAATCGGATGACCGGCAACCCCCCCCCCGCTTCCCCTAAACACTATAGCCTTCCCCCCGCCATCTCCTGTCACCCCCTGGCCATCCCTACCTTCGGGTACCACCGCTACCGGATAGCGGATGCAATCGCGGGTGCCGATCCCAGGAAAGTCCGCGGCTTCAGCCACGGCCTAGCGGGATATCCCGCACACCAAAGGTGATAGCCCCCTATTTTTTTTAAAAAACACTGTCTACACCGCTCAGGCCCCCAGAACACTCTCCCTGCGGTGCCCTTATAAGTACCTTCTCCCCCCCCCTCGCTGCCCCGTAATACAGCCCCCGGCTCGGGCCTAGTCCCGGTCGGCGGCCATCTTGGTACTCCTATTTTCTTAGCATCAACACCACCCTCACTCATCCTCACCTTCCCCCTGCACAGGCTGTTTTAGCCTGAAACTTGGCCCCTGCAGTTAATCCAGGGGTACGCATTCCCTACGCCCCTATTCACAAAAGTACTTGATCCAGGGTTTTTACCGATCGCCAGCAGGGATCGGGAAGGAATTTTTTCCCCAGTTGCTGCATTTTGGCATTGGCACGCTTGGGGTTTTTCGCCTTCCTCTGGACCAACTCCAGGGAGGGAAGACGTAAAAAGTGACTGTTTTCACTTGGATACTCTTCCTCCCAGCGCCGACAATACACCCCCCCTCCCCATAATCACCGCCACTTCCCTGCGTTTTTCTGCAACCATGGGTTAACTGAAATACTCTGCAGAAACCATTTGGGAATTAAAGCCATTCGCCTCAACACTTCCAATTGTCACCGAAAAAGCTCTAAAGAGCGAGCAACTGTTAAGAATCAATCGACGATTAACAGTAAAAAACCATATCCAGACACACCAGCCCAGACGCATATCCTGCCCTTTGGTCAACACAAGATCGGCAGTAAAACACCGGCAAGAAATCTATGATTTCATCCTTCAACATGATCTAGATTGCCTCTTTATCACAGAAAGCTGGTTTACAGCCGATTGCAACACCATTCTGGAAGAATTGGTGCCAGCAAATTATCGCATTCAAATGCAGAACAGAGTGGGGCAAAGAGGGGGAGGTCTGGCAATGATCCACAAGATTCACCTCTCCATCACCAAACCAGTCCTTCAAAACTCGCTTCCATTCATGGAAACCCTCACTCTTCAGCTGCAAAAAAAAAACCCAAGACATGGTCCATATTCTACTTTGCTATAGACCACCAGGCCCAAAAACGCACCTTCTCACCTCATTAACAAAATTAATCTCCGCTTACACCCTAAGCATCAAACATCTTTTGGTGCTTGGGGATTTCAACCTCTGGGCCAACTCCTCGTTGGACCCCGTCGCTGACGCCTGCATCGACCATCTGGATGGATTAGGTGTGCAGCAATTAATACGAGGCCCCACTCATGCCTCAGGCCATACCCTCGATCTCATTTTCAAACATGATTTGGAAATTGAAGTCGGGCAAAATGAGCCACTACCATGGACCGATCACCATGCCATTAAGTTTATAATCGCCAACCACCTCAGGCCAAATAAAACAAGAAAACTAGTGACAACTCACTGGACTAGATCTCTGAAGAAGCTCCACTCGGAACTCTTCAAAACGACCCTAGGAAATAAAATACACAATACAACAACAAACAGCTGTAGAAACACTTGACGCCATCAACAAGGCGCTACTTCAGTCCGCCGACTGGGTGGCACCAAAACGCAAAACTTGCATCCGGAAAAACAACGCCGGCTGAATCCTGCCCCTAAGCCCAACCCAAATACCATTATATACCCGGCTCAAGCACCGAAATTCACCTTAAAACCCATCTCCATCGTGGCCACTAAAAATATCATTCGGTCTCTGCGCAACAGCACAGCACCCAATGACATCATTCCCACTAAACTGCTGACAGAAAGTGCCGATATATTGGCACCAGCTATCACGCAGCTTATAAATCAATCATTCAAGGAAGGCATGGTGCCCTCCTTGTTGAAACAAGGCAAAATAAAACCGATCTTAAAAAAAACCACCCTCGACCCTAAAGATCCAAACAATAGGAGGCCCATAACGGGTCTAAATGTTTTCTCCAAGATAATGGAGAAAGAAGTTGTACAACAGTTACAACTGCATTTAGAAACCCAAAAATGACTCGATACATTTCAATCAGGCTTCCGGCCAGGGCACGGAACTGAAACTGCTCTGGTAAAAATATGGGATGACGTCATCTGCGATGAAGGAGAATCCTCTCTCCTGATCCTGTTTCCTACATTTCAATCAGGCTTCCGGCCAGGGCACGGAACTGAAACTGCTCTGGTAAAAATATGGGATGACGTCATCTGCGATGAAGGAGAATCCTCTCTCCTGATCCTGTTGGACCTAAGTGCGGCCTTTGACACGGTAGACCACGGACTACTACTCGCTAGGCTAGTTGAAGTGGCCAAAGTCGCGGAAGCAGATTTACCATGGTTCTCCTCCTTGGAAAACCGATCACAAACAGTGAAATTGGGATCTTTCACATCAGGAAAGCGTACGGTATCATGCGGAGTCCCTCAGGGATCTCCCTTGTCACCGCTACTGTTCAATATCTATCTCCGTCCCCTCTTTGAAATCATCAGCAACCAGAAGCTACTTTACCATTCCTATGCAGACGACACTCAACTATATCTCCGCGTCCTCAACGAAAAGGATCATTCTCTTGAATTAGAGAGATCCCTCACTCTAATAGATAACTGGATGACATCCAGTTATCTTAAACTCAATGGTTCGAAAACAGAGCTTCTCCTGTTTCACGCAAACCGGAAAAGTCACTCCACCCCAACTTGGACCCCACCACCCATTCTGGGTAAAAATATCACCCCTAGCACCAAAGTCAAAAGTCTCTGAGTCATCTTCGACTCCTACATGACAATGGATGCACAAATAGGGTCAGTAGTCAGCGGATCCCATCATCTGCTGCGCCTACTACGCCGACTTACCCCCTTTATCCCTAAAAAGGACATTGCATTTTGCAAAAAAACATGGGAGTCAATCTCCTTTTCGCTTAGATCTCTTCACTGGCTACCAGTGAAAGACAGAATCACTTTTAAGGCACTCTGCCTAACACACAAGTGTATTCAAGGAAACGCTCCCCAATATCTATGCGAAAAAATAAAAGCCCATAACCCAAATCGCATTCTGCGATCGACAAATCAAAACCTACTGGAAATACCCAAGGCAAGATACAAATCCAAAGGAGATCGGATATCCAATATCATTTATAAAGATATTAAAAAGTAAGGGTCACAACACTGAACCTTGGGGTACACCACTGATAATCTTAGACCATTCAGAGTAAGAATCATTAACCAGTGAATCCTGTCTTTTAGCCAGTTTCCTATCCATTTACAAACTGATATTTCCAATCCTAAAGACTTTACCTTAAACATGAGCCGTGTGTGCGGAACTGTATTGAACGATTTTGCAAAATCCAAGTATACCACGTCCACCACCACCCCTCTGTCCAAGGTTTTACTTACCTCTTCATAAAAAGAAATCGGGTTTGTCTGACAACTTCTGTCTTTCATGAATTCATGCTGTCTGTTGCTTAAATTGTTTTTTTTACATCAAGAACTCCTCTATGTGGTCTTTTATTAATCTCTCCAGTATCTTCCAAGCTATAGAAGTTAAACTAACAGGTCTATAGTTACTTGGTAAAGACTTTGTTTCCTTTTTAAATATGGGCACCACATTGGCCCTGCGCCAATCCAGTGGTACTCTTCCCGTCATTGAGTCCCTAAAAATGACATACAATGGCTTTGAAATGACAGAGCTCAATTCTTTTAGGATCCGTGGGTGGATGCCATCAGGCCCAGGTGCTTTATCCACCTTTATTCTGTCTAAAAAAGACCATATCACTTTTGAGCAATTGTGTATCATTTGGGGCTTTGTCACTACCACCCCCATTATGGACATGAGCGCCCCCATGCTCCTTTGTATACACAGAGCTAAAGAAAGTATTTAATAAATTAAAAATTGCCTTCTCTTTGTCCCCAGTCACCCACTCTAGATTATTTTGTAAAGGGCCTACATGCTCAGACTTGACCTTTGTACTATTAATATATTTGAAGAATTTCTTGGTGTTTGTCCTATCTTTTGCAATCTGTCGTTCATTTTGAGTTTTTACATCCTTAATTTCCTTTTTACATATCCTGTTATATTTTTTGTAACATTTAAATGACACTAGTGTTCCTTCATTTTTATATTTTTTAAATGCTCTTTTCTTATAGTTTATAGCTTTTTTAACTTTGGCCGTGAGCCTTTTAAACTTATTGCCCATGGGAATATACTTTGCAGTGAGTTCACAAAGTCTTTTTGAGGAATTCCTATTTCTGTTCTGTGCCCATTGATGCCAATATTCTTTCCCAGTCTAAGTCCTGGAGAGCAGCCCTCATCCTTGGAAAATTTGCTCTCTTGAAATTTTTTTTTTCTTTCCCGTATGTGGTTTTTGCTTACAGCTAACATCAAATGAAATCATGTTATGGTCACTGCTACCCAGGTGTTCTTTTATCTGAACATTAGTAATACGCTCTGCATGGTTTGAGATTACCAGGTCTAACAGAACATCTTTCCTAGTTGGGGCCCCAATAAACTGGACCATAAAATTGTCCTGTAATAGGTTTATAAATTGTTGCCCTTTAACTGTCCTAGCAGTGCCATTACTCCAGTTAATTTCTGGGTAGTTAAAATCCCCCATTATTATCACTGTCCCAGCCCTTGCAGCCCTTTCCATCTGTGCAAGGAGCAGAGACTCCACCTCCTCATTAACAGTGGGTGGTCTATAACAAACTCCAATGATTACCTTTGAACTACGCATATCTGTATGCAGTTCCACTCATAATGCTTCAGACGCATCATACTGTCCATCCACCATGTCCTCTTTCACACCCGCTTTAAGATCACTTTTCACATAGACAGACCCCTCCACCTTTCCTTTTTACCCTGTCTTTCCAAAAGAGTGCATAGCCAGGAATATTAATAGCCCAGTCATGTGAGGAACCAGAGCTTCCAACTCGCCTATTTTGCTTGGCGGACCTTTGCTTGGATCTTTTGGAATCTTGGCTCAACTGAAAAGTGCAGAGGTGCTGCATACACAGTTCCACACAATGGCCCTCCAGAAGGAGATCATGTCGTAGTGGGACAAGTCCCTTCAACTCTTTGGAGACACAAATCTGCCTGGGTTGGAAGGCCAGGGGATCCCTGGCTTGTTGGCTTTGATCTCCAACCCATCAGGACGGAAAATCCTTAATTCCCTTGCATTGGTCATGATGGATGCCAGCCTGCCCTGGGAAGGAGTCCTGGGGCCGAGGTCGACTCAGGGTCGCCGGACACCCCGGAGGAATCCAGACTGCTGATCAATGTCCTGGAATGTCAGGTGATCAGGCTGCGCATAGAGTGTCTCTGGGGGCACCTGGTCTGGATCCAGTCAGACAATGCCACAGCAGTAGAGGTGCGCATCTTCATTGGTCTCGAGATTTAATTACGATTCTCTGGTCAACAATTCAATTACGGACGATGATTTCCATCCAAAAAAAATCAAGCATTTAGAAAAACTCCATTTAACTCCCATTAAAAACAAAACAAAAAAAACACTCCCTGCATATAGCAGGACAAGGACATGGGAGGGGTTGGAGCTGAAGGATGGAAGAATCTAGAAGATTGCCTGGCCATTCAGGACAGCGCAGCACAATGTGCGCACCTGGCTGTGAAGCTACAAGCTGATGCAGCCGGATGCCCACAGTAGTATTGCCGGCGCCTTGGAGAGGTGGGGAGAGGTCGGAGGGTTTGGGCGGCCACTTCGCTGTCCGACAAATGTCTTTTATTAAGTCAGCAGCTACACTTTTTGTAGCTGCTGACTTTTAATGAACAAAAAAACGAGTGGAACTCCGCTTTGGATAAAAATGAATCTCACTCCCTTAAAAAGTACACTAATCCGGTGCACTACAGGGTGCAGGCATTCACATAAAAGGAAAACACTCCCTGCATATAGCAGGTCAAGGACATGGAAAAGTCCAGGATATGAGGGAGGGGTTGGAGCTGAAGGATAAGAAAGGAAAGATGGAAGAGTCTGGGAATGGAGGAATCCATGGATAGAGAATGGAAGACAGGAGGAGTCTGGAGATAGGAACTTAAGGATGGAAGAGTCTAGGGATGGAGATGGAAAAATCCATGGATAGGAACAGAAGTATGGAAGAATTCAAAGATAAACCTGGTGGTGGTGAGGGGGGGACTGAAGGATGGAAGGATGGTCATCATGGAGTCCTGCAGGTGAGGAATATTGGAGGTCTACCCCCTCTCCTCCTGGAGTTCAGGGTTGGGTATGTCATAGCGCTTTTTGTAAAAACATATTTTATTAAAGAGGAACTTCTGCTTTAAGGAGCCCTGACCCCCTTACATGCCACATTTGGCATGTCATTTTTGGGAGGGGGGAGAGTGGGTACCTAGTTTTTGCCAACGGAACTCTCGGCATGGAGCCAGTATGAGGTGTAAGGTATGAGGTGTAAGAGTGCAAACTCATATGGTGTTTAAAATAACTGTGACTTATTAAATCCTGTGTTACAATACATTAAGTGCCTCACGGTATGTGCTTTCAAAAAAATATGTAGCTACATACCGTATTTCTCAGTGTCCCCGCCGCTCCGTCCCGGCTGACGTCAGCAGGGGGATTCTCAGCCATGGACAATTGGCAAGCAGATTACCTCAGTTGGCTGGCACAGGATCAAAGAAAGTGATCCCTGCATCCGGGCATGTTTCATCAACTGTCTGCGGTGGGGCACACTCGACATGGATCTTTTGGCATCTCCGCTCAACGTAGTGCTGAGGTTCGTGCAAGGTTGCGGGACCCCCTAGCGGATGCCACATATGCCCTGGTGACACTGTGGAGCCAGTATCGCCTCCTTTACGCTTTCCCTCCTCTCAATCTTCATCCCCATCTGTTGAGCAGGAGGGCTTTCGGTTGCTCTGTTGGCGCTGGATTGGCCCCTCCAACCCTGGTACGCCAATGTGGTGCGACTGGTCGCAGTCACCCCTTGGAGACTACCTCTCGGAGGATCTGCTGTCCTAAGGACTGATCTTTCACTCTGCTTTATGATCGCTGGCATTGACTGCTTGGCTGTTAAAAGCCAGGTGTTGAGGGACAGAGGCTTGTCGGGGGTCAGTGATCCCTACTATGCTGAAGGCAAAGAAGTCTACCTCCTAGGAGGATCTACCATCATACTTGGCAGGCATACATCTCGTGGCTTTCCTCTTTTTTTGTCAATGTATAAATGGGGTGGTTTTGAGTAAATAACAAACATGACAAATCCTTTAAATTGGGCACGCCTGTTGGAATAGCAAAAAAACTATGGTACTCAAATTTCTCCATAGTTGATGCTTTAAAAGCCTTTACAGGTCATCCATTTGGAATTAAAGGGGTAACACCAATTTATTGGGTTGATAAAAGCAAATTTAAAAAGTCATATTGTAATTGAATGTCATTAAAAAATATTTTTTAATCTGCAGTGCTGTAATTTTATGAAAAATGCCATGCAATATGGCAACCTAAAGGTGTTCTGTACACGGATGAACATGCTTTCCACTTATGTGATTGGCTCACTGATTTTCCCAGAAGTCTGCATAAAGATACAAGTGTAATTTTGGACATCCCCTGCAACAACGTAATTTTTGGTTAGATATTCCCACAGGGAAATCCTATCTAAAGGGATGCAGATTCTGACACTTTCCTCAATAGAACCCTGCAAATGCAGCAGCTGTTTAATAATTATAAAATCACTCCCCATTCAGATTCACATGGATACAGACAAACAAACCGCTATTTCTTTAGAATAACAGAAGGTAGGAATCTGAAACTGCAATGCAGGGCTCAAGTCCTGCGGGAACGCATGAGAACTGAGTCCCTGCACTTTTTAACAGCAGGAACGCAGTTCCCTTTGCAGGACTAGAGCAGCCAAGCTGCCCGAGTCAATCCTTCACTAAGCGGCGATGCCCAGCTCGAGTCACTGTCAGGGGCAGGCAAACCTTAGTAATCCTTTGTTACTGGCCGCTTCCTGTATATGAATTCATCAGGTAGTGTGCGGGTATTCCGTCACTTCCTCGATGCCGCAATGTCTCCTGGGAGCTTTTGTCATTGTTCCCAGGAGACATTGCGGAGGTCTGCCGCGAGTTATCGCGGGATTTAGAAAGAACTTTCTTTCTAAATCCTGCGATAGAAAGAAGCGGGCAGTAACATAAAGGATTACTAAGGTACAGTGGATAAAAAAAAAAACATGCGGTTTAGTAATTATGCATATGAGCGTATCATTTATTTTTTTGGTGGGAGAGTGGATCTTCGGTGGGAGTCCCCAAACTTTTTTCCCCAGGAAAAAAAATAGAAAATTTAGGCCAATAAGTATTCCGGTAAAAAATCCCAATAAGCGTATATTGATTGGTTTGTGCAAAAATTATAGCGTCTACAAACTATGGGGTATTTTTATTTATTTGTACTTATTGTTTTTTACTAGTAATGGTGGCAATTGGCGGCTCATAGTGGGGACTGCGATATTGCGGCGAACATTGACACTTTTGAATTTGTTTAAGGACCAAAGACACCAATGCAGTGATCAGTGCTAAAAAATATGCACTGCCATTGTATTAATGACACTGGTTGGGAAGGGGTTAACATCAGGGGCGATCAGTGTGGGAGGGGTGTTTACTAAGGGAAGACATTGATCCTCGTCCCTGCTTTGCAGACACACAGGATCCATGCCTTCTTTACTATCGGAACGGCGATCTTTCTTATTTACATAAACAGACCGCCGTTCTGTCTGTCTGTGTCTGGAAAGTGGTCTGCCCTGTGGGAGACTGCAGCCCAGGTAAGGGGGATTCTTTGCCCAGGAACTGGGAAAGGCTGGCCAACCTTGAGAGTCGAGAGCCAGCGAGTCCAGGGGGCTGGAAAGAAACAAGTCTATTGAGAGCAAGCAGAGGATCTGCTGACAAGAGACCCAGGTGGCTCGGTATCTTTTTCATTTGAGTGCTAAATGAAGTTTGAACCCCTGCGTGGGAATCTTGAATGGACCTTTTTGCTTCTGTTTTTTCCATTTAATAAACCTGATCGGTAAGTTTGAGCCTAGATATTCTATGTTTCTTGTATGTATGTATATGGACCCTTTCCAGCGCTCCTAATTGTATAGACCAGTCATAGGTAGGGGCAGTGACTTTTGTTTGTTGTATTTATGTCATTGTGGTCAGGCAACAAACTGACACCTTTGCTTCCATGTGCTGAGTGTGCAGTGTGCTCCTGCCCCTTTAATGAGGGCTGGGCTACCTTCAGTCACCTGCCCCTTATCTATCCATCAGCAGTCATGTGCTCCTACTTAGGAGACTTAAAATGCAATGTTATGTTATAGTTAGGACTGCAGTATACAGAGCGCCTTGACGGGGCCTGCAGCTTACACATGCATTTGCAATTTTTTTTTAACGCACACTGTTAGGTGAATTTGGTTGCTTGCTGATTGGTCGGTAATTTCCCGCATCGTATCTTTGTTTTAAATCCTCAAAACAAGATACAACGGCATCTGGGATCGATCCGACATCCGTGTCGAGTATGCAAATTAGCAATTTATGGCGATCCACGAACATACGTCGGCTCAGCGAATTTTTTTCTGTAGTTTGCGTTCGGCTTTTTTCCGGCGTATAGTTAAAGCTATACTGAGGCGTACTCAATGTTAAGTATGGCCGTCCTTCCCGCGTACAATTTTGAATTTTTTACGTTGTTTGCGTAAGTCGTTCACGAATAAGAATTTGCGTAGAATCGCGTCACGTCACCGTCTTAAGCATTGGCGGGTTCCGGTTCAATTTCGAGCATGCGCACTGGGATACCCCCAGGGACGGCGCATGCGCAGTTCCAAAAAAATGTTGTTTACGTCGGGTCACGACGTATTTACATAAAACACACCCCCATCACTTCCATTTGAATTCCGTGCCCTTACGCCGCAACAGATACACTTACGGCGCGAATTCGTTGAGGATTCAAACCAAAAAAAAGTAAGTTACAGCGGCGTAGTGTATCTTAGATACGCTACGCCCGCCGCAATAATGCCCTGTTGTATGTGGATCTACCCCTATGTTTTTTGTATGTATATGCTCCCTTTCCAGCGCTCCTTATTGTATAGACCAGTCATAGGTAGGGGCAGTGACTTTTGTTTGCTGTAATAAACCTTAACCAAACTGCCTGTTTGACGTGGACTCACTGCACTAAAAGAGCAACCATCACTTGAGCTAAACACCCCCAATATCACTATATATATATATATATATATATATATATATATATATATATATATGTATGTGTGTGATCCTGCTTACAGCTGCTGTCCTGTAACCATAAAACTGTTATAGGATGGTCGTCAGTAAGTGGTTAGCCATGAACGATGGCCCTAGAATTATTGCTCACTCCAAAGTTCTCCAAGTTTTTTTCCTTGTTTTTTTTGCACATATTTTTTTTTTTTTTATTTTATTGCTATGACAAGGGGGCCAAGAATGTGGAGATAGTACGGGAAGGTGAAAGGGATGAAATGCAGTATAGTCATTAGAGAGACTTAATATATGGGGACACACAGGTTAAGGTCAACAATACTGAAGATAGTTGCTGCTCCACTGGACCAGGTCTTGAGTACCCTAATGTACATATAAAGAACAAGCAAGAAGCAGGTGCCACCATCAAAGTAAAAATGGTTTTAATTATTTTTATCATTGATCTTAATAAAACTGTTTTACACTTGGATAGGGGCACCCACTTCTGCCTATTCTTTATGAAGGGGTGATGGGTGGTGCAGAAGCCTCTTTGGAACCCTTTTGACCTGCCAGATCCCTTTTTGTTGAAAAGCAGTTCACAGCTCTAAAAAGCCTGTACCAAGCTCACAGCTGCAAAAGCAGCTGCGTGCTTGGTTCAACCACTTGTCTACCAAGCCATATATAAATGTAACTTACCTTGTATTGGAATTAAACTTGCAATAATTACTATTAATTATATGTGTACTGTAACCTATAATATATATGTATAACTATTGCATGTGTATTACAGTATATGAGTCCTTGGCTTGCTAGTATACAACTGACCAAGCATGTGCTTAGGCCTAAAGCCAGAAATTAGTTAGACAGACACATTTGAGTCAAACAGTTATATTTATTCTAACAGAAGATGCCTATTGCATAATAAACAATACTTTAACAGAGATGTATATCACATAAAGGATAATACTCTAACAAAAATGTCTTACTATAACACTGGTAAATAAGATGAAATTATACTCAACACTCAACAGCTGTGTAACCTCATGGCCGGCTCTGGATGGTAAAGAGAGTTTTTACCCATTGTGATTCGGTTTTAACATCCACACTTCAAGCACACACACCCAACACCGCCCACTTGCCATTCACCCAATCACTGCACTTCCGTGATCATTTCCTGGTTACTACTTGTCCTTCCCTACCTAGGCACTGGGGGCAGTCTTGACCATACTATCTTCAATTCCTTTGATCTCTGTAAGTATGGTGTCCTAATCAATGTCTTTGTCTGTGGAGACTGCCTAACAGCTGTTTTTCCCTAGACTTTTTGGAGACAAGTGTAACATATTGCATTCCTGCGGGGGGGGGGGGGGGGGGGGACATCCTGGCTTGTTTGACTGGAATCAGAGAATGGTCACAATTCATTCTTTGCAACATATGCCGCTTTGCGCCTAATAAGGCGCACAACATCCTTCTTTAAACATGGCTCCCCTCGAACAGTCCATATGATCCGAACAGTCCTCCACTGTTTAATGTGCTGCATTCTTCAACATGCGTCTCAGAAATAGCTCCTATGGAGTAGCCCACAATGTTGCACCTCCCACCATAGGCTTCAGAACCGGCTCCCATGAAACCGTCCATAACTGACTTCCAACATGTGTTTCAGAATCAGTACCTCCTGGAACAGTCCTCGACTGTTTTTCCAACATGTGATTCAGAACCAGTACCTCCGGAACAGTTCTTGACTGTTTTCCAACATGTGTTTCAGAACCAGTAACTCCGGAACAGTTCTTAACTGTCTTCCAACATGTGCTTCCGAAACGGCTCTTTGGAACAGTCAATAATGGTTTTAACGTGCTGTGCCTCCCAACACGTGCCGCTTTGCTACTGGGTGACGCATCAACTTCCGTGACGGCTTCCAGGTCACCATTCCGTGTCTTCTTTTCTTCTTTCTGACATCTTCATGCAGGGGCGCTGTACAGGCAGGGCAAGGGGTGTCCATTCGCTCACCATTTACCAGCACACACTCAGAGCCTCATATTAACCAGCTTTCTGCTCCCGAGGAGGGCCTTTCTTGCCCGTCTTACTAGCCTAAAACACACCGTTATCACACTACACCATGACATAAATCACCCATCACCATAATATTTACATATATACATATGACCCATCAAATCGCGTATCCCGCTCCCAACCTCCTATAACTCTTCACTGTATATACGGGTCGGGATTATGCAGGTTCGTTCACAATGGCCTCTCCTACCACAATTTTGGCATACCGGCGGTATTTCAGTGTTCTGAATTGGCAGCAAAGCCTCTAGTTTGTATGAAGAGACCTCACCATCGATTCGTCCCTCAATATGCATGGATAAATGAGAGACTTTCTTATATAAACGCCGAGTCCAACAACACATACCAACTTGAACCAATGACGACGCTGCAGCAATAATGAGTAATACCACAATGGGATGTATCAAATAATTCAAAACACTGTTGGCCTTACTGGAATGTCCAAATATTTCCTCCCACCAAGATCCTCCTGCATCAGTTTCTAGTTGATGCACTATGATGCATCTCATTTATTTCATTCTGATCATGGTGGATGACTATAGTAGCATTATCTCTCTCTTGCTGTAGCGTCCTCATAAGGCTCTCATCTCTATCCCAATCTGTTAACCATTCCTGTATCTTCCTTCCCATACCAAGGTTCAGGGCTCTCAGATTAACAGGGCGGTTATGGTTGATATCCACAGACAGCTTGGCAATATGCGGTACCGCATAATTCCACTCCTGTATCTGGATTTCAGAGACACCGCCAAGGGTACACCATGCTCCTCTAGCTAGTGTCATGTTCACAGAACATTTTAGTTCCATGACTAACGTTACATCAGTATCCTTTAGGACAAAGAAACAAACTCTCCCATGTCCCAAATAATATACCGGTGTTCCCTTCCTGGCAATGTTTTCCCCATCCAGAACACAGAGCGAGGCATCTTCCCAACACTTCTCATTCACCACCGTGTATTGACCTGGCATACACAGGATGTCATGGTCATGCCTCCGACAGAGGGAAGTATCAACCTGCCTCCAGCTCCCATCCTCTCTAATCACATGTGGGTAATTTAGCCTCAGATGCAACAAGGTAGAATCCCCAGTCAGCAAGCCTATTGATACTACCGAATACACAGACTGGGTCTGTACTTCTGTATATGGGATCAATGAGGAAACATAGCATCTCTCATAATCCAAATTAATGCAGCCCATCCAGGCATTCAACCACCATTTTGGATTAGTGAAGGAGATGTGCTTTGGTAAAATCTTACTGAGCTGTGATGCCAACTCATAAGGCCACTGTCCCTCATACAGAGATTGTACAATCAGCTTGATGTTGGTTGATAATTCTGCTTGCCCCTGCGTGCATGCCAGCCCCCATGATATATTTTTGCCCTGCATCACCACACTGTCTACCAACCTCTTAAAATGGTGGATAAAGTCTTGAGCCACCTTCACCTGGGTATTTATGTGACGCTGTTGAATGTTATCGAGAATGTCATTGATCTCTTTCTGTGTAACAAAGCCTGCTGTCTGAAGCTATGGCTGAGAGTTTGTTTTTCAGAAGATCAATGTCAACTCAATTAACAACGCCCGTTCCGGCTCCTACTCCCCCCAATATAGTGCTGAATACATCCCTCCTCCTCTGATTACTCCTCAGAAATAAGCGTCCTGCATGAGCCTCACTCTGCATTTGCACGTCTCTGGGAGCAAGCCATTGATATACTTACTGCACTTGATTCAGAGTATATTCAGCACATATAGGGTAATAGGACCTTATCAACCACTGCGAGACGTTGAAGTGCCACGTGGTGATGGCATATTGTACCCTGGTAGCCAGCGTTTGGGACAAGCTTAAATCTATTTGTAGTGGTTCCCCTTTCTCTAATGGAGCATGTCCCGTGTGTGATCACTGGCATTACCCGTGCAGGGTATCAACCTCTCAGGTGAGACATCAACTAGGCGTATCTCCCCTACGTCCAATTCTGGTGTCCTACATGTCCAGTAACCGATAGCTTCTCTGTAGGACTGATAGGACTGGGATACCGCTCCCACAAGGAAGTTCTCGTTGATGTGTCATCCGGAGTTCCCTAGTTTGGCCAACAGACACCTTACTATGTCTAAGTGTCAGCCTCCTGGGCCTCTGCACCCTATTACTTTGGTTCTGCCAATATATGGCCCACATAAAAACATATTTCCCTTCTTTCAATTCTTCACCTAAAACTCCATATCCTACGTCCTTGTTTCCCAAGGTTTGGATAGATTGGAATTTTTTCCTAACCAATAACCCGTTTCATTCATATATATAGTTGCATCCACAAACGGCTGGACGGACTCCGGTATGATATTTCTCAAGTCTTGTTTATACGGCAGTCCTTGAGATGTTAAGTTAGGATTAAATCGTCCAAAAGCAAAAGAAACTTTGTATTGCAAATTGCCGTGCTGACCCCATTGGTATGTCTCGGGTAACTTAGGACCCTCTGATATTATCCAGACCTTTCTCCTTCTCTCACCTCCCCCCTGCTCCCACCTCTGCCCTAACAAGTCCAACATTGATGACAGAGCAGAAGTGGATGCATAATCTTCATCAGGATTTTCATTTTCCTCATTCTCCCCTGAATGTTCGTCTGAATCAATTTGAGATGTTACATGGCTCAGATGGATCACCAACACGACAATTATGATCCTTCTATCCATTTTCCAGAGACTTTGCAAATCTTCGCTCCACCAGGACTCTGGAAAGACAAGAACAAGAGTGGAATCAATTCTTATCAGCAGTACCTTTTACATTGATCAGCATGAACCCATTTCTCTATCTCCCTCTTTTTCATGCCTTTCACACCCTTATTGTCCATGAGCCGCTTTACCTTGACTACCTGATCACTAAGGGTCATAGTGACTGTGAACGGTCTGGTCCAGTTTGCGTCCCATGAAGATTTGGAAACAAAGTTCTTTACCATAACCCTGTCTCCAATCTTCAAGCTAACCGGAGGCCTTCCAGGCTGCTCCTTCTCTTTAGGTGCCATGTTATTTGCAGCAAATTGCAAATACCCCTGTACCTGTTCTTGCAACTGGACCAGAAATGTGTCCCTTTCAGCACTCTCTCTCACTGGGGTGCTAAGTATTGGGTCTGCTGGATGGCTGAGGTTCATCATTCTTCCCGTCATCAACTGATATGGAGTTAATGATGTACCTTTCGCTGTAGACCCTCGTACTGCCATCAGGATTGAAGGCAGATGAATCAGCCAGTTCTTTCCTGATTGCAGTACCATCTTTTTAAGTCTCTCTTTTAGTGTTCGATTCATCCTCTCAACCATCCCTGCCGATTGTGGATGGTATGGTACATGGAATCTCTGTTCTTTTTTTATTTTATTTTTTTTCTTCCACTTCAGACTCTGCTCAACTTGGTAGCGAGACTTGCTCACGGTTCAACCGCCCATAACGGAATCTCTGTTCTACTCCCAGCAGTTCACAAATATTTTTCATGACCCTGCCGGTAAAGTGAGTCCCCCTATCAGATTCCAGGACTTTGGGGAACCCCCAACTTAAAAAGACATCGGTCCACAAAGCTCTAACTGTGGCAGTAGCAGAGTCCTTTCTCAGGGGTAGAGCCTCCACCCACTTTGAAAAAACATCCACAACTACCAGCAGATATCTATATCCTCCAGTGGCACTTGGTAATGGACCAACAAAGTCAATTTGCAGGTTTTCCCAGGGTCCATCAGCTACCGGTACCTTTGCTAAGACTGGTTTCTGTCCTTTTGGCCTAGGGTTCATTTGTGCACAGATCACATTCCTGCACTACCTGTGACACTGTGTTACCCATTGCCTCCCACCAGTATCTAGCTTGCACAAATTTCAAGGTACCCTGAACACCCATGTGGCCTGTTAACCTGTGATTCTCCCGGACTAAATCCTTCTGATGCTGGGAGGGTACTAGAAACCGTCTTCCTTCTGAAGTCTCTCTTAATCGTAGATCGTCTTGCAATACATAATTTTGGGGAGCATCTGCCGCTTTTGTTCTAAGCTGCTTTTTGATTGAGCTCAAGGCCTCATCCTTATTTTGTTCAACTGCTAAACATGGGGTAGGCATCCTTAGCACTGGCAGGAGTTCATGTGAACCTCGTTTCACCTCCTGCTCCTCCAAAATTATGTTCCTCCAGGCCTAGTCTCCCTTCAGCATCATAGGGTGTCCACTTGGACCCCATATCAAAGCTGCCTCCTTTGCGCTCATCTGCCGTGTAATTACCCACAGTACCTCTCTCCACCTCTTTTGGTGAGCTCTCACCTTAATGATAGCCCACTCTCTGAGGTTCCACACTTGATCTTTCCCATATCTCTCTTAGCACCGCACTATGGCAGTGCATTTAACTGGGCCGGAACGCGGCGGTATATCAGTACCGCCACTCCAAAAATGGCCCAGGAGAGTACCAGCACCTCTCCGTGCGCCAGTACGTGGGTTTCTCGTACTGAACGCACTGGCGTATCGCACCGGGCGGCAACATTGGGGGAGGGCACAAAATACCGGCGTCGAGTCGCTCTCGCTGACGTTTTTTTTTTTTCCTTTGAAGTCGACTTCAATACAGTAGGGCGGCAGCCATACAAAAGCCCTGTGATTGGCCGGACAGGGTCATGTGCGGCCGTACGCTGTGGAATTCTGGGACATGTAGTCATGATGTGAGGCTCGCATCATGAGTCATGATCCGAGCCTCGCATCATGACTACATGTCCCAGAATTCCACAGCGAACGGCCGCACATGACCCTGTTTGGCCAATCACAGGGCATTTGTGTTGCGAGCGCCCTGCAAATCATCGACGGAGGCGGAGCTGGTCACGTGTGGATGCGGCTGGTCGTGACCACTTGCTGGAGTCCCGCCTCTCGGCCTAGGGCGCTTTGAATTTCTGAGGTCTCTGTCACCATCACCCCCCGTTTAAGCCATTCTCCTCTGTCAAACCACCTCCTCTATGTCAGGCAGCCCACACCCCCTTTGTCAGCCCACCCATCCTCTGTCAGCCCACAGCCCACCCCTCCTCTGTCAACCCACCCCCCCCTTTCAGCCCACCCCCCCTCTGTCAGCACCCACCCCCTCTCAGCCCACTCCTCCTCTGCCAACCCATCTCCCCTCTGTCAGCCCACCCCCCCTCTGTCAGTACCCACCCCCTCTCAGCCCACTCCTCCTCTGCCAACCCATCTCCCCTCTGTCAGCCCACCCCCCCTCTGTCAGTACCCACCCCCTCTCAGCCCACTCCTCCTCTGCCAACCCATCTCCCCTCTGTCAGCCTACCCCCCCTCTGTCCAGCCCACCCCCCTCTGTCAGCACCCACCCCCTCTCAGCCCACTCCTCCTCTGCCAACCCATCTCCCCTCTGTCAGCCCACCCCCCTCTGTCAGCCCACCCCCCCTCTGTCAGCCCACCCCCCCTCTGTCAGCACCCACCCCCTCTCAGCCCACTCCTCCTCTGCCAACCCATCTCCCCTCTGTCAGCCCACCCCCCTCTGTCAGCCCACCCCCCCTCTGTCAGCACCCACCCCCCTCTCAGCCCAGTCCTCCTCTGCCAACCCATCTCCCCTCTGTCAGCCCACCCCCCCCTCTGTCAGCCCACCCCCCCCCTCTGTCAACCCACCCCCCTCTCTGTCAGCCCATCCCCCCCTCTGTCAGCTCCCCTCTGTCAGCCCACCCCCCTCTGTCAGCTCCCCTCTGTCAGCCCCCATCCCCTCTCAGCCCACTCCTCTCTGTCAGTCCACACCTCCTCTGTCAGCCCACCCCCCTCTCTGTCCTGTCAGCTTCCCTCTGTCAGCCCACCCCCCTCTCTGTCAGCCCACCCCTCCTCTATCAGCCCATCCTCCCTTTGTCAGCCCACCCCCTCTCTGTCAGCCACAGCAGGGAGCCAGGCTAGCCACCTGCAGCAGGGTGCATTGTGCCAGCCACCCCACCGACCCACAGCAGGGAGCCAGGCCAGACACCCACCCACCCACAGCAGGGAGCACCGTGCAAGCCAGCCACTGACCCACAGCATGGAGCCAGACCAGCCACCCACAGCAGGGTGCACCGTGCCAGCCAGCCACTGACCCACAGCAGGGAGCCAGGCCAGCCACCCACAGCAGGGTGCACCGTGCAAGCCAGCCACTGACCCACAGCAGGGAGCCAGGCCAGCCACCCAACCACAGCAGGGAGCACCATGCAAGCCAGCCACTGACCCACAGCAGGGAGCCAGGCCAGTCACCCACAGTAGGCTGCACCGTGTCAGCCAGCCACCGACCCACCCACCCACTGACCCACATCAGGGAGCCAGGCCAGCCACCCACAGCAGGCTGCACCATGTCAGCCAGCCACCGACCCACCCACTGACCCACAGCAGGGAGCCAGGCCAGCCACCCACAGCAGGGTGCACCATGCAAGCCAGCCCCTGACCCACAGCAGGGAGCCAGGCCAGCCACCCACAGCAGGGTGCACCATGCAAGCCAGCCACTGACCCACAGCAGGGAGCCAGGCCAGTCACCCACAGCAGGCTGCACCGTGTGAGACAGCCACCCACTGACCCACGGGCAGAGAGCCAGGCCCAGCCACCAACAGCAGGGTGCCAGGCAGCCACCCACAGAAGCCAGCCACCCACGGTGACCCACCCACAGCAGGGCCAGGGTGCCAGCCACCCATGGTGACTCATCCACAGCAGGGCCAGGGTGCCAGCCAGCCACCCACAGTGACCCACCCACACCAGGAAACCAGCCAGCTACAATGGGGTGCCAGCCAACCACCCACAGGAGCCAACCAGCCACAGTGACCCACCCACAGCAGGGAGCCAGCCACCCACAGGAGCAAACCAGCCACAGTGACTATCCACAGCAGGATGCCAGCCACCCACGGTGACCCACCCACACCAGGGATCCAGCCAGCCACAGCAGGGTGCCAGCTAGCCACCCACAGGAACCAGCCACAGAGGATGTGGGAGCCAGCCACAGCTACAGCACCCACAGTTAAGGTAAGAGTAGCGCTACAATTGTATTTCTACTTTGTGAGAGGTTGGGCAGGGTGAGAGTCATGGCACACAGAGGGGGTCCCATTAGACTCTGTTGTAGTCTCTAATGGGGGCCTAGAGGGGACACTTTCTAATAGACTGTCCATGGGACACTGTTCGAAAAAGACCCCCCTCCAGGTCCCATTAGATTCTTCTGCTGTTAAACATTTTTTTTTTTTAAAGGTAGTACTTTGTACAAATTGAAGTCCAACATGCCTGTCTGCCTGATGCCATTGCCAAAAGCCCCCTCTGCTGCGGCCTGCAATAATTTGATCAATAACAGAGCTTCATGATCTATACCCTCAGGGCTTTCAGCATGTAAGGGGTTAAATGATTAATCCAGTGTATGCATCCTTCAGGGCTTTCAGCATGTAAGGGGTTAAATGATTAATCCTGCAATAATTTAACCCTTACATGCTGAAAGCCCTGAGAGGGATACATTACATAGGATTAAGGATGAGCTCCAGAGTGTACGCACAGTGCACGTGCAGAGCCCATTTTGTTCAATACCCTTTTGCACATTTTATTTATGTTCAGTAGCTCTTTCTAACAGTAGCTCTTTTTCAGGGTACTTTCTAAGGGTATTTTCATGTCAGTATTGGGGGGGGGGGGGGGGAGCACCGGCGCCTAATAGAGTACCCGGCACCTCTTTTGGCCCACTTAAAGCACCTGGCACTATGTATCAAGTCTTTCCCAGAGGCATCAACCTGAAGCCCCTTGATTGCCACAGAGGCATGTATCGGTCAGAGACCTTGTTACATAGGCGCTGTCAGAGAATACGGTTTCTGGGACCCTGAACTGATAATGCGTGATGGCCTCTCTCACTGCCATCCAGTTCAGCTCTTTGGGCCGAAAAACTTTGACGGCATCTTGGTCATGATTTTCTCATTGGTCTGGGCGGCACCACAGGGCATAACCCTGTGTGTGAAAACTTCCTTCATCAGTACCTTGATCCATCCACCCAGATTTTAAGTCTACATCACCTGCTGTTAACTAAATACCTCCTGTGTTCTGTTCCGGACTGTACCTCCCCACAGTCATGCTGCTCTCCCTCATATTGCATCAATTGTGGGAGAGTGTATGTGGCATTGTGGGTCACAGCCAGATTTCTGGCATTAAATCCACTAGCCATCTGGCTACCCTTTGGGAAGATACTCCACTGAGGGTCATTCCAAAGGCATTTTAATTGAAGAATGGGGTGTCTGTAGAATGATTTTGCCAAACCCCACAACATGCTCTGTGGCGAGAACCGCCCAGTGTGCTTCCAAAAGGTTTCTGACACATTCATCGAACCCTCCTCATACGGGCTAGTACCCTGGACCAGTATCCCACCGGTACCCATTTGCCCTGCCTCTCCTGCAGCAACACCGCTGTTATTGCTACTGCAGAGGCATACACTTGTAGTGCGAAGGGCAAATCGGCGTTTGGATTGCTTAAGGCCGGGGCCTGCATCAGACCCACCTTAAGCTTGGTGAAAGCTTGCTCATGCTCTCCCAACCAGTCTAAGGGGTCTGTTTCCTTCTTGTCTCATTTGAGAAAATCATACAGTGGTCTTGCATTTTCTGCAAAGCCTTCAATGAAGTCCCTGCAGAAACTGACCATCCCCAGGAATTGTCTCAGTGCGGTTTTAGTGACTGGTCTTGGTAATCTCCTGATAGTTTCACATATGTTTGGGTCTGGAGTCCTCCCACCCTGTGAAACTATCACACCCAAGATACATACTGAATCCTTCATCAATTGTGCCTTTTTGGGGTTTAATTTCAGACCTGCATTCTCAATTAGTGTCAGGAGCTCCTCCAGCAGAGCATAATGCTGCTCTTCTGTCTCCGTTTGGAGCAGTATGTCATCCACATACTGGATGATGCATTCTGGCTCCGAAAATATATTTATGTTTTCCACATGGATATATATTTTTTGTATTAATATATTATTTCTTTATATTGATATTTTGTTATATGAATATATGAAGAAATATTTGTTATAAAAACATTTTTTTTTCTGTATATATGTGCGTGAGGCTCCTCGGAGTGCATATGCACAGTTACATGGAATCAATTATAATATTAATGCATTTTCTAAAAATGACACTAAAATGCTTTATTTAAATAATAGATTGACATTCAGATTTAAATATAATTTTTACTACCCTTGATATATATATATATATATATATATATTTATATATATATATATATTTTCTTTTATTAAATTAAAGCTAACCATTATTTTTCTTTTAATATATTAACTATCTATACACACACATACATTTTTTAAGAGAAGTGTTTTATTTATTATTTCTTACTTATCAATGGTATTCCTGTATTTCCCTAGGTATTCCAGAGATATATACATATATTTAGTATGTTTTCCATTTATATTTATTATATTTTCTTGTCACTGGAAACAAGCCCATATGCCAATCTCCAGCGTGTATTCTTTTATGTGTTTTTTCTTAAAATAAGGATCAGTTCCTATTTTTCTCCACAAGATGGCACATTTCTAAATACTTACAAATAGACTTTCTCCACGTCCTTTTTCCCATGCTTGAGAAAGAAGCGCGCTTAGTCCATCCGACGGCTCCAGCTTCGAAACCTCGCGCACTTGGTGACGTCACCCGCGGCCTACGCTGCGCTCCGGGCCTCGTTTCCACTATCCCTCCGGACCAGCTGTTTAACAGCAATAGAACGGACAGGCTTAGGAGTGACCCCGGAGAGAGAAAAACCAGCACAACAACTAGCCCGGATAGACGTCCCTCCAACCCTCCTCCCTCAGCATTGATCCAGTTAATTCCTTACCGGATTTTAAGATTTTACAATGTAAAGTTTACACTGTTGTTTGTGTAATAAAAGCTTCACTAACGTTTTAACCTGGAGGCGCCTTTTGTTTTCTTCTTCCTGTATACATGTTTGGAGTCCCTGGCTCTGGTCTCCCCTGCTTTGGAAGGCTTGCCCTAGGACAGCGTTTTTGGGACAATCAGCTCTACACAGAACAGTCTCTCTTCCTTCATGACTCACTGCATCACTAACTAATTCCAGGTTTTATTATTTATTTTTTCATTTTTAATCTAATTGTTGTCCTTATATATATATATATTTTTTTTAAATCTTTTATTTTTGTAATAAGGATTCATCTCCTATTCAGCGGACTTTATTCTACTCCTGTGTCATTCATTTGCAGCGCCACAATTTTCTTTGTTATGTCTGGCATCTTCGCAACTACATTTGTAATAGACAGGGTGCATCTGTTTAGCGCACGTAAATCTACAGTGGGCCTCCACCCCCCCTCCTTCTTTACTGGCCAGAGGGCTGCATTTGTTTTAGATTGGCATTCTTTAATTACATTTTGTGCCAACAAATTCCTCACTGTACTCTCTATGTATAGGATAGATTCGGGTGGAATTTTGTACTGACACTGAGGTGGCGGATTCGGGCCCTCAATTTTAACAATCATGTTTGAAACTTTACCACACTGCTCTTTAGACGTTGCCCACACTTCATTATGTTGCCACACTTCATTATGTTGCCACAAGATTTTAGCCAATATTTGGTCCTCTGTTTTCAGTATTGCCTGTGGGTCAAGGATTTCATCTGTTTTGACTGATGCAACCTCCCAGCTGTCCATGACCATGTGCACCTTGCCTTTGTATCTAGACCCTTTCCACAATACCCAGTTACATAGATCTAGAATTAGTCCATGTGCCCCCATGACATCCGAGCCCAAAATAGTGCCCTCATGCGTTGGGGAAAGAAACAAACTATGTTCCACACATAACCACTGTATTTCTATAGATACAGGTATTGATTGCTCAGAAGGTACTAGTTGTCCTCTGAATCCTCTAAGGAAGATTTGTTTCCCATTAGGATCTTTTTGAAGTCTGATATTAGTTAGACTTACAGCAGCTCCACTATCTAGTAATATATTTGTGCGATGGCCCCCTATCGCCCCTTGGATACGTGGTCTGCCGCTTTTGTCCCTGTCCAGATTACATACTAGGGACAATACCGGGCCTGACATCCCTATGGTTTAAAATAAGGATTGGTTGGGGGGTGGGTTTTATATTCCTCCTGGTTTATTTTAGCTTGCACTATCCTCTCTAACTCCCTTAAGAGGACTATATAATGTAGCATCAGGTGCCTTGTTCGGCTCTGTTGCCACCTTATCTGATTCAGGTTTTTGCTGTTCCTTTTTATGCCAAAGCCTCTTCTCATCTGTGTTCCTCCTAGGCAATTGACAGTCCTTCATTACATGGCCTGTATTCCCACATCTGTAACACCTGCCTGCAAACCTCACTCTACCTTCGCTTTTACTACTTCGGCAACTGTTTTGTGGGGCCTATTGTCTTGATCTGTCCACCGAACCCAGTCCTTAATATGTTTATAAAGGTCTGGTATGAGGTGGCATTCCTCAGTGCAATTCTGTATGGTAATCAATACATGTGCATTATTAGCCATAGAACACAGAAAACTACTGTCATCGTGAGACCTATCAGGACAATTATATGTGGCCTTATAAATGGTGAAGTATTCACTGCAAAAGAGTATTGGATCAATTCCCCTCCTAAATTTAGTATTTTCTAGGGCATCTGAACCCCTAGTATTCCTTCCTCCCATTATGCACTGCATTTCCTTCATTCTATCTGCCGAGTTTTTTCCCAATTTGAGTTTAACTCTGGAGTTAGACCTCTATGATTCCCGACTGGTGGTTGCAGTTTTCACACAGTTGCAATGGAAGCCATGCGCGAGGAGTGCGTATTCATCCCTATTGTTTTAAATTGTACTGTCACTACAGCTTCCAGCCTGTTTGAGAGACTAATGGGTGAAGCACTTGTGTCAAATTTTCCCAAAATCTGGCAAAGATTTGTGCGATCTTGTATGGAGAGTGTCGTGGATTGGGTGCCACCCTCCCTCTTTATAATCGCTGATCCTGGCCAAGTCCTATCTGACGCAGGAGTATAGAGAGAAGAACTGTGGCCTGGAAGCTCTTCAGGATTGTCAGCTGACCATACTGGTTGCTGTTCTATCAGCATCCCTTCTCCCCTCTCCTGTGTCACACTAGACTGTGTATCCTTGTTAGCACAACAATGGCTGTGCACTTTCTCCATTGCCTGTGCTTTCAAAGATAGAATGGCATGATCTTTGTGGGCTAACTGAGTTTTACACTCCTGTAACTTTCTCGTAAGCATTTCCTATCTAGATTCATTCACAGCCTCTTTCTTTTCTAAAGATGCGATACATTGTTCCCTCAACATACATGTTTCCTTCCATTCATCCACGCCTTGCTCCAACAAGCTATTCTCAGTCAACAATTGTTCAAACTCATCCCTCATTTCATCACACTCACACACATTCATGTCAGCATTCGTAGCTACCACTGAAACATTTCTACTCACATTTTCAATCCTTTCTAATAATTCAGTCCTATCTTTACACCATTCTAATTCTGTCTGTTCTGAAATCTTTCATTTTTAATAGCATGCATACCAAATTGGCCACCCTATTTTTCTTGCCTTTTTTGGAAGACTTTTTAGATTTGAGGGCATCATTATGAGTATTGCATTGCTTTAATAGATCATTGAATTGGTGTACTAACGCATTCTTTTGTGTATTACTAAAACGGACACAAGCATTTTCCTCAGTAAACTGTTCAAGAATATCCATTGTTATATTGACTGCAACTAGCTTCACTGAAAACCTGTTTGACCAGTTGCTTAGACAATACACACCTGAATCAACACAGACCAACACAGATACAGATTCACATGAACCAACAATAAAATAAAAAAACTGGACTATTTTTGTAGTCCTACCGAGCGCACGCTAAATCAACGCCCTCTGTCAGAATGCAGGCCACATTGATCCTCTTTAAAGCGGGGGTTCACCCTTAGAGGGCACTTTTTAGCCTTAGATTCCTGCTCGTTTTCTCTAGGGGAATCGGCTATTTGTTTTAAAATATGTGCAGTACTTACCCGTTTACGAGATGCATCCCCTCCGTCGCGTCCGGGTATGGGCTGCGGGAATGGGCGTTCCTTCTTGATTGACAGTCTTCCGAGAGGCTTCCGACGGTCGCATCCATCGCGTCACGATTTTCCGAAAGAAGCCGAACGTCGGTGCGCAGGCGCAGTATAGAGCCGCACCGACGTTCGGCTTCTTTCGGCTACGAGTGACGCGATGGATGCGACCGTCGGAAGCCTCTCGGAAGACTGTCAATCAAGAAGGAACGCCCGCTCCCGAAGACCCATACCCGGAAGCGACGGAAGAAGATGCATCTCGAAAACGGGTAAGTACTGCTCATATTTTAATACAAATAGCCGATTCCCCTAGACCGAACGAGCAGGAATCTAAGGGGAGAAAAAAAAAATGTAATAAATGGGTGAACTCCTGCTTTAAGAACAGAAAGCTCTTTCCACTTTCACATGTGTAAAAATGAAATAAAAATAAAAACTTCAAATTAACAAAAAAAATAATAATAAAAAATAAAAACATTGATATTTATCCCACTTTTTCCACAAATGGGAACAGAACGCTCTTTCCACTTTCACATGGGTAAAAATTAAATAAAAATAAAAAACTTCAAATTTAAAAAAAATTAAAATAATAATAAATAAAAAATATTTCTCCCACTTTTTCCGCAAATGGGAACAGAAAGCTCTTTTCACATTCACATGGGTAAAAATGAAATAAAAAATAAAAAACTTAACATTAAAAAAGAATTAAAAATAAAAAATCGATATTTCTCCCACTTTTTCTGCAAAGATGTGTGGTTTATCCTGTCAATCTACAGGCTATATCGCAACTCCAGGGGTGATCAATCCCCTTTACTTACCAGTACACTTGACTGGTTACAGGCCTAACACACACAAACATTACAACAACAGTAAAATAATAAAAAAAAAAAACGTTTAAAAAAACAAACATATCGGACAAAAAAAAAAAATCTCACCAGTTTAATGTACGTCTTTAATGACACTTCTGTTGAAACCTTCTCGATCATTCAAGCAGGGTTTCAAAATTCGCGAGCCAGCGCCAATTTCTTATCCACGCTAGAGCGACGATTTCAGTTCTGGGTTATTAGAGGATTTTAGCTTAATGGACTCAAAAGAAAAATACGTTAGGATTTGTGAACTCTATGTCCAAACATCTAAGGGGTGCCAAATATTGGAATTAAACTTGCAATAATTACTATTAATTATATGTGTACTGTAACCTATAATATATATGTATAACTATTGCATGTGTATTACAGTATATGAGTCCTTGGCTTGCTAGTATACAACTGACCAAGCATGTGCTTAGGCCTAAAGCCAGAAATTAGTTAAAGACAGACACATTTGAGTCAAACAGTTATATTTATTCTAACAGAAGATGCCTATTGCATAATAAACAATACTTTAACAGAGATGTCTATCACATAAAGGATAATACTCTAACAAAAATGTCTTACTATAACACTGGTAAATAAGATGGAATTATACTCAACAGCTGTGTAACCTCATGGTCGGCTCTGGATGGTAAAGAGAGTTTTTACCCATTGTGATTCGGTTTTAACATCCACACTTCAAGCACACACACCCAACACTGCCCACTTGCCATTCACCCAATCACTGCACTTCCATGATCATTTCCTGGTTACTACTTGTCCTTCCCTACCTAGGCACTGGGGGCAGTCTTGACCATACTATCTTCAATTCCTTTGATCTCTGTAAGTATGGTGTCCTAATCAATGTCTTTGTCTGTGGAGACTGCCTAACAGCTGTTTTTCCCTAGACTTTTTGGAGACGAGTGTAACATATTGCATTCCTGCGGGGGGGACATCCTGGCTTGTTTGACTGGAATCAGAGAATGGTCACAATTCATTCTTTGCAACACCTTGGTAGACAAGTTGTTAAAGACATTTTTAACCACTTGCCGACCGACGCACAACTATGTACGTCGACACCATGGCACGGGCAGGCAGATTGGCGTACAGGTACGTCCCTTTAAATTTGCCACTCAGCGGGTGCATGCCCGCCGTGTGCCTCGCGAGTGCGGTCCTGGGAACTCTATGTTCCTGGGAGGCCCGCGATTGCGGTTGGCAAGGGCAGAACAGGGGAATGCCTTTGTAAACAAGGCATTCCCCTATTCTGCTTAGTGACACTGTCATCGGGAACGGTCATCAGTGACGTGTCACGTGTAGCCACACCCCCTAACTGTAAGAATCACTCCCTAGGGAATACTTAACCCCTACAGTGCCACCTAGTGGTTAACCCCTTCACTGCCAGTGGCCTGGTCTTTGACCACCAAAATGGTCCGGGGCTGAATCGGTTAACATAACACTTGTACGTTTACAACCATGGCGACCACCCTGTCAGATTTTCTTTATTTCTGTCACTGTTTTTTCATCCTGTTCCGAAAACGTGCATTTTTCTTTTTTGTAGTGTAGTCATAAGTTTTATATATTTTGGCTTCTTTATTTACCTTGCTAACACTGTACATATATATTTTTTTTATATTACAACCGTGAATTGCATAAATGCATAAAATGTCATCCCTTCTATTCTATTTTATATTTTATCTGTGTTTTTTTTTTGGCTAGCAAAATATTCCATTGACAATACTTTTTGCCTGTACCTGCGTACAGTTCTAATATAAAAGCCTCACTTTTTGTAGAGCTAAAAGATTTGAATAAATCGATGACAAATGAGGAGATGCTAAAAGAAATTAAGGAGCTGAAGAAGGAATGTAGCATACATCAGGAAAAATTACAGAAGATAAAATCTGCAACCAATCACGTTACACCAGAACATAAGGAGAAGGTAAAACACCTAATTGCTAAACATTTTTGGCTACCTTTTTAAATACTTTATCTGCATTGCCCCTTTTCAGACATTTTTTAATTCTCAAAAATATAATTATTTTAATCTAAAATGTAAACTGGTTGCTTCTAGGCATTCTCTTTATACAGTGGTATGTTAAAGTTTGTGAACTATTTTATTTATTTTTATATATATATATATATATATATATATATATATATATAATATGACCTTCCGTGCAAGTCTTAAAACTAGATGAGAACCAAATCGGACAAAGGTGAATGGACATTGGCCAGAAAAAAGGCAAGAGCCCCTGCCCAGGCATAGTGCTCAACTAGGCCTCAGTTTTGTGTGCTAGTGTCTGAAAGTGTTGGATGCTTCTTTGAGCCTCTCTGAATCTTTTTTTCTCTTTTCGTTCATTGACGGACACAGCAACTTAAATCTTGACCTTAGGGTTATATCGCCAACTTCAAGAGAAGACTAGGCAGAACATGTTAAAACGGCAAACCAGGGGTTGGTTCTATTGGCTATAACCCCTCACACTGCAGCCAACAGCTTTTTTTTTCTTTTCTGCCTAGTGTAGAAGGACCTGGCTCCCGGGGGGACCATCGGTCCTGGAGATTTTTTTCTTTTATTCTGATTTTTGATTCCTGTGATTTACTATCAACAGCCGGGCTGGGTGACAGGCTGGATAATATAGATCCTGGTGGTGTCCCCAGCCCGGCCATCGAGCGTGAGCAGGCCCTAGCTACGCGCTGGGTTGGCCACGACATGCCCCGCTTGATCCAGGGGTGGCCGGCGAGCTATATGCTCCAGGGCACACATATGACCAGGCTACTGCTGTCCGTGTCACAGTGTGCTGTGGCCAACAGCCACCCAGTACCGCTCGGGTGATGGATCTGTCCGGAATGCATCCAGCAGTCCCCACACCACAGGAGGGGTAAGTATGGTTACACCTGTCTAGGCAGGACTGAGCAGCTGGGCATTCCCTGGGAGGTCGAATTGGGGGTCTCTCATTCTCCTCTTCTTTTCTCCCAGTCCTTTCCCTCCTCCCCATGCTTGGGCCGCTGCGCTACTGAATGGTGGTCTTCCGGTGGTGAGTCCTGCTCAGTCTGTGGCAGCTGGGAGGGTGGACTTTTGGTGTAACTGTCCTGCGGTCCCCTACCGGGTGTCAGGCGAGTGTGGGTCAGCATGGTGTCAAAAGCTGGCGCTTCTTCCACAGGCATACCTGTGGTGGCAACTGGGGGAACCACCTGCAGTGCCTATAGACGCTTTGCGGCAGTCCTGGAGTCTTTCCTTGCCAAGGTGGAAGTGGCATGCGGGCACAAGGGGGTAAAACTAGCCCCCACCGTCTTCTGGGGAAAGCTCTGATTCAGACTCGGGCCTAGCTGTGGCACACGGCCCCTGTTCTAATGTGTCAAGAGAATGCGGACCAGGATCATTTGGACAGTGAAGATGACTCTGTGTCTGGGTCAGCGCAGGAAAGGGCGCTTGTAGGAGCACTTATCACAGCAATGCGGGATACCTTAAAGGTAGAGGATATGGCGGGGACATCTGTAGGGGTGTCGATCCTATTTGGGTCCCACAACCTGGTCTGCATGGCTAAAGTGTTTCCCTACTTGACTGACTTTGATACGTTTATTTACAAAGAATAGGAACGACCGCAGCGGCCTTTTCGGTCCCAAAACGCATGGCAGTACGTTACCCCTTGGAGGGGAGTTTACTGGAAAAATGGACATCTCCCCTGTCTGTGGATTCCCCGGTCTCCAGGTTAAATAAAGTGACCACGATTCAGATGGAGGGGACCCTGGCTTTTCAGGACCCCACCGATAGGAAGGCCGGGGCGATCGCCCGGTCCCTGTTCACAGTGGTGGGGGTCAGCATTGCGGCCAGTATTTTTCACGGCCCTGGTGTCCCAGATGCTCACTGAATGGACAAAAAATGTTGCACCGAGCGTTGGAAAAGCAACAGGCTTCCCCGATCTGCATGAAACTGGCGGACCAGTCGGTGCATGGCCTTAAGTATGTCTGCGATGCGGCCTTGGATACGGCTCCTTTTGATTCTTGGAGCCTCAGTATCTGCTGTGGTGCTCCGTCGCCTGATGGGCTAAAATGCTGGTCTGCGGGACCAGGCACCTAAGAAGGCTCTGACAGATTTACCCTTCCAGGGAGAGAGGCTATTTGGAGCCTCACTGGACAACATTATTAAGGATGTTACTGGGGGTAAGAGTACGCTGCTCCCACTACCCAGAAAAGGCACCAGCTGAGAGACAGAAGCGTTCCTGGTTTCACAAGCCAAACAAGCCTGTGAGCAAATCTGCGACTGCATGAAGGTTTGTCCTCTCCCGACTCTCGGGTGGGGGGGGTCGCCTTCGGAAGTTTGCAGCTTGGTGAACCTCCCTCCTTTCCAACCAGTGGGTTTGCAAACTGGTGTTATCAGGATACAAGCGTTTATTTCTTGTCCGCCAAACAGGTTTTTTCCCTCCAACCTTCATCTTCTTCCGGCGTGCTGAGACGCCCTGGTTGGGGCAGTGCAAGACCTGCTGAGGCACGGGGTAATAGTACCTGTACCGCCGCCGTAAAGGTTTCAGGGATTCTATTCTAATCTGTTTGTAGTCCCAAAGAAGGACGGGGTCCGTCCGGTCCTGGGCCTCAAGGCCCTCAACTGCTTTTTAAAGGTACAAAGGTTCAGGATGGAATGAGTTCGCTCTGTGGTCGCTGCTTTTACGGTCAGGGACGAGCACTACTAATTTGTAGCTCTCCCCTTTTGGCCTGGCGTCGGCACCAAGGGTTTTCACCAAGGTGCTCGCCCTGATTCTGGCCTTGCTGAGACAGCAAGGAATCCCGATCGTGGGCTACCTGGACGTCCTCCTTCTGAGAGCAGTTTACGCTTCAGAATTTGAGGAGGATGTGGCGATCACCATTCAGACTCTTCGGGAGTTTGGCTGGGTACTAAACCTCCAGAAATCGGTGTTGGCTCAACGCTTGGAGTACCTGGGCTTGATTTTGGACTCCTCAGAGTCAAGAGTTTTTCTCCCTTCAGACAAGCTACAGACTCTTCAGGCTGGTTGTCGCTGCGCTTTTGCATGCGAGTTCTGGGTCTCATGGTGGCCACTTTCGAGGCGGTACCGTATACTCTTTCACACTCGAGTCTTGCAAAAAGGAGATCCTGTCCAAATGGGACACATTTCCGTTGTGTCTGGATTGTCAGATTCGGGTGAGCTACCTAGTCAGGGAATCCCTGGTCTGGTGGATGAGGTCTCCGGCCCTTCAGTCCGGGAGGTCGTTCCTTCCTTTTCATTGGACGGGATCATGACGGACGCCAGTCTGTCCAGTTAGGGGGGTGTTTGGGATGTTCAGTCGACACAGGGTCGCTGGATGCAGGAAGAATCCCTCCCGCCGATCAATGTGCTGGAACTTCAGGCGGTGCCTCCCAACTTGTTCACGGAGGCTGCAGGGATGCCCAGTCAGGATCCAGTCAGACAACGCCACAGCAGTGGCGTATTTCAACCATCAAGGAGGAACAACTAGTTTGGCTGCAGTATTGTAGGTCGCTCACATCTTGCGGTGGGCAGAGTGGCGCATTCAGTTTCCAGGCTCCTACTATTTTTGCAGCGGGGAGTGGATCAATAACTTGCCTTAAGCACCATTCAAGGACAGATTTCAGCTTTGGCTGTCTTTTTTTTCAGCGGCCCCTGGCGGCTCATTAATTGGTGAGTACGTTTGTACAAGGGGTTCCACATGTGGCCTCTCCGGTTCGGCCACCGCTGCCTCCGCGGGATTTTAATCTGGTGCTCTTGGTACTTCAGAAACCGCCGTTTGAGAACATTAGGGAGATCCCCTTATTGACACTCTCCCAGAAGGTAGCCTTTCTGGTGGCTATTACATCTGTCAGGAAGGTTTCTGAGTTGGCGGGCTTGTCTTGAAAGTCTCCTCCACAAGGATAAGGTGGTGCTGCACCCGCAGCCTTAATTTCTTCCTAAGGTTTTGGCGTTTCATCTAAATGAGGACATTATGCTTCCGTCCTTGTGTCCTCAGCCGTCGCACCCGAAGGAGGTTGCTTTTTCGTTCCTTGGAAGTGGTCCGGACTCTGCGTATGTATCTGTCTGCTACAGCACCGTTTTGGAGGTCAGACTCACTGTGTTGGTAGCTGGTCCGAAGAAGGGCTTGGCGGTCTCGTCGGTCACCATTTTTCGGTGGATTAGACATATTGTGAGCCAGACTTGTGCCCTAAAAGGGCAGGCGCCTCCCTTTCTTGTCATGGCACATTCGATCAGGGCAATTGGTGCCTCCTGGGCTTTCCAACATCAAGCGTCAGATTTCCAGGTGTAAGGCAGCGACCTGGTTGTCTGTTCACACTTTCACTAAATTTTACAAGATTGATGTGGGCACATCTGCAGATGCTTTCTTTCGGCCGCAAGGTTTTGCAGACGGCTGTTTAAGGTTGCAACTCCTCCGTTGAGGAGCTCTGGTTGTTATGGGTGGAGTGCTGTTTGTTTGCTGTTCCCACCCCTCATTTTTTTACACTGCTTGGTCACTGCTAAGGTCAAGATTTAAGTTGCTGTGTCCGTCAATGAACGAAAGCGAAAATCGATTTTTTTTTTTTTACTCACCGTAAAATCCTTTTCTCTGAAGTTCATTGACGGACACAGCACCCACCCCTCCTTTTTTCTGTTTGTACTGCTTTTTGATGAACTGAGCTGCTGGCTGCAGTGTTGAGGGGTTATAGCCAGTACCCCTGGGCGGTACTGTGCAGTTTTGCTGTTCTACCTAGTCCTCTCCTGAATGTGGCGATATAACCCTAAGGTCAAGATTAAAGTTTCTGTGTCCGTCAATGAACTTCATAGAAACGGATTTTACGGTGAGTACAAAATCCTTTTTTTTTCTCCAATATTGTCTTTCAGGACAGTGCCTGAGAGAGAGATCTTAGCTCCTCCCATCAAACACAGGAAACATGTCTACCTTCAGATTTGAAAAGAAAGCTTTTCCCCACATATCTTCAGTTTTTGTGTTTTCCTCCAGCTTGACTTAAAAGCATTAGAGATTTGTCTTCACAAGTAAAGCTGTGCGGAATTTTGTTTTCAAATGACCTACTCTTTGATCCACAATCAGAATTTGATTCTGGATTATACAGCAGACAGAGGAAAAGAAAAACTTTTCTGGTGAAAAATAAAGGTTCAGTCATCCAGGCAGCGTTTTTCTGTCCTCAAAGAACTCAACAGGAGGGCAAGATGCAGGGTAAAAAAAAAAGGCTTAGCCCCCCCGCCAAAAGGCAGAGTCTTTTTTGTGTGCTTCTGTACAGCCTGAAAAGTGTCTTCCCTCCCAGTTGGAGGAAAATTGGAGGGGTTTTTCTGTAGTGGAGGACAGTACCTCAAATTAGTTTATTTTGGGGATTGTCTCCCAAAGATACAGCATAGAATTTGCAGAACCTCTTCCTTGAAGCTATTTTAGGACAAAGGGGGCCACACCCTGAAATGCATAACTATGCCAATTATTAACACTACATTACACTACACTTTCCTGTCGACAGTGGTTCTTATCCTTGTGATATACACACACCCTTACATCACATCCACGTGGAGGAACGTGCTCACCATTGCCCTTTACATCTTGTTCTAGTTAGAAGATATTTAGTGATGTATATGCTAAAGAACCGGTGAAGTCTCTAGCAATAAAGTCCGTTATTCAGGAAATGATGGATCCGGTACCACCAGAGAGCAGCAGGTGTTCTACTCCCATTCTCAATTTAAAACCATTGAACAGGGCAGTTCCATACAAATATTCTGGATGGACTCTATTTTTCCCTTTCCGTCTTTCAGGACAGCCACAAACAAAACCTTGGCTTCTTCCCTTCCTTCGGAAACACTGTGCCAGCCCATGAATTTTAACCTCCCCTGCCAGACCTCAGTTATGTGTTTCCTCCAGTGGGGAGACACTGTGCTTGGAACCAGGCCTAAAACAGTCAGGGAGACTGTGGGCTTTTCTGAAGCTCTGCAAAGGAGGCAGGGGCTCTCCCAGGGCTGTGGCGTGGTACATACCTGCTGCATGGCTTGCCACCCCAGCTTCGCCGAGTGCAGGTGGAAGACCAGGGGCTGGCTATCGCATCCACAGGGTTGTAGCAGGGAGGCAGCTCTGTTCCCCTTGTACACGGTGCAGACCACAGATTGGAACCCGGTGGACCAGATGGCGGGTGATGTAATTTCCGGTGGGGGGTGCTTCCCTTTGACCCACGATTTCCGGTTCTGGGTCGCCGGGCTGATAGGGGGCCGGACACCGATTTCAGGGATGCACCTGAAACCGTACCGCACCGCGATTACCATACACAGATAAGCCCGTTTTTAACACGTCTAAGTGCATTTCCTTGTGACTGACATATTGCACATAGGTGGCGCTTCCTATTTTTTTCCCCTGTCTTCCCCTTACAGAGCCGGCTTTCTCTGAGGACAGCTGCTGCCTACCATCCTGTTATCTTCCTTTAACCCCCCCCCCCCCGTTTTAAAGGGTTGGTTATTACCATATACCAGCACATGGACTAAAAAACTGTAACCATTTCTTAGATCTATTCTCTGTCCATATTTATATATACTTTTTACGCACTAATCTTTTGCGCTAACAGTTTATCTAATAGGTTTAAAAAGACAACGTTGTCATTGATTAAAAGGGGGAGTTTGCAGCTGCGCATCCATCACACATTCAATGACCACATACATACAGTCACAGTGACCAATAGTTAACTACAGAAACTTTAGGGTATGTATAGAACTCTTTCCTAAATTGGACAAGAATAATGAGGTTATTGGTTCAGGTGGCTCATTTGAATGTTGGTGGTGTGGAGCGAATTACTTGGTGCATAACTGTCCTGGGATCATGTATAGGGAATTGGTGGGTAAATAATGAATCCCTCCCAGAAATTTATAAACAGATTCCACCTAGTGCAAGCAGAGTGGATGGTTTGGCTGATGTTTGAGGAACGGACTTAAACACACAGACACTATACAGTAGTGGCATGGATAAATCTCAATCAGGTGCAAAAAGGGAAAGAAAACCCCATTGCTG
The DNA here is from genome assembly GCF_905171775.1 of Rana temporaria. Classification (NCBI taxonomy): domain Eukaryota; kingdom Metazoa; phylum Chordata; class Amphibia; order Anura; family Ranidae; genus Rana; species Rana temporaria. Next base: position 91,412,773 of record NC_053500.1, on the reverse strand, counting down.
TTTCATAGTTGAATGGAGATACTCTCACCAGATCCTGTTTGTCTGCCATTTCCATGTGCCTCTACTCATTAATCCAGGTTTGAGCCGGGCTCAGTGTATACCGGAGTCCAAATACCTGGAGAATGTCCTGCCGTGTATGAGAAGCTGTTCACACAGACTGGCAGTTTTCGACCGGAATACAGGAAGCCACCGTTCGGCCACCAACACTACTTCGCTCGTGCAATATATGAACGATCCCCCGTTCTACGTTTCCTTAGAGCTAGGAGGAGTTGCGCGGGTGGGTTTAAATAGCCGTATATTTTCAGGATGCAATATCTGTATCTGGCCACCGGGTGTCATCCACACAACCTTCTTTCTTACATTCAGCATAGGAATTACTGAGTGCATAGGCATATTTTAGTTTCAGCCGTCAGACAAAAATACGTGTATCAAAGATAACACTTTTCGGACATGAAAACCAAGAAACAAAATATCACATATCCTAATTCTCTGGTCAGTTGATGGACATTATCTTTCTAGAAAAGATTGTAAATTAAAATACGTGTATCAAAGATGACACTACTGCCCTAGAAGTGCGAGAGATCATGGGGATCTAATCCATTTGTTGTGGCGGTGCCCAAAACTTCATCTATTCTAGTCAGGGGTTTTGGCTACCATTAATAGAGTATATCTGGTTGTTGTACCCACTGATCCGAAACATGCTTTCTTGGAATTTTGGATGGCATCCCCATGGATGACAATTTCAGGCAGGCCATATTGAGGGCTCTATTCCAGGCCCGTAGGCTGATCCTTCGACGTTGGAAGGCGGTTGAGCACACCATAAGAATGGAGAAGTATATCTATCAACACACAGGAAAGTTCGAAAGGCTGTGGGCTCCATGTTTGGACACCCCTGGCCTGTCCCCGGTCGACTTAGTACTGGATAGGCTGTTTATATAGTGGATGGGTGAGTTGTAGTGTGGACAGGGAGTATGATTCGTTATGTATTTGTATTTAATGTGCTGGGGCGGTCTGGTACAGGAGAGATGCCTTTAAACTGCAGTGTCTGATCTGTGTATTTTGTGATGGCAGGGGTTGCTGTGTACATTGTTTAAATGTTCCTCTTGAGCTGTAACCTAAACTGTTGGAATAACTTTGTATCCCGTATGTGAGCTGTGAAATTGCTGTAAATTTATTTTATGTTTTTGTTTCAATAAACCTCTTTGATTTAAAAAAAAAAAAAAATGACACTTTTAGGACACGAGAATTAAAAGAATCACATATCCTAATTCTCTGGTAAATTGATGGACATTGTCTCTCTAGAAAAAGTTGTAAATTGCAATCGACCTTTAGGCCTAACGGCGTCATAAAATTTAAATAATAAATCTACATTTTCTCTTTCTGTAAGAGAATGGTGTCAAAATCACCTCTGCTAGGAGGTAGGTTAAGTACATAGATCCCTTTTTACCTTTAACCCCCTGGGGTCACCATCATGAAATTGAGCAAAGTGCAGAGAAATAGGGCGGTTATTGTCCTTTTTAATGCTACCGATATGTTTGCTAATTCTAATGTGGAGTTCTTGTTTAGTTTTGCCGACATAAATTTTGTTGCATGGAGTAAGCATGACTTTTGTTGTCGAACAATTTTTAAACCGCTTCATTTTATACTCTTTACCTCCGCATGAAAGGCGGACACATCGGTTTTGTGCACATATTTACATATATTGTAATGCCTGCAGGCATGCATACTTAGAGGTCTAAAATGTGTAAGCCAGTTCTTAGTTTCGGGTCCTTTTGTATTCTAAATGGACCAATGCATCATTTAGATTCTGTGCCCTTCTTGCCGTCAAAAGGGGTCTAGGGCCAACGATGTCGGCAATTAGGGGAGTAGATTTCAAAATGTGCCAGTGCTTTGCCAGAATGTCACCAACCTGGGTCCATTGGGACCCAAATTTGGTGAAGTTTCTTGGAAAAACATCTTGGCTACTCCTGTACTTTTTTTCAAATCAAGTATTTATTGAAAGAGACATGAGAGCACGGTTCACAACAGCCACGGTTACATGAAAATGTCGAGAAAGACATCATCACAACATGTCGTGGACTAAGCGGCTAAATACAAAAATGCACAATATAACCTACATGCAGTCCACAGTAAACATGCATGAGCCGCCATATGGCGGTTCTGAAGGAACATTATTGTACCTCCTCACCACCAAGATAGTGTCCATTCCCCAGCCATGTAAAATTCAATAGTAAGTGACCCTACACTCCCTGCCTCAAATTTTCTGTATTTATATAACTGTGCTCAGAGAGAACTCAACACTTTAAAAACTTCTTGAAAAAGACAGAGAAGGAAGAGGAAAAAAGGAGAGTTAGTAGAAAATCCAGAGAGCAACAGAGCTAAAAAAATAAAGAAAAATAGTGTAGAAGAAAAAGGATGGGCAGAATTGGAAGGAACAAAATAGGGAAGAGGGGGTGGGGAAAGGAGGTATCAGAACCCAAGAGAGGGGGTGACTAATACCCCAAGAGGGGGTGACTAATGTGTATCGCCCGGGTCATTGCACTAAAAGCGGCCAGGTCCCCACCGGGTAACAGTCCAGGACCTCTGCCAGCATCCCAAATGCACGGGACAGAAGTTAATCTACTGTGTCGCTTTCAAAAAGGGCCCGCCCCTTGTCAGAGATGACAAACACATTCCAGATTGTTCATGTCTTAGTGTAACGTTCCTGTTGGTGGTGGGATGTGAGGATAAGGTCCTCCATCTTCTTAATTTCTTCCACCTTTTTGAGCCATAGGCCTATAGATGAGGTTGTGTGGACTTCCAGCAAAGAGGGATGCACGCTTTGGCTGCGTCGAGGAGGTGGCAAATTAGTGATTTTTTTGTAGATTCTCTGCGGGATGTTGGACGCATGAAGCAAAAAGAGGGCTGGGTCTTCCAGTATGGAGCGTTCTGTGATCTTTTGGGCCGTGTGCCTGATTGTCTTCCAAAAGTAGTTCAGCTTGGGGCACGACCAAAGCTGGGGTGTTATACCATCTAGTTAAAATCTTGAAATTTGTCTCCTGAATCTTTGTGCAAATGGAGGATCTATAAGTAAAATGCAGAGTTTTGCCTTTGCTGTGCGGAGAGTGTTCCCTTGATATCCTTCTCCCATGCACTGAAGCATTTTGGTTGATGGCCTTCAGGCGGAGTAATCGGCAACTGGTACGCGGCTGACAAAGTATGAGGCAAGGTACCCTCTTCTGAGCAATAAGTCTCGAGGGTGGTAAGGGTCTGGCAGTAACCCTCTGGGGCGGGCAGATACTTAAAAAAGTGTTTGATTTGGAGTGCTCTCCAGTGGTCCAGTCTGTACAATCCCTCCAAATCAAAAAGTTCAGATAGGGATGGCCACTTGCTAAAAGTTCCTCATGAGCCGGAAAACAGGGTCCTGGAGAGAATAACGGATTCCTGAGTATTGGGTACAGAGGGGAGTGGGTCGATCTAAGAAAAGGTTTAAGGAAAAGGGAAGAGCAGATCCGTGCAGTCAGTCCCACTAGGGGGTCATTTTTTATATTACTTGGCAGTGAGTGATAACACCAAGGTGCTCTGTCAAGCGGAAGTTTGGATTGGGATTGCTCCAAGCTGGGCCACAGCTTGGTTGCCCGATAGCGGTTCCAATCAATAAGTCTGGTCAAGTGGGTCGCCTGTTGATATTTCCGCAGGTCTGGGACTGCCAAGCCACCATATATTTTGGTGAGAGTGTGTTGTTGCCTGTTTAGCCTCGGTCGCTTACGTGCCCAGAGAAAGTCAGAGAACATGGACCTGACTTGATCAAAGTAGCTGTTGGGTATGTGGATCGAAAGGGCTTGTAGGCTGTACAAGAATTTGGGTAGAATGCTCATCTTGAGAATGTTGCACCTTCTGAACCATGAATGGAGACCTGTATGTCATTTATTAAGAAGGTCTCGAGCAGTTTTCAGCATTGGTGGAAAGTTCAGAGCGTAGATTTGTTACATTTTAGGAGGCATGTAGGTTCCCAGATATCTCAGGGCTGTCGCCGTTCATTTGAACTTGAAACTATCTTGGAGATTCCCAAGGAGGGAGCGTGGTAAACCTACCCCCATTGCTTCGGACTTATCGAAATTGATCTTCAAGTTCGACAATTCACCGTACGTTCGGAATTCGCGGAGCAGCATTGTTGGGCATCCCCGGTGATCACTCCCGTAATGTCCGGGTTCAATCGTACCGTACACAGTAGAGGTTCCAGTGACAGGGCAGAGATAATACCCCGTTGACTCTGACCCGGGGCCGATGGGGTTGAGTTCAAGGTATTTATCCAGTTGAACATGGTGTCACCGACCCCCACGTATCTTAAGACTGAGGACATGAACTGCCAGTTCACTCTGTCAAAGGCCTTTTCGGCGTCTGTTCCCAGGAATACGCAGGGAGTCCTGTAATCGTTGACCAAGTGCAATAGGTTCAAGACTTTGATCGTGTTATCCCTAGCCTCGCGAGTCGGGATAAAGCCGACTTAGTCCAAGTGGACCAAAGTTGGAAGATGTTGTTGGATTCTGGTGGCCAAGGACAATTTTCAGATCTGTGTTAAGCAGTGAGATCGGCCTATAACTGCCACACGAGGAGGGGTCCTTACCGTCTTTGGGAATAACAGCAATGTGCGCCAAAAGTGTATCGTGAGGGAACATCGTATTCAATCCTAAAGCATTAAAGAATTTGTGCATGAAAATGCCTAGATGTGGTAATAAGGTTTTATAATAGGAGATGGTGAGGCCATTCGGACCAGGGGCCTTCCCTGTTTTTGTGGAACCAATAACACTTTGAATCTTCTCTAGTGTGATAGGGTCATCTAGTAATTTGCTCACTTCAGCAGATAGTGGTGGTATTTGAGAGTTGGTTAGGTAATCCGTCACTCGCGACTGAGAGGGGGAAGCCCCCCTGGAGGTTATAGAGGGATTCATAGAATCTGTGGAATTCCTGTGCTTGGGGAGGGAAACTTTCAGACCTGCAGGAGACCGTATGTGAGGTATATAGTTCGGCAGGCTTTGATCTCGCAGTGATTTGGCCAAGAGCTTCCTGCTTTTGTTGCCAGATTCGTATGATACTTTCCTGCACACTTGTATAGCTGCTTTGGCCTTGAAGTGCAGCAGGTCGGCAATTTTCTTCCGTAGCATCAGGAGTTCCGTCTCCAAGGAGGGGTCGGAGCGTGCTTATGTCTGGATTCTACCGATCGTAAGTCATCAAGAAGGGCGGTCAGCTGTAATGTACGAGCCGGGGAGGATCGAGGAACCTTTCGTGGAGTTGCCTTCAGTTGGGATCAGTGGGGTGTTAAAGTCACCCCCAAGTATCAATTGTCCCCTGGTGAACTCCATCAGTCCAGAGTCTTGGTGATAAAAAGATCTTGAGTGTTGGGGGCATATAAGCTCGCCAAAGTAATCTCGACACCGCTAACTGTCCCTTTGAGAAATGGTATCTGCCACCCGGGTCTGCCTTTACTTCCACACAACTCCATGGGACATTTCTAGAAATTAGTATGGACACACCTTGGGACTTAGTGGTCTCGTTGATGGAGTGATATACCAGTGGGAAGAATTCGTTTTTCAGGACTGGCAACTTGCCATCCTTGAAATGCATTTCCTGAATAAAAGCGACATCTGTCTTCATATGACGCAGGTCGTGCAATAACGTGCGTCTCTTTTCAGGAATATTAAGGCCCTTTGCGTTCAGTGAAAGCACATTCAGCACCTCCATGTCTCCCGGGGGGGGGGGGGGGAGTTAATAAAATAGAATAGAAAGGGGGGGGGGGAGTGGGAGGGAGAAAAAATAAAGAGGGTATAGGACAGAAGACGGAAAAATAAAGTAACCCTCTCGGGTAGAAAGCCCGGCGGGGTTAGTGTAAAGGAGAGAGTAACTAACTAGACACTCACTCCTGAGTAGGAAGCAAAACTAAGATGGTAGCAAAATTATGCAAATACGCTCACCAGTGCCAGCCTGGAAATTGAGCATTGGCCTACGTGGGAATGTGGTCAAGAATAACCGGGGAAAAACTCCAAGTTCACTCTGGCTGTCCCTTACCTGCTCCCTCTCTCCAGAATAACATGAGCATCCCCGTCTCCGTTATGCATCACATGGTTTGCAGGAAAGACGCTCTCTAGCAGACCGACTGCGTTAGACAGGACGGCTGACTCTCCAGTGTCGGCGCTCTCCCCGCCAATTCACACGCACAGCCCCATCCGGCGCTGCACACGAACATCAGCTTCAGGGTCTACAGCCCATTCTTCATGAGGGAAAACATAATTCATGGCAGGGCTCTGGTGAAGCAGTGAACCATGGACATGACCCCTAGTGTGACCCTCGCCTGGGAGAAACTCCCAAGTTAGCTGAAGACATTGTATACATACACATGTATCATACGGCATATATACGAAGAGGGGCATCACTGATAATCCAAGGCATATCCCCCCCCCCCCCCGACTATGATTGTTGTTGAACTTGGTCTCGGCAAATGTGACGCCATAGGTATTGGTCTCTGACTCCTCACATGGGGATTGAGGATGATGGGAGTGGCGTTCAGCCATTGACCAGGCACAGTCCGGCATGTGCACTTAGTTCCCATGTAGTTCAGGGGGAGGCTGTCGATGTGTGTTCAAGCGTGGGTGGAAAACTGGGCGCTCAGCAGCCCTGGGGGTTGCTGAGACATCACTGGGGATCCCTGAGTGACAGTGTATAACGCCCACCGGCGTTTCAGGCAATGAGGGCAGTCAAATGATGGGCAGCAGACCAAAACAAAAAAACATGGGGGGGGGGCAAAAAAAAAAACAGAGTGAGTGAGGTGTGCCCTCAGTTAGCCCGTGTGGATTAAGGGGTCGGGTGCAATCTGTAGCCAGTTAGGAACTTGCACGGGTTCAGTATTTAGAAAGGTGAAGAGCGCCGGCAGGTCTGTTGTGGAGCGTAGGGTGAACGAAGCCTGAGCCCTCCTAAATGTGACAGCCAGTGGGTATCCCCAACGGTAGGTGCAATCCTGTCGCCTGGTGACCTCCAGCAGTGGTTTCAGTAGGGCCCGTCTCTGCAGAGTCACTCTAGATAGACCTCGGAGGATGTGGAACTGTGAACTGTCAAACTCCACCACACCATGCTCCCAGCCCCTGCGGAGGACGATTTCCTTCTGTGTGTAATGATGCAGCCGGCATAGGACGTTGCAGGGTCTGTCAGGGTCCCCGGATTTAGGCCCAAGTGCCCTGTGGACTCGGTCAATCTCCAATGACGGCGGGGGGGCCTCCAGCAACCCCTGGAAGATTGCTGTTACCGTCACCGCCAGGTCCTCAGCTCCAGTGGCCTCCAGAAAGGCCCCACAGCCGCAAGTTGTTGCTGCGGTCCTCCATTTCCTCCAGGTGGAGCTGCATGTCTACAGCCATGGTAGTATGGAATGCCTGGGACTGTTCCAGGGCCATCACCCTGTGCTCCAAAGAGGAGACCGAGGCCTCCCCTGTGCCTACGTGGTCAGTTCTTACCTCCAGCATGTCCCTGTTGTGCGCCTCCTCGATGCGAAGGATGAGAGCCTCTATATCCGACCTCGTGGGGAGTGCCTGCAGCATGGCACGGAGGTTGTCATCCAGGCGGCTCGTGAGCTTTAAGGTGCCAGCCATGTCTGTGCGGAACACCTCCGGGATCTCTGAGAGGCAGTCGGATTCCGAAGAGGGGGTGAGGGAGACAGATCGGGCTGCCGCGGTGTTACTCTCCATGCGTGGTGCACGTGGAGCGGCAGCAATGGTGCCAGGCGAGGGCTGTTGTTGGTCTCTGAAGTAGCGCTGGATTCCACCCCGAGGTGCTTGATTTCGGTTCCCACGGGTGGCCGATCTGGTTCTGTATCTTTTAGTGGATATCATGCCTTAGTCACAGCAGTAAAAAGTGGCTTGTTGGTTGAGGCAGGAAGGTGGTAGCCAGGAGCTCCACAGAAGCACATCCTCACTCGGCCATTGTTGAGCCACACCCCCCACTCCTGTACTTTTTTACCTGTTTGTAGAAGGCATTCACGTTCACATGTCAGGGCTTTTTGTTTCGCCTTTTTGAGGGGCTGATGAGAGTATGTATGTGGTCATTGAATGTGTGATGGATGCGCAGCTGCGAACTGCCCCTTTTAATCAATGACAATGTTGTCTGTCTTTTTTTCATTAAATTGTTGTGTGGAATTTTTTTATTAAATCAATCAGTGTCCTCTGCTTGACCCTCTTGGGAGAACCTTTTCCCCCTTTTTTGTTATCAGTTCTTCCTCTGGTAAAAAGATCCCTCTGGTGGTGGAGGAAGTTGGAAAATCTTTTGCAAGGGCGTCTGTGGCTCATTCCGGTTTTGCAAAAGGCAGAGGCTGTGGAGCACACTTGGGATCTCAGCTGGCAAAGAGCACCTGGAAAGGTGGGGAGCTCAAGAGGTCAACCAACTGGAAAGAACTAAAGGCAGTCGGATTGGCACTCAAAGCCTTCAGAGGGGAACTTCAGGACCACCACATCCAAGTGAGCTCAGACAACTCCTCAGTTGTCGCTTATATAAACAAGGAGGGGAGCATGAGGAATGGAGTCCTGTTGGCCCTAGCAACGGAGGTCCTGAGCTGGGCAGAAACCAACACACTTTCCCTATCAGCAATATTTCCAAAAGGGGAAGAGAACGTGGTGGCGGACTTCCTCACCCAAAAGCAGCAGAGAGAGGGCGATTGGGTCCTCAAACAGAAGGTCTTCAACCGTATAGCCAAGAGATGGGGGCTCCCCCAGAGGTGGACCCATTTGCTTTAAGGGACAACACAAAAAAAACCTGTTTTTTCTCGATAAACAGATGGGAAAGCGCTCTAGGGGTAGATTTGCTAACACAGAGCTGGCACTTCAAGAAATGCTATGCCTTTCCACCGGCTGTGCTGAGAACATTTCGGGCAGAAGACACCTCTCTAATCTTAGTGGCACCACACTGGCCCAAAGGGGCTTGGTTCGCGATCCTCAAGCAGCTAGCAGTGGAACCCCCCTGGTTCCTTCCACTTTGAGAGAATCTCCTTTTACAGGGCCCAGTCCTCTGTCCCCAGGTACACCATTGGAACTCGGCTGCCTGGCTAAGGAGGACATTTTAAAGACCAAAGTTTTTTTTGAAGGGCTGTTAACCACTCTCCTCAATAGCAGGAAAAAAGAGTCGTGCCGAATCTACTAAAAAGTTTGGGGTTGCTTTAAGGAGCGGTGTTTAGAAAACTTATTTAAGATGCAGAGCCCCATAGCAGTTTTGGAGTTTTTGTAATGCGGGCAGATAAGGGTAACCCCATCAGTACCTTAAGAGCCATTTTTCAGGGCTCAGCACATATTTGGAGAAGTCTCTGGCTACCAACCCCTGGGTGGTCAGATTATTCAAAGCTCTAGCAAGACAGAGACCAGTGCAAGGTCCACCCTTCCCTAAGTGGGATCTATCTCTGGTCTTGCAGGCCCTAACGAAGCCTCCATTTGAACCTTTAGAAAACTGTTCCTTAAAGGATCTTGGTTGCAGTGACTACTGCCAGGAGGGTCAGCAAAATAGAGTCTTTATCGGTTAGACCACCCCTTTTGTGTTATTTTTCCGGATCGGGTCGTTTTTAAGACCGATCGCGCTTTCCTACCCAAGGTGGCTTCAAAATACCATAGAAGCCAAGAGATAGTTTTACCCACGTTTTGTCCTAATCCCTCAGGAGAAAGGTAGTTCAGATTCCATAATAAGCTGCACAATAAATGTGAGTATATCCTAATGAGCTTGGTACTAGAGTGCAATCATTAACAACAAAAAATGCACAACAGAAAAAATGCAATATCCAATATGAATGGAAAATGCACCTCTCTTCTGGGTTGCGTCAATAGTTGCTGCACAAATGCACAATATAGTCCAAGAAGTCCCAATGGATCATTAAACAGTTAATATAGTGAACAAACTGAGTGTTTAACAAAAAAAAAACTCAAAAGTAAATTAAAATGTAAAAGCCAGTAAGTTGATGCTGAGAGGTCCTCCTAAAGGTATGTTTGTGACATCAAACCACAGGACACCCAAGAACAGTGCTGTGTGATAGGAAAGAAATCCTCCACCTTCAAATCAACTTCTGTTTGCCAGAAGTAAATATCCCAACTAGAGATCTCTGTTTGCAGATGGCCTCTACCCCAGCCTGGGTCTCTGTATAACCGAATCTGAGGTCTCCACTCCAGCAATACTTCTGTCCTCAGCCTCTCCCATAAAGTCAAATATGCTCATAGCCAGATGAGAAAAGAAAAAGCCATTATAGCGTAACCTAGTTTAAACGTTTTAATAAAATAAGTTAAAATTACACTTAGGCCTGGTTCACATTTGGGTACGATTTGAGACGCTATTTGACGCCATTTGAAATCACATCTCAAATCGGCGGCAATTGTCTTCAATGGCACCGGCCTAATCGGTGCGACACCACATCTGCGGCGCTGCACCGATTTCAAAAAGTAGTTTCTGCACTACTTTTTGCGACTTCGGGCCGCGATTTACATTGACATCTGTGCAGAAACCTGCACAGATGTCTCTATAATTGCGGCCAAAATCAGGACTGCTAGAGGGAGTGAAGCCGTGCGAGTTCAGCTGAACTCGCACGGCTTCACTCCCGCAGCCCAGTGTGAACCTAGCCTTACAGTGTGAAGATAAATTTGTGCGTAAAGTTGTATGTATAGCCTGCCGGCTTACACAGCCCGTTCTGTCCGGGACCTTGCGTTGTAATTGTGGTGACGTCAGCACGCTGCTCCTCCCTACGCTGTTTCGTCAAGCCTGACTTCGTCCAGGGGCACCATATTTACAATGCAAGGTCCCGGATGAAACGGCGTGATTAAGCCGGCCGGCTATACATACAGTTTCACACGCAAATTTATCTTCACACTGTAAGTGTAATTTTAACTATTTTATTAAAACATTTAAACTGGGTTACGCTATGATGGCTCTTTCTTTCCTCATCTGGGTATGAGCATATTTGACCTTATGGGAGAGGCTGAGGACAGAAGTATTTCTGGAGTGGAGACATCAGATTTGGGTTATACAGAGACCCAGGCTGGGCTATAGGCCATCTGCAAACAGAGATTTTTAGTTGGGATCTTTACTTCTGGTAAGCGGCAGTTGATTTGAAGGTGGAGGATTTCTTTCCTATCACACAGCACTGTTCTTGGGTGTCCTGTGCTTTGATGTCACCAACATACCTTTAGGAGGACTTCTTAGCATCAACTTACTGGCTTTACATTTTAATTTACTTTTATTGAGTTTTTTTGTTAAACACTTTTCACTTTAATAACTGTTTAATGATCCATTGGGACTTCTTGGAATATATTGTGCATTTGTGCAGCAACTGTTGATGCAACCCAGAAGAAAGGTGCATTTTCGATTCATGTTGATTATTGCATTTTTTCTGTTGTGCTTTTATTTGTTGTCAATGATTGCACTCTAGTACCAAGCTCATTGGGATATACTCACATTTATTGTGCAGCTTATTATTTCTTATAGGTTTTCGATTTGTGTGTGTTTCACATTTAAAGTTGCAGCATTTTTTCACTTCACACGTTATTGTTCTCTCAGGAATTACCAAACTGACAGCGCAGTAATGCACCTCTTTTTTCAGTTCAGATTCCATACCTTGGATGTAAGGAGATGCATCATGCAGTATTTAGAGCTGAAAGACAGTAAAAAGGAACAGACAATAGTTAGCAGTGTAAAGTGCAGAGTAGCAACTCGGGATGGTCAGCCGTGGCCAGTAGTAAGGGCAAACGTTTCATGCCGTGAATTATGAAGGGGCCACGCATGTCAATAGTCCATAATGAATGTGTCAGGTCACCTGTTGTCCCAAGTGACTAGGGGCGCACAGCAGAGGTTGTGGACCCAACGGCTGACTGCTGAGGGTCCATGATTCTGAGAAGCAGCCACACGGGTCGCAGCCATGGTCCTGGACAGGGAACTAAAGCATAAGATTCCCCAGGGCGCTGAGTCTGAGAGCTGTTAACAAGGCTTGTGCTGAAATGCACCTGCTTGTCCTTTTTATACGTGTCATAATACAATAAAGACCACGGATGATATATCCAGAGTGCTGGCTTTTCTCCAGTTATCCCACTGAGTCTAAGAGCCAGCAGGTATTCACCAGGGCCTCTGATGGTGAGGATGGACTTTGCTGCAGCTGACTCCAGGTCACGACCCCCAGGGTCTCCCAGCTCACGCTCATGGCTGGCTCTAGTGGAAGGAGAGGATGAAGCAGTCCAGTGTATTCAGAAGGAAAATCCAAAGGTCGGGGCAACAAGCACAGGGGTGGTCAGAAGAACAAGCTGAAGGTAGGGGCAACAAGCAAACAGGGATGGTCAGGCGAACAAGCCAAAGCCGGTACATGGGAATCATGTGTAGAGCACACAGCAAGAACTACTCGGTGAAGCCTATGTACAGTTGTTGCTTGGGCAAGGCTGGCTTGCAGTGTGCCCGGTTAAATAGAGTTTTCTGTTAAAGCCATGCTGAGAGAAGATACATTTTTTTTTTTATTCGGTTTTTAATAAATCAACATTTAAAATGCATATATCCAACAAGATTCGTTATACCATTCCCTTCCTTATCCTCCCTCTCTTCTCACTATTTCCTTCCACACTGTCATATTTATCACATTAACCCATTCCACTGGTGTAGGCACTTTCTGTGATTGCCAGTTTTGTGCTATCAATTTTCTGGCCTGGAACAGGCTCCTTATGACCGCTACTGTGATGCCCCTTTGCTCATGCCTCTCCTCTATACACCCCAATAAGCACACTCTGGCCTCTAGTTCCAGAGTAACCCCAAAGGTTGTATTTATGATGTCTAATACCTTATCCCAGTATCTATATAATTTTGGGCATTTCCACATCATGTGTATAAGATCTCCTGTCCTTTTGACACCTAGGGCATTTGTCATCTAGTTTCCTTCCAAACATGTGTAACCTCTTTGGGGTGTAATAAGCTCTGTGCACTAAAAATAGATGGGATACTCTCTGTGACGGGGAGAGTGACACCGATGTCCCGAACTCCAGTATCCGATCCCATTATTCAGTTGTTATAGGGCCTACATCCTCCTCCCATCTTTGTTTATAGTTTCCCAACCTCTCTCCCCTTGTGGGCCAATCGCTAATCTGCGTATATAGTTCTGAGATAAGGCCTTTGGAAATTCCTGGCTTAATTAGCCATTGAAGGTGGGGGATTTTTAGCCATCTCACCGGGTGCACCTTAAATTGGGCTTGAAGGGCATGTCTGATCTGCATGTAAGTATAGAACAAGGAAATTGGAATAGCATATTCATTATTAATTTTTATTTTTGCACTTGGGGAATTATGAAGTATTTTTACCCACTTAATCAAAACAGAACCAAACCCAAATTTCTCCAAAACATGCCAAAGATAATCTCACTCTAGGCTATCAAAAGCCTGAGTGGCGTCCAGGGATAGGATGGACCTAGCACCTGTATTCTCAGTTGGCGTCTGTAGGTTCAAATACAGCCTTCTGATGTTGGCACTAGTAGATCTATTCAGAATAAATCCGGACTGATCCGGATGTATACGTTTCTGAATATATTTATTTATCCTAGCCGCCAACACTGCACCCGCCGCCAATATTTTAACATCTGAACATAGCAATGATATCGGTCTATAGGATGATGTATCTAATTGATCTTTTCCTTCTTTCTGGAGCACTATTATGGTGGCTTCTGACATCGAGGCAGGCAGCCTCCCCCTTCTATTGCCGAATTCAGCACCTTTAATAGTTCCGGAAGAAACACCTCGCCATACAGTTTATAAATCTCTACTGGTAAGCCATCTGGCCCAGGGGACTTCTGATTAGACATCCCCCTATTGTCAGTTGCAGTTCCTCTAAAGTTATTAGGGCTTCTATAGCACTTCTGTCCTCCCCTGTTAAGACTGGTGTTTCTGTTCCCCTTATAAACTAATCCATTTGTGGCATCTCATCTCCTCTTTTTGATTTATATAGGTCCTGATAATATGCCACAAATGTATCCAGTATTATGGGTGTTTGAGAGGATATCCCACCCCCCAGCATCCTAACTGCAGGGATATTAGAAGGGGCCAAATTAGTTTTAGCTAGAAGGGCCAGTGTATGGCCTACACTCTCCCCCTCCGCAAAGGCACTCTGCCTCTGGAAGAGGCGCTTATTCTCGACTTTTCTATTGACTGCCATATTATACTCCTGCTGTTTCTTGAGCCATCTCCTTTGTTTTGTCAGGGTTAGGTCCTCCACATATCGTTTTCTGCCTCCAACACCTCTTTCCTAATGTTCTCTTTCTATTCCCTGGAGTTTTTCTTAATTTTGGCCACCTGTTGAATCAATACTCCTTCAGGGCGTCCCAAATCACTCCCTCCGGTGCTGTCCCTGAATTAAAGTCCAAAAACTCTCTCGACTTTATACCTATCTCATCCGGTTTTCCCATAAGTTCCAACCAGAAGGGGCTTATTTTCCAATTTCTTAGAGAACGCCTTTTCTCCACACTCAGTGTCAGCACCAGTGGAGAGTGATCCGACACCCCTCTTGGATAATAAACAATTCTACTGATTAACTGCAGACTTACCCAGTTTCCTAGGGCCATGTTTTCTAGATAATGTGGAGCATGAACTTGAGAAACAGGAACACTGCCGCTCATCTGGGTATCTTGTTCTCCAAATGTCACACCATCCCACCTCCTCCAGAAACTGTGTTAAGTGTCCCTCTCCCCTCCTATAAGTCCGTGTCCCTGGTGGGAATCTATCCATAGTTCTATTCAATACTACATTAAAGTCTCCTACCACTGTTAATGGAATATTTTCCTTGTTTACCACAAATTCCATTAATTTATACAACATCTCCATTTTAAAAGGTGGAGGGATATAAATGTTAGCCAATACGTATGGTTAATTTTGTATTGAACAATGCAAAAAAATGTAGCAACCCAATTCATCTTTTCTGAGCTCTTTGCATACAAAATACATTCCTTTTTTTACCATTACGCTCACCCCCTAGCATAGGAGGAGTGAACCAAATGGTACTGACATTGATATTTTGTATTAAGTAATTTTAACTTTGTTTTCTTTGTTAAATGAGTCTCTTGTATGCAAATTAGTTCCACCTCATACCACTCAAGCGTGAAAAAAATTGCAGCTTTTTTAACCGGGTCACCCATCCCCCGGACAGTCCAGGAGTATATATTAAGTGTTTTAGGCCTCATCCCAAAAGGAGAGACACAATAATAAAGAAAGGGCGCCTAACAGATGGAGGCCCATTTGGACTACAAAAACTACCAGGTCAGGTAAGAGAGAGTACTGCATCTGATCATAACATGGAAAAAAATGTTCTAAACAGACAGGTACCGGCATAATAACAAAAAGAAAGCGCATAAAAAAAGAGGCCCACTCAAACTTCAAGAAATACCAGATCAAGTGAGACAGAATACTGCATCCAATCATAACAAATGAAAAACGCCACTGAACTAACAGATGACAAATCCTTAATACCTGGAAAGGAGAGGGAGAAAAAAATAAAAATAAAAACCAAAGGAAAATATTTGATCCCTCGCTCTCTAACTACTCTCCTCCATCTTTTCCCTTAATCCATCAAATTACCTTTTTTAAAAAAGTGTTTCAAAAAATATAAGCATCCCCTGGGTTTCTTAGGCTCAAAATTCCCACTCTCTTGTACTTGAAATGTGATGTTTGTGCTTTTATGCAACTTTACCCCTCCCACCCCTTAAACCGATCCCCAAACTCCCTCCCTCCCCCTTCCCCTGCCTATCTGGGTCAACCCTAGGGGCTATACTTGTGACCACTATCTGCCAACCCTCCCTTACATACCCCTTAATTTCCCTATCCACTTATAGCTTTACATATTTCCTCCTACTGTCCCCCCCCTCCCTTTCTAAGAAAAAGTGTGTACATCAAAAAACGTCTTAATATATGCATTTAGTGTTTAAAAGTGACTCCCGTTCCACCCCCTTGCATATTTAATTGCATTAGGGAAACAATAAAAAACAAAAAAGAAAGAAAGGGAATTTTTATATATATATATATATATATATATATATATATATATATATATATATATATATATTGGATATGACAAATAAATAATTAAATTTAGGATGCCAGACCCTCCCTCCCTTTCCCACCCTCCAGAGGAAAAAATAAATAAAAAATTCCTTTCTTCTTTTCCTTTATATATGTCCCCAAAAAGAAGGAATAGATGGGGGGTGCCCAACTATCCTTTTAGAATTTAACCCCCATATATTTCTCTCCACAGATATACAGTAAGTCTATAGTCTATGATTGCACATTGTTATCTTTCAGCCACTGTGCTGCTTTTCCCGGTGACTCAAAAAACTGAGGTCCCTCTGAAGTCATTATACGAAGACGTGCTGGGTACAATAATGCATATGTGATCTTGTTCTTTAAAAGGCTACGTTTGATTGGTGTAAACTCAGATCTACGTTTACTTAATTCTGGGGAGAAATCTGGATACAAAGAGATTGTTGACCCATTGTACATAATATCCCCCTTCTCTCTTGCTTTTTGCAGTGCTGTTACCTTATCGTTATAGTTAAGAAATTTCAAGAGTAGGGGTCGAGGATATCCATCCTTCAGATGGGCTCTGAATGGGACTCTATGGGCCCTTTCTATCATAAAAAGTGGTGAAAAGGCATTTTTCCCAAAGATGTCTCTAAACCAGTTCAAGAAAACTTATAGGGTGGGTGCCCTCAATCCGTTCCGGGAGACCCAACACCCGTATGTTGTTTCTACGTAGCCTATTCTCAATTTCATCAAGTTTGGATGCCTGCCACCTCTTTTGTTCCTTCATAGTTTTCATCTCCTGTTTTAAGGGATGCACCTCATCTTCCTCTTGACTCAATCTCTCCTCTACTGCTGTTGTCCTTAACACCGTTCTCTGCAGTTCCTGGTTTATTGACACTAGCTCTTCCTTAATTCCTGTTATGTGATCAGATAAATTACTCAGCGACCCTCTGCATGCGTTTACGGCACTTAATATTTCTTTCGGTGTCGGCTCTCCCTCCACCAAGGAGTCAACTGCTGTAGCCATTGCAGGAGTTTTTATAGGAGCTGTTGTGGGTACAGTCACATACCCCGAGATCTCCCCCGTGGGGCCCTTTTTACTTGTCGTTTTTGGGGTTGATGTAAATTGGCCATAACCAGAGGCGTTGCTAGGGGGGTGCGGGGGGTGCGGGCCACCCCGGGTGACACCCGCTAGAGGGGTGACACCATCCCGATTTAAAATAAGCGGGGTGACACCGCAGCACCATCCATCCCCTCCTCTCACAGCCACGGGCTGTTAGCGGTAGTCGGCACACAGGCACAGCCCACTTCTCTCTGTTTGTGTGTACAGAGGGGGAGGGGACCTTCTGTCCATGTGCCGTGGCGCTGCATGCGATGATCTGAGGTACTGAATGGGGAGGGGGGTGTTTGCACCTGGGGGGATTTCACTGAAGGGGTGGGGGGCATGTACTAAGGGGGTGTTTGCACTGAGGGGGTTTTCACTAAGGGGGGTTTGCACTGAGGGGGGGGTGTTTGCACTGAGGGGGGGATTTGCACTGAGGGGGGGGTGTCTGCACTGAGGGGGTGTCTGCACTGAAGGGGGGTCTGTGTAACATGCAGGGGTCCAGAGGTGCAGGTGGCTGTGTAATGTAAATGGGTGCAGTGATGCAGGGTGCTGTGTAATGTAAAGGGGTGCAGAGGGCTGTGTAGTGTAAAAGGGTCCAGAGGTGCAGTGGGCTATGTGATGTAAAGGGGTGCAGAGGTGCAGGCGGCTGTGTAATGTAAAAGGGGTGCAGTGATGCAGGGTGCTGTGCAATTTAAAAGGGTCCAGAGATGCAGGGTGCTATGAGATGTAAAGGGGTCCAGTGATGCAGGGTGCTGTGTAATGTAAAGGGGTCCAGTGATGCAGAGTGCTGTGTAATGTAAAGGGGTCCAGAGGTGCAGGGTGCTGTGTAATGTAAAGGGGTCCAGAGGTGCAGGGGACTATGTGATGTAAAGGGGTCCAGTGGTGCAGGGTGCTGTGTAATGTAAAAGGGTCCAGAGGTGAAGGGGGCTGTGAGATGTAAAGGGGTCCAGTGATGCAGGGTGCTGTGTAATTTTAAAGGGGTCCAGTGATGCAAGGTACTGTGTAATTTTAAAGGGGTCCAGTGATGCAGGGGGCTGTGTAATGTAAAGAGGTCCAGAGGTGCAGGGTGTTGTGTAATGTAAAGGGGTCCAGAGGTGCAGGGGGCTATGAGATGTAAAGGGGTCCAGTGATGCAGGGTACTGTGTAATTTTAAAGGGGTCCAGTGATGCAGGGTGCTGTGTAATGTAAAAGGGTCCAGAGGTGAAGGGGGCTGTGAGATGTAAAGGGGTCCAGTGATACAGGGTGCTGTAATTTTAAAGGGGTCCAGTGATGCAGGGTACTGTGTAATTTTAAAGGGGTCCAGTGATGCAGGGGGCTGTGTAATGTAGAGGTCCAGAGGTGCAGGGTGCTGTGTAATGTAAAGGGGTCCAGTGATGCAGGGGGCTGTGTAATGTAAAGGGGTGCAGGGTGCTGTGTAATGTAAAGGGGTCCAGTGATACAGGGTGCTGTGTAATTTTAAAGGGGTCCAGTGATGCAGGGTACTGTGTAATTTTAAAGGGGTCCAGTGATGCAGGGGGCTGTGTAATGTAGAGGTCCAGAGGTGCAGGGTGCTGTGTAATGTAAAATGGTCCAGAGATGAAGGGGGCTGTGAGATGTAAAGGGGTCCAGTGATACAGGGTGCTGTGTAATTTTAAAGGGGTCCAGTGATGCAGGGTACTGTGTAATTTTAAAGGGGTCCAGTGATGCAGGGTACTGTGTAATTTTAAAGGGGTCCAGTGATGCAGGGGGCTGTGTAATGTAAAGGGGTCCAGTGATGTAAAGGGGTCCAGTGATGCAGGGTACTGTGTAATTTTAAAGGGGTCCAGTGATGCAGGGTTGTGAGATGTAAAGGGGTCCAGAGGTGAAGGGGGTTGTGAGATGTAAAGGGGTCCAGTGATACAGGGTGCTGTGTAATTTTAAAGGGGTCCAGTGATGCAGGGTACTGTGTAATTTTAAAGGGGTCCAGTGATGCAGGGGGCTGTGTAATGTAAAGAGGTCCAGAGGTGCAGGGTGCTGTGTAATGTAAAGGGGTCCAGTGATGCAGGGGGCTGTGTAATGTCGAGGTCCAGAGGTGCAGGGTGCTGTGTAATGTAAAGGGGTCCAGTGATGCAGAGTGCTGTGTAATGTAAAGGGGTCCAGAGGTGCAGGGTGCTGTGTAATGTAAAGGGGTCCAGTGATACAGGGTGCTGTGTAATTTTAAAGGGGTCCAGTGATGCAGAGTACTGTGTAATTTTAAAGGGGTCCAGTGATGCAGGGGGCTGTGTAATGTAAAGAGGTCCAGAGGTGCAGGGTGCTGTGTAATGTAAAAGGGTCCAGAGGTGAAGGGGGCTGTGAGATGTAAAGGGGTCCAGTGATACAGGGTGCTGTGTAATTTTAAAGGGGTCCAGTGATGCAGGGTACTGTGTAATTTTAAAGGGGTCCAGTGATGCAGGGGGCTGTGTAATGTAAAGGGGTCCAGTGATGCAGTGGGCTGTGTAATGTAAAGGGGTCCAGTGATGCAGGGGGCTGTGTAATGTAAAGGGGTCCATTGATGCAGATTGCTGTGCAATGTAAAGGGGTCCAGAGGTGCAGTTGTGAAGAGGGGTACACAGTAGTAACAAAAAGATATTGAAGGATGCAGAGGTATGCAGGGGGCACAGTGGGGTGTTTTTACATTTTAACGTGGGGGGGGTGCCAGATATTGGATCCGCCCCGGGTGCCAAATGCTCTAGGTACGCCCCTGGCCTATAGGCTCCTGAGATGTGAATTCCGGTTCTGGAGAAAGAGAGGTGGGGACAAAGAAAAATGGAGAGAAAGAAGAAGGGATAGAACGAACAAGAAAGATGGATAGGGAGAGAGAGAAAAGGGGAAGAAAGGAGAACAGAGAGCAAACAGTAGGGTAAAAAATATTTGAAAAATGTTATTGGGGGGGGGGGGTGACACCATATTTTACCGCACCAGGTGACACCAACCCTAGTGACGCCACTGGCCATAACTTTTCCTATCTGCCGATGCTCCTGCTTGGGTTTTTGCCTGTGCTTGTTGATACGAGGTCCCCTTACCTGGCAACTGCTCCAGTTTAGCTGCTGCCTGCGTTGCTTTCTCTTTTGCTGACTGCGTTATCTGGGGCCCCCCACTCTCCAAGTTGGACTGTTCCTCCTTTTTCCCCTTTGATAACATCCCTTGCCCTGTGTCCAAATCGCTTTTAAAAGCTTACCCCCTCTCCACTTATATCCTGTTAATCCAGGTAAAAAGTTATGAAGGTGTAGAGGGCTGGTCCAGGCTAGGTTGGATTTATACTTGCAGACAGCACTACAGTTCACCACACTTCGGTTCTTAATTATATGAGTACACAGGTGTTCATATTCATCTAGCTTGACTGCAGATACGGGGACCACTGAGCACACAGATCACAATACTAGAAAAACATACATTTCACTATTTCCTCTTCCCTTTTCACTGTTCTTTATTCTGTATGCTTGCATTAATTGTTTAGAGAAATGGAAACCTCTCACTCATCCATGACATGCAGTTCTATAGGTACTGAGGCAAAGGCAGTCACTTCTCTAGTGCGACTTCTCCCGTCCTCCTTCCGAAGCAAAGAGCGGGGGGGCTCAAAAAGGGGCGCCTCTCACACCTCTGTTACCTCTCTCAGCAACTCACTGGATCCCTAGCCCTTTCCGAGGGGGGGGGGGGGAGTATATCGTGGTGGCCTCTCACCCCACTGCCAATATCTCCCAGTCAGCTTCACCAGAGGGGGGGGGGGAGAAGATCACTTCACTCCTGTGTTACCACCGACACCACAGCTTAAGATGTCAGAGGCAATAGATCGCTTAGGGACCGTTGAAGCACCGCCCGCGGACACAGCCACTACACCCCGCTGCCAGTTCATCCATAAGCCCAGCGTTCGGGGAGGAATCGGGGTTAATTTGGGAGAGGAGAGGGAAACCGCACGGAGACTCTCACACATACATCCACATCCTACTCCGGTCACGCCCCCCAACCTCCGCCTATGGAGATTTTTAAGGGTAAAAGTTTGTTGCCATTCCACGAGCGGGCACAACTTTGAAGTGTGACATGTTGGGTATCAATTTACTTGGTGTAACATTTATCTTTCACAATATAAAAAAATGGGCTAACTTTACTGTTTTATTTTTTAAATCCAAAAAGTGATTTATTTCCCAAAAAAGTGCGCTTGTAAGACCACTGCGCAAATACGGTGTGACAAAAAGTATAGCAAAGACCACCATTTTATTCTCTATGGTGTTAGGAAAAAATTATATAATTTTCCAGCAAAAAAAAATGTTTTTAACTTGTAAACAAATTTTAGAAAGAGGCTCAGTCCTTAAGTGGTTAAGGAGAGGAATATAATAATTGTTAAATAGTGCAGCGCTATGAAATTCTAAAATATACATACAAATATAAAGTGTACAATGCTTATTAATGGTGATTTGTCTTGCACTCTAGTGAGTCCTTGTGTGACCGCTCAAAAATAATAATATTGAAGCAATAATAAAATAATAATAGTGAAAAAACAACTCCTGTATTTTCTTAAATTTTTTTTCTCATAAATGTGTTGTAAACAGAAACACTGCTGTGCAGATCCTCTCTCTTGAGTATAATGCTATGTGCACACCATCACCAGCCAAAATGCCTGCTCACCTCAAGGATGAGTTAAAAACTCATACAAAAGATCTTGCATTCAAATCCTCATTCCTTTCTTTTTCTCGGCTTATTGGTGGTAAGAATCTTATGCTCCTTAGACTGCCTGTTTACGCTGGTGGCTTGACTACAGCTGATTCCAGGGAACACTCTCCTTCACTCTCTCACTCAGGTTCAGCTCCTCTTTTTAATCAGTGGGGTAGATTCAGGTAGCAATTACGCCTGCGTATCCATAGATACGCAGCGAGATTGCTAAGTAGCGCCGGCGTATCGACTTTCTGTATTCAGAAAGCTCGATGCGCCGACTGTAGCCTAAGATATGACTGGCATAAGGCTCTTATGCCGTCGTATCTTAGGCTGCATTCTTACGATGGCCGCTAGGTGGCGTTCCCGTAGTGGTCAGCGTAGAGTATGCAAATTGCATACTCACGCCGATTCACAAACGTACGCGCGCCCGGCGTTCGAGTTTTACGTCGTTTGCATTCGTCGATTTCTGCGTAAGGCTGCTCCCGCAATGGTAAGTATACACGTCGTTCCCGCGTCGTGATTTTCGAAATTTACGTCGTTTGCGTAAGTGAATCGTGAATGGCGCTGGACGCCATTTACGTTCACGTCGAAGCAAATGACGTCCTTGCGGCGTCATTTACCGCAATGCACGTCGGGAAATTTTCCCGACGGAGCATGCGCAGTACGTTCCGCGCGGGAACGCGGCTAATTTAAATCATCCACGCCCCCTACGGGATCATTTAAATTACGCGTGCTTACGCCGGCCACTTTTACGAACCGCCCCCGCAAATTATGGAGCAAATACTTTGTGAATGAAGCGTAGCTCAAGTAATTTACGTAGGCGTAGCGTAAAAATGGTACGCTGCGCATCCGTAGTAGTGCGCGCCCCTACCTGAATCTACCCCAGTGTGTTTTTTTTTTAACATGGAACAACAAACACAACTACCATAGTGTTTCTCTGTTGCTACATTTATTAAAACACCCCCAAAGAGTTACACTTCCAAAGTTAAAACATTGGCTTGTTCAGCGCAGGTCTCACCCACTGTGACTAATGTGTTCTCACAGACTCGGCTTCTCCCCTCTATTCACGATTCACCCTCTCATTGGGCTTCCTCAGTAGATGGGTGAGGCCGATTAGTACGAGTCTTGAAATTACATAGAAAAAAATAAAAAGGGAGAGGAGGTATATTCAACAAAGGACATAGCAGTGAAAGATCAACCCTGGATAAACCAATTACTGAAGAAGAAATTAATAGAGCGTTGGTGGACCCAGATGGGTTTACAGCGCGATTTTTAAAAAAGTGTAAGGAGATTTTGATTCCAAGACTATGTCAGTACTATAACGGACTAGGACCCGAATATGAAATGAGAAGGGAAGCCCTTGCAGCTACCATCATAGTAATCCCGAAAGAAGGGAAAGATGTAAAGCTCTGCTCTGGGTATAGGCTGATTTCGCTGCTAAATCCTGACACCAAACTGTACACAAAGGTACTAGCAGAACGAATGAAACGGTTGATGACCACCCTGGTCCATCCGGATCAGGAGGGATTTATCCCTGGAAGAGAGGGGAGCGATAATGGGGTGAGAGCATTGTTACTCCTTAGAAAGAGAATGAGTACCCAGGGCTACTCCTGTCGATTGACGCAGAAAAGGCGTTCGACAGGTTAGACTGGGGACTCATGATTCAAACCCTGGAAACTATGGGCCTAGGACCTAGGATGCTACAGTTAATTTAAAACATTGTACCATCACCCAATAGCAAGGTTAAGAATAAATGGCAGGTTATCCCCAGCATTCAAGATGAAAAATGGTACGAGACAGGGGTGCCCCCTCTCGCCGCTCTTGTTTGTGTTGTCTTTAGAGCCCTTTCTGGCCAGTGTCCGCAATAGCCCTGATGTGAATGGGATTAAAGTGGATGAAGAGGAACATAAATTATCCACTTTTGCGGATAATGTATTGTTCTATATTGTCAACCCTAGAACGTCAATCCCAAATCTACTGAAAATATTTGAACAGTTCGGGGATATCTCAAGTTTTAAAATTAATGTTATTAAGACCGAGATCCTAAATGTAAATAAGAAGGCCAGTATGGTGGCCTGAGTTTATGGGAGGAGCCCGGAGGGTATTTAAGCAGCCCACTCACACATGCTCTTTGTCAGTTCAGTGTGCGGTACTACACGTCACTGGGCCGACTCTTCCCAGCTCACCTCATGTCTGTGAGTCTGCTCATTCAATCGCATTCGACATCGCAAGCGCTTTGCGGCTTCTCCCTTCATGGTCTTCGCCGGCGGTTCCCGCTTACTGTCGCAGGTAGGATTCAAACCTTTTCGTATCTTGTGCAATCTTGCAATTCGTTATGCTTCCTATCCTGCATCCCTTTTGGAAAAAAATCTGCCTCTGAGTTACTATTGCTCATGTTCCAACATCATTCGGCTCAGGCGTAGTACATTTGTAACTTCCTTCTGCCAAACATACGATTAATTTGTAAATCCATTTGGAGATTAACATGTGTTTGGGTTCTTTGGCAGATTGAGGTGGTAATTGGACTCACATGGTGCCTTGTCTGCACTTGATTAGCCTGGGGGGATGTGTGGTTGGTAGGTGTTTGGTTTCAAAGCAAGGGGTAGCATACACTCTACAACCAATTTGTATCAGATTAGTTCAATACTCCTTACTATCAATTCGTATCGGATTCATTTCATGCATTTTACAACCGTTTTGTATCAGATACATTGCATACTTTCTACCGTTGTCATTCATTGTTTCCCTCATGTCGTGTATTTTAGTTCCCGCAGCGGAACTTACGAATTGCTTGTACACGGTTCTTCTCTCTCATTTGTTTACCAAAGTTATTGCCTGTGTGTCATGCCTGGCGCCACACCACACTCTTGGGATGTGTTGCACATCCACTCCAGTCCAAAGCAAACCCAGTTGCACTTTTACTGTCCCAGGTAGGATTCGTTAGCTTGTTTGTCATGTCAAATTCGTGGCCACTCATGGTGTCACCTGTACCATATGTTTGGTTCCCACAGTGGAGCTTACAAAGCGTTGATACGCACTTCTCGTGTTCTATTTTCTACACCAAACCTCGTTGTTTTGCCCCATGCATGGCATCACGCTACGCGTTCCCGACATGTTTCACTCCAGCCACAGTCTGCCGCAAACTCACTCACATGGCCCACTGTCGCAAGTAAGATTTGTTATTACATTCTTTATGTCTTATCAATTTGCTACCATTCATTGTCTCCCATATCGTTCATTTGTGGCCCCTGCGGAACCTACGATTCAAACAGGCGTTGTCCTTCTACCCTCTACTGCTTGCTTAAGGTATAAACAAACCAGGTGTTTCTATCCTTTCTCAGTAACCCAATTCTTATTGATTGAGACCTTGCAACCATGCAAATCATCTCAGCAGTCTGATACCCTTGCTGAGACCCTTGCAACACATGACCCATGCAAAAAAAAACGCAAAAAGGAAAAATATATAAAACGCAAAAAAAAAAAAAATTGCCACGACGTAATCCCAGCCCAGCAACCTGACACCTGTTGAGACCGTTGCAACGACGCAAAATTCGTCTCCACAGCCTGACACCCTTGTTGAGACCCTTGCAAACGCAATACCGTCTCAGCAGCCCCACACTCATCGAGACTCTTGCAACCACACAAAATCGTCTTGTTAAGACCCTTGCAACACATGACCCTTACAAAACAAAAAAAAATAAGATATGCAAAAATAAAAAAATAATACAAATAAAACGCAAAAAGAAATATAAAAAGCGGGGGGGAAAAAAAATTGCCACCACACAATCTCGGCCCAGCAACCTGACACCTGTTGAGACCATTGCAACCATGCAAAATCATCTCAGCAGCCTCACACCATTGTTGAGACCCTTGCAAACGCAATACCGTCTCAGCAGCCCCACACATCGAGACCCTTGCAACCACGCAATACCATCTCGAGCAACCTCCCACTAGTCAAAGACCTTTTGTGACCATGCAGTCTTGCCCCAGCAGTCTGGCATTCATTGAGACCCTTGCAGCCAGACAAATCGTCTTAGGCCTCAGGTACATTGCTGTTGGTAAACGGACGTTTAGGAACAGTTGGGTGTTTTTCAGCCGCCCCTTATCTCTCCTCTGTTATCTTATCAGTACATCTACACAGGATCCCCGATCTCTCCTCTATGTTATCTTATCAGTACATGTACACAGGATCATTTATAGTCGTTTCTAGGCAGTTGAGTTAGAAACCTTCCCGGAAAAAAAAAATGGGTGCAGACAGATGTTCAGAGGCATTCGAAACACCAATGCATGTAACAGCTTGTAAACACTGCCAGATGCAGTAACTCATGTTCACCAGCATTTCATTCAGTCGTTTTAAAAATAAAAAATAAATAACATGACACCCGTTCAGACCTTTGCAGCCATACAAAGTCATCTTAGCAACCTGACACTCATTTGAGACAATTGCAAACGCAATGTCATCTCAGCAACCTGACACCCGTTCAGACCCTTGAAGCCATACAAAGTCGTCTCAGCGGCCTAACACTCATTTGAGACCATTGCAAAATGCAACATCGTCTCAGCAACCCCGTGCAACCACACAATGCCATCTCAAAACAAACCTCATAATCATCGAGACCTTTGCAACCACGCAATATCGTCTCAGCAAACCAGACTGAGACCCTTGCAACCACGCAATGCCGTCTCAAAACAAACCTTCAAACTCAAGGCCCCTACAACCACACAATATCGTCCCAGCAACCTGACACCCTTGCAACCACACAATATTGTCTGCAGTAGTATAAAACACTTTGCAGCACGCACCTACATGCAAACCCGAATACAAACTAAACTTGCACACCAAGGCACACTTCAGGTCTATTTATGTTGTAAGTCTTGTCGCGTGTTTATGTGATCCACATCACTCTCGGTCAGAGGGTAACGACCATAAATAAGAAGGCCAGTATGGTGGCCTGAGTTTATGGGAGGAGCCCGGAGGGTATTTAAGCAGCCCACTCACACATGCTCTTTGTCAGCTCAGTGTGCGGTACTACACGTCACTGGGCCGACTCTTCCCAGCTCACCTCATGTCCGTGAGTCTGCTCATTCAATCGCATTTGACACCCTCCCACCCTTCCCTTTTTCAGGGCACTTCTCCTCATAACCTTCTTCAATTAACTACCCATTACTTACCTTGGGTATGCCCCCTTTTCTTGGCATACTGACCAGACCACCAAGGCACACTTCAGGTCTATTTATGTTGTAAGTCTTGTCGCGTGTTTATGTGATCCACATCACTCTCGGTCAGAGGGTAACGACCATAAATATAGAGAAAAATATAGAGTACATATAGAGCTTGCACAGTATATTAGGGGAATGAGTCCAAAAAGCATTACCGTCCTGGGTAGAAAAATGAATATGTGTTCCCAATTCTGGGATATGGCATGGGACTGTGCGAATGCGATTTGGAATATGTATTATGATTACAGAGAGTTTACTGAGAAACCGGAGGGATCATACATGATAGACAAGACTTGTATAGATAAAACATATAATTTAATTGACATTGGACATGTAAATATACATACAGAATAAAAAACATGATCACATAAGATGATATATTTCACCAAAAGTGGGGTGACAAAATGATGTATGCAGGGGGTCCAACATGTTTCGCCCTTCGGGCTTCTTCAGGGACAAGAATGCATACTATATAATCTATAAATGAAAAGCATGTAAGTATAGTACATTTCATACTTTCACGTATTATATAGACCACAAACATAATGCGGTCATAGCCGCAATTTCTAAAACTATGAAAGTCAGCATATTTAGTACAGAAGACAGATGAACTAAGGATATATGCATAAAGCAAAAATGTAATATTGAAACTGCTGCTTGTCTAGGTCTGCCGCCATTATGTGAACACGTCAATGCCCTGGACAAAAAAGTACCTCAGTGGTGATCGCACATGGAACTCCCAGGCGTGTCCAACCAAAGATTGCTGGATGGGATAACAATATACGGTGCAGGTCATGGACAGTCCATAGGTCTTACTCGGGGGCGCATAGAGGCAGGTAGAGTTAGAATAAAATCAAAGAAAGATATAATCTAATATCTATGAGAGAATGCAGAGTAAAACCGATATAGTGAAGAAAAGGTTATTTATAAATAATAATGAAATGTTCTCCTGCTGTATATGCATACGTAGATAGCACTGGAGAATGGTAATGGAAATGGTGAGAGTGGGCCTGTGAAGGCGGTCTATGTATAAAGACAATATAGAGGATATATATATACCCATATATATATATATGTATGCATGTATATATATACATGCCTGTGCATACGCACGCTTATATAGGTAAAAAATACATAAACAAAAGCTCATATATACATTAGCCTCATGGGCGTGTAATTATTTGCGAGATGTGCATCAGGTAATAGCAATCAGTTAGGGATTGTATATCATGATAATTATAGTCTGTGTAAACTTACATCTCAAGTTTCCATGGAGTGGATAACAAATGGCAGATGTCAAAATCAGGATGACTCACAGAGAGTGAGCTGATTGAAACCAGCTGCATCCAACGTGTTGGGCAATCTAAGATAGTTACATATTAAAATGTATTTCTAAAGAAAATACATAATGGGTGAGATAAGAAAAGAGAGTGAAAAATATGAATATAGGTAACTCCTGTGATACCTCCAGTGTGTAGGACATGAAGGAGTGAGAAGATCCCTTCAGGGATGCAGGGATGGAGCAGCCTCACAGCTAACCTCACATTGAGGGGAAAACCCAAAAAGGGAAGTTCCTAGGAGAAGTCCAAGGGAACAGGTTCCCTAATGGAAAAATGCCAGTATTAGAACTATGCAGTATATACCTATGCTCCATAGGTATGAGAAAGGCATTACAGCGATTCAAAGTGAGTATAAATGATTATATAGTTTACCTTTGTGTGGTGGTCAACTCAGGCACGGTCTGCCTGCTGGTGCCTGGGCGGATTGTGTCAGCTGTGTGTCCTGCTTATATACGCCCCTAGGGCTCTGACGTAGCGAACATCAGAGCGCTGTGGTGGGCGGGCATAGTGTGTCAGGAGAGGCAAGGGAATCCTCTCCTGTCGTGGCCGTGTTGGGGGACCGCCCATAGGGGATAACGAGGTTGGCCCGCCCCCTGGGCGGAGTGGGAGACCGGCGATGCGTCTCAGTTGTGGTGTACAGACCCGCGCACGACAATGCACTGGGGCGGCGGATGATCACAACACCATGGCCTCCGCCATAGTTCAAAGCACATACTGCATCTGGTGATCACCCCTGGGCGCCCACCGAGCGTGATCCGAGGGTGTCAGATGACAAGGTGCAATGTCCATATATACAGCCAATCATAAGGGGGAACACCCCCAGGGGTGTGAACAGTGAGACCACACACGGAAGCACAGGGAGTCCCTGAGCATAAAATGTGTCCTGCACACGGCAGCAAATAGAAATAGACAAACATAGAAAATCTTTTACAAGTGCAGCAAAACAAGATATAGTCAACAGAATGTCATGTTGATGTTATATTTATACAACTGGGATGACATCCTGAATGCAGACGTCATGCACCTTTTAAGGTGGTTATCCCTTATGATAAATCACAAATTTGGCTCATAATTAAAGAGCATTTAAGCATGAGTAAAGTCACAAATATAAAAATTGTTTATTTAGATCGTCTATTGTGGAGTAATAATACCCTCATAGACTAGTACTGGGAACATTCTGATAACATACAGATTGTTAATTGGGAACCTGATAGGACTCCATCTGATGTTGTTGGGGGGGGGGGGGGGGTAGGGTAAATGTAAGGAAAAAGGGGGGGGAAAGAAAGAGGGAGAAAAGGTTTTTTTTTTTGGGGGGGAGGCCGCCTGCCAGGTGTTGAGGACGGTTCGTGGAGATGTGTGCTGGATCCACATCAAGGAAGATGGAATGTGGATACAGGATGGGATGGATAAATTGTGGCGATGTAAAGACAATCGCTCTAATAGGAAGAATGGAATGTAAGAGCCCCCTGAAGGGGAGATGGGGAAGTAAACAAAATTAGGAGGAACATTCCTGAAATCACAATGTGTTTATAAAAATGATTTATAGCTCATGCTGTCGTTAAGGCCTGGGTATATGGTGGCTCTTAATGTGTAAATCCAACGTGCTTCTAGTTGGAGAAGACGTTTGTCGATCTCACCGCCTCTCTCGTTTGGTGTGATGTGGCCGAGGGCAAAAAAAAACATCATGTCCACATCGTGCCCATGGTGTAGCCCCATATGTCTGCTGATTGGGGTTTCAATAAGTTTTTCGTTGACTGCCGATACATGGTCACGTATATGGCAAAAAAAATTGTGTTTTGTTTTGCCGATGTAGAAGGCTCTGCAATTACACTTGATTATGTAGATGATTCCTACAGTTTGGCATGTAGCTAGGAATTTAGGTGTACAAGTGTCGCCTTTAAAAATATGGCGGCAGTGATTACATTTCATACATGGGTAAGTGCCTGTTAATGTAGGTTTAGGCATCAATTGGGTAGAGTAATGGCTAGATACAGCATTGTCTCTTCTTGATCTGGACCATTTGAATGTAATTTCAGGATAATCATTCACAAACTTATTAATTTTACTGTCTGATGTCAAAAGGTGCCAGTATTGATTATATATTTTCCTTATTTTAGAATGCTGTCTGCTGTATCTAATAATCACCCGGGTGGTATTTGATGTCTTTTTTTTCTTTTGATGCATAGTGGAGCGTATTGCGGTCCTGGCAATTTTCCTATTATAGGCCTTGCGTAGGCAGCTCTTAGAATACCCAGGGGCCCGTAGGCGAGCAAAGAGCTGTCTTGCTTCTGAGACAAAATCGATTTGTTCAGAGCAATTACGCTTGAGTCGTAAATACTGACTATACAGTATACTGGCAATCAAGGTCTTCGGATGAGAGCTAGAGGCGTGAAGCAGGCTGGTCCCTGTTGTTGGTTTCCGGTAGAGGGTTGAACATTGCCGGCCGTTGGTATCGACAAAGAGTTCAACATCTAAAAAAGTTATTTTCTCCTGGCTATAGTTATGTGTAAATCTGAGGTTATAGGTATTAATTTGTAGTTTGTTTAGAAAAGTATCAAGGTCTTTTTTGGACCCTGCCCATACTATAAACACGTCGTCTATATATCTGTGCCAGGTAAACACATTGGACAAAGGGGCATCATTTTCTTCACCTCCAAAGAGGTCACACTCCCACCCCCCCAGGTACAAGTTGGCATAGGAGGGGGCACAGCCTGCCCCCATAGCCACACCTTGTACCTGGAGGTAGTGGGAGCGCCTGAAGAGAAACACATTGGTGGTCAAAATAAATTCTAACATTTCGATGATGAAATTATTATATTTTTGGCATGTTTATCGCGTTCACTGAGGAAACTTCTGATGACTTGTACTCCGTGGGAATGGGGTATAGAATTATAAAGAGCCTCTATATCTATGGCGACAAGCCAAGCATCATCGGGGATTGTTAGTCCATCCGTGAGGAGTTCGATTGTGTCCCTGACATATGAGAACAGTCCCCGCACATGAGGGTATAAATACTCATCAATAATGCGGCTAGCGTTCTCGGTGAGAGATCCGCATCCTGAGACGATAGGTCGTCCTGGTGGTGGCAGGATGCCTTTATGCACTTTTGGTAGTGCATAAAAGGTGGGTGTGGAAGGGTGCTCAATGTTCAGAAATTTGGTAGTGTTATCGTCAATAATGCCTTCTCGATGAGAGCGATTAAGGATTTCCCTATATTTGTTTATGTTCCGAGTCACAGTGGAAGCGGGTACCAACCTGTACCTGTGTTTGTTCTTAAGAATGTCTAGGCACATGGACTTGTATCCCTCTCTGGTAAGGATGACAACATTGCCACCCTTATCAGAGGTTTTAATCACTATCTCGTCGTTGTTTCGAAGATCGTTAATGGCTTTTTTGAGGTTCGGGCTTATATTGGGAAGGGGACCTGTCTTCCATTGAGTGTTTTCAATGGCCTTTGTTACTTGTAAAACGAATGCCCAGATGTTAGGATTCCCTTGTAGGACAGGAAAGGAACGTGATTTTGGCTTATATGTTTTTGGTGTTACATAGATGGGTCTATTGGATCAAGATTGGACCAAGGTACCAGGTGTGACCCCCGGGATCTTGAAAGTCCAACCCTCCTCCTCTGGGTTGCTCTCGTCCCAAAGGGACATGAGATCCTGTAAGGCCTGGAGTTCCTGTAAGGAAGTCTGATCAATACTAGAGTTGTCAGTAATTGGAAGCTCTGTGTTTACTTGGGATTTGTCGTAAAGAACCTTGAACATCAATCTTCTGGCGAAGAGATGTAGGTCTTTAATGAGTTCAAACTGGTCTGCTTCGCCATCGGGGCAGAAGGATAGACCTAGTTGGAGTACTGTGGTCTGGTCTGCTGTAAGTTTGAAATTAGATAAGTTGATAATGTTGTTAGAGTCCCGATCTGGATTATCATCAAGATCGGGACTTATTGGTTTAATTCCTGAACCGTATTGGTTGGTATTGTGCTTGATCTGCGTTCCATCATAAAGATGGGAGCGGTTCTTATATCTGTTATGTTGTGAGAACTGGAAGTGCCATGGCCACAATTAGGTTGGTGTGTCAAAGGGGGTGCCGGTGTGGATATCACGCTTTTTTATGGAAAAAAAGAGTTGGGGAGCAACTGCGCTAATAAAATACAAATACAATACAAAGGTACTCCTAAAGAGTACTGTTGTGAATATATGAAGCTGCACCTTACTGTATATGGTGAAACAGTGGTAACATAGGAAAAAAACAAGATGCGCTAAACAAATTAATGAAACATATGATCCCAAACAACATATTACAAATCAATGTCCATAAGTGAGGGGAAAAAAAGGGGGAGAGGGAATAAGAGAAAATAAAGTCTTTAGGGGGACGGCAAAACTCCTATTCACCCGTGAAGTGAAAAAAAGAAAAACCAATGGGTCCACAGATGAAAATCCAAAACTTTGAAGTGACAATCCAGAAACAGTGATCCGCCACCAAGAACAAATAAAGCCGCTTACCAGATTTCCGGCGGTCTCTTAACTAAAAGAAGACCCCAGAAATCATGTCAAAGATGAACCGTTGGTAATTGGAGTGAAGTTGGGCTGAGCTGGAAACCAATCCTTGTCTCATTCCGATGCTTACAAACTCGGTTATCGGGTACCATGGAAAACACATAGGAACCGCAATAGTGTAAAACCATAGATACGTTTATTTTTAAAAAAAGTCAAAAACACACTTACATTTGTACAGTGTTATAAGGGCATGTCTAATTGGAGCTCCGGCCGGAAGCTGTCCAAAATGACCCGTCCGAATGGTAAAGAAGTCGTGCAAGTATGCCGGGGGTGATCCGATGCAGCACTCGTTCCGCCCGACCGGTTTCGCGATAAATCTATAAACTTAATCGTGATAAATCGTGAACTTAAAGCCACTGATGTATTGCTATGTATACTAGTGCTTTGGGCTTCAACAGATTGTGATTTACGGTTTCTTTGGGCGCATGGCCGTTTGTCTTTAAGTGGGAATTGAGAGCGTGAAATTTCCTGTAAACTGCTATCGGCATCGTTTTTGCGTTTCTTTTCTTTTGCGGGTCTCTTGCTTATCGGGACATACGTGGCTGATGACAGCGACGAAGTGTCAGAGCCCCGCATGTCCGTCTCCGCGGGAAGGGGTTATTTTTATTATTAAATTGTTTTTTCATATTACTCCGTGGTGGATTGGAGCTTGTCCATTTGTAAGCTTGATCATTATCATAGGCTCTCTTGTCTCTTTGGTATTTGCTCTCTTTTGTCTTGATCAGGTTTGTTGCGTAACGTGTAAGATGATCTTTAAGTTGTTTCTCACATGCAATATAGTTAGGATACGTATTTACGTTTCCACTATTGTCAAGCCATTCTTTTATCTCGACATCGACTTGTTGGATGTCCTGTCCATACTGTTCACAAAGGATCTTCATCATCTGAGTTGAACCGGTTTGGAGGTTGTCCTCCCATGCCTTTTTTATTTTTGGTTCGACCTTTCTAATGTTAGGGAAGATCTGAATGCGTAAGCCCCAGGGTACTAGCTTACTAGATATATACTGTTCAAAAAAGTCTTTATGCCAGAAAAGTCTGGTCTTTTTCTCAACCAGTCGCTGGAGACCTGAAAAGTACAGATTGGCATCCTCCTCCGATGCCTCATCCCTATGTCTGGATTTTTTTACCTCTGTCACAAAACCATCCCGCTCCTTGCCATAGTAACTGGCCATGGCATATAGATCCACAAAGGGCGCCTAACTCGCGCACAAACCAAGGTCCTAAAGGGGACAGGTCTTTATACATAGACCGCCTTCACGGGCCCACTCTCACCACCATTTCCATTACCATTCTCCAGTGCTATCTACGTATGCATATACAGCAGGAGAACATTTCATTATTATTTATAAATAACCTTTTCTTCACTATATCTGTTTTACTCTGCATTCTCTCATAGATATTAGATTATATCTTTCTTTGATTTTATTCTAACTCTACCTGCATCTATGCGCCCCCCAGTGAGACCTATGGACTGTCCATGACCTGCACCATATATTGTTATCCCATCCAGCAATCTTTGGTTGGACACGCCTGGGAGTTCCGTGTGCGATCACCACTGAGGTACTTTTTTGTCCAGGGCATTGACGTGTTCACATAATGGCGGCAGACCTAGACAAGCAGCAGTTTCAATATTTAATTTTTGCTTTATGCATATATCCTTAGTTCATCTGTCTTCTGTACTAAATATGCTGACTTTCATAGTTTTAGAAATTGCGGCTATGTCCGCATTATGTTTGTGGTCTATATAATACGTGAAAGTATGAAATGTACTATACTTACGTGCTTTTCATTTATAGATTATATAGTATGCATTCTTGTCCCTGAAGAAGCCCGAAGGGCGAAACATGTTGGACCCCCTGCATACATCATTTTGTCACCCCACTTTTGGTGAAATATATCATCTTATGTGATCATGTTTTTTATTCTATATGTATATTTACATGTCCAATGTCAATTAAATTATATTTTTTATCTATACAAGTCTTGTCTATCATGTATGATCCCTGCGGTTTCTCAGTAAACTCTCTGTAATCATAATACATATTCCAAATCGCATTCGCACAGTCCCATGCCATGACCATAAATATAAGCAAGTCAGAATAATGGTCCTTAAGGGTGGAGTTCAGGTTTCCCTGGCAGAAGGAACTTAAATATTTAGGAATTAAACTTGCTAACTCAATTAAGAAAGTATACAAAATAAATTATATCCCCCTACGAAATTAAAATAGAAATAAAACGAAATATTATAGTTGCTCATGCCTTTAGGCTCTGGCAAACCTCCAGGGACAATTTTTCGCTGGCTTCGGAAATCTCCCCACTCACATCATTTCTAGGTGACCCTAGATTACCCCTGGCATATACAGACAGTCATCTGTTCTCCACCTGGATTGATCGGGGACTAACATCTCTTGGTTCACTGCAATCCAAATGGACCTTCAGATCTTTTGACTCCCTCCAAAAGACTTATAACTTCCCCTCTACAGAACTTGAAAGATATCTTCTGATCAAATCTTTTTTTAGCACGCACTTCTCGCTTTCCACAAATTTGAATATCACAATATTCGAAAGAATATGCAAATCCACATCCAGAGATAAAGGCATGGTCTCTAAACTATATAGTCTCCTTAACGACTTCTCTACCCCAGAAAAATCACACCCCATGATTCACTGGGAAACAGAATTAAATATCACCCTCTCTCCTGATACATGGTACTCCATGTCGGAAAACCTCCGTAAAAGCAATAAAGCGGTATCCTTTAGAGAAACACCCACAAAATTATTCACAAGGTGGTATTTATCACCATCCAAAATCCACTCCTTCTACCCATCAGTCCCCCCTGATTGTTTCAGGGGCTGCCAGACAGATGGTACTTTACTCCACATATTCTGGAGCTGCCCACATCTTTCAGGAATCTGGCAAGAAGTAGCCCATAGACTTGAAACCTCATCCAAACACAAGATTGCCCTCACGCCACAAATCTGCCTCCTATACGGTAATGCACCAAACATCCCACCCCCTTGCACCAAACTCCTTCACTCTCTCTGTAGCTCGGTGCAATGGATGATAGCACTAAACTGGAGATCTCGAAACTTGATATGGTCACAGGTTCTTGAGAGAATGGAGCTATTGAAACTCTCAGAGAGAATATATCACACAATAAACGATAACATCCACATCTTTGAAGACAAGTGGTCATACTGGTGAAACCCTGAGGTTGCTCCCAATATTGCGTTATACTTACATTTTCTTAATAGTATTATCTTGATCATTTTTGAACTCACTCAAGGAATACTCAATACTCAATGCAAGATTGTTCACATACTGCTTTAATATTTGTATACCTTTGTAGAGATTTTGTACCTTTTATATTTTTACCTATGCTTGTGATACAATTTACTACTCAATAAACTTTGGTAAATAAAAAGAAATTAAAATAGAAATAAAAAGGGTAATAAACAGACCAATTTCCTGGATAGGTCGTATTAATATCCTGAAAAATGGTCCTTCTTCCAACAATCCTCTATAAATTTCAGATGATACCAATCGCATTGCCGCAACCTTACCTTTGAGTACTTAAAACTTTGTTAATGAATTATATATGGAAGAATCAAAAACACAGAATCTCCTTCCTGGTTTTAAAACAGGAAAGAAAACATGGTGGACTTGCAGTCCCGAATATTAGAAAATATTATAATGCAGCTGTGCTGTCTAGGGTTTTGGAGTGGGCTAGAGACAACCAGGAAAAAAGATGGGTTAAGATAGAAAATCTACTGTCCAAGGTAAAATTGGGAAGTACTGTATAATTTGGAACCCCCCTCAGTTTAGAGCACTGGACGAGAATACTCACGAGTTAACACGTAATGCACTAAAAATATGGGACATATTGCACAAACAAATAGACAAGGAGTATAATTCACCTCTTATAGAGTTAAAGGAAAATGAATATTTTGCACCAGGAAAAAAAATATTGGTTTGGAATTGGATAAAAAGAGATATAATAAAAAAAAAAGGGAAATTAATAGCACTGCATGAGTTCAAACACAATGAGAAATTAATGGTAATTGATGAGTGGAGATACCGACAGTTGAGCCACTTTGTCCAAAAGTTACCCCAACCACTAAGGTCAGGGGAACAGCTTACATCATTGGAGAGGCTATGTATTACAGATAAACCTGAAGGTATTATAGGAATATCAAGGCGCTATAAGATATTATTAGCAGTGGACGAACTGGAGATGCCTCCATTCATCAAAAAATGGGAGTGGGAGATAGGAACACAGAAGGATAATATCACTGTAGGGAAAATCTTGAAACTGACCCACTCCTCGGCCGTGGACAATAGGACCGCAGAAATGAATTATAAGTGCATAACGGGCTGGTATGTAACTCCAGACAAATTGAGTAAATTTAAAGAGGGCCAGTCGGCGGACTGCTGGCGGGGCTGCAAGTCCCCGGGCACAATGGTCCACCTATGGTGGAACTACCCAAAAGTTAAACCATTCTGGGCGAAAATTTTAGATTTGATAAAAGAAATCGCCAGGAAGGAGATTAAAAACGATCCATGGGTTGTACTTTTCCATGGAGGTGAGGAAGCGGCAAAATCCTACAAAGAATCCCTGATACCACATCTGCTAAACGCCGCTAAAAGGCTGATTCCAAAAAAAGGGCAGGAGGCGGAGTGTCCCTCTTTTTGGGAGTGGATCGAATCGGTAGAAGAGAAGTATAACATGGAAGGCTTGAAGAATAGCATAGAAGAGGGGAAAATAGGACACAAAGAGAAATGGGAACATTGGAAGGAATTTAAGAAATCCTGGAGCTATGTGGAAAACCTAAGAATTAAGGGCCAAATCTTCAAAGGAGATATGCAGGCCGAACTGCTGTTCAGCCTGCGTATCCCTGTGGCTATCTTTGGAAACGATCCTCACAAAGATTTTTCCAAAGATAGTCAGAAGATCCGACATCTGTAATAGACTTACACTGTCGGATCTTAGGATGCAGTACCGCATCCGCCGCTGGGGGCATTTCGAGTCGAAATGCCGCTTTGCGTATGCAAATGAGTACTTAGGCAGATCCACAAAGCTTTTTAGCTTTGTGTTTTCTGCGTAAGTTACGTTTTGCATACGTAAAATTAGGGATGCTTTTACAAGACCTAAACTGTTTAGACCTTGTAAAAACAAAATTTTTTTTCGATCGCCGCGTTTTTTTTAAAATTTCGATTTTTTTTTTCCGGCGCGTATTTTTTTTTTTAGCCGACGCAACTTTATTGTCCCGTCGCGATCCACAAAGCCCGGCGTAAAGTACGTTCGCGCGATGCACGTCGGCAAAAATGACGTCACACGCATGCGCCGAACGTCCGGCGCGGAAGCGCGCCTCATTTGAATAGGAATCGCCCCCTCGAGCAGACGACCGCCTTGCGACGGAGGCACTTAGGTTACACGGCGTGTAATTTCTAGGTAAGTGCTT
Source organism: Rana temporaria (assembly GCF_905171775.1). Lineage (NCBI taxonomy): Eukaryota > Metazoa > Chordata > Amphibia > Anura > Ranidae > Rana > Rana temporaria. Next base: position 91,374,420 of record NC_053500.1, on the reverse strand, counting down.
TGTGGATCGGGCACTTAGGTAGAAATTTAACGCCTGTGTAACTTAACTGCTGAAAGTTAAGTTAGGCAGCTTTTTTGAGAATTTGGCCCTAAGTTCTGAATAGGGGCCAGCGTAGGAAGGAATAAAAATGTATGGTCGTAAGCAAAGTAACGAGGAGGTAGCGGGGGGGGGGGGGGGGGGGGTCGGGGATGCGGGATAAAACAGGGAGTAGTCTAATTTGTATATGTTTTTTCTCTAAATGTCTGTATATGGTCATATGCTTGATACTATTATACTTTGGAACTGTACTGGAGAATTTATGACTAATAGAAAAAAAAAATACATAACAAGAAAAAACTAAATAACTGAGGGAAAAGAAAGAAAGAAGGAAATAAAAAAAGGGGGGGGAGGGAAAGAAGTAAAAGAGGGAAGAAATGCAGGGGAAAAAAATAAAACCACAAATGATGCGAAACCATAGCAGAGACGTTATAAGAAAATATAAATGTGAGCAAGTCTCGGGTTGTTTGGTGGAGTCTGAAGTGGTTTAAAAAAAAAAATTCTCTGTCATCTTATATCTTTTATTTGTCCCTATCCTTATTTTTGCTCCTGGGGATTTCCAAGTTTTATGCATTATTTGGAATCTGCAGGGGTCATAGAGCACTAAAAATGGGAAATGGATTTTAGAGAAGGTCCAGGGAAATTTTCCATGATACTTATTGAGAGAAAACCTTATCCTCCTCCCCTCTTGCCCTTTTGTTGGGGTGTTTTGGCCCTTCTTTGGCCTTCAGATCGATTGCAGTTTTTTTCATCTAGTTTCTACTTGCCTATTGATTCTCTCCCCTTGAGGTTGAGTTCTGTCCTTGAATGCCAACTGGGTCAAACATCCAATCTTATGTGCGGCTGTCCATCCCAACTCTACTCTTATGCCGCTTACACACGATCAGATTTTTTGACAACAAATGTTCGACGTGAGCTTTTGGTCGGATATTCCGACCGTGTGTAGGCTCCATTGGACATTTGCTGTCAATTTCCGACAACAAATGTTTGAGAGCTGGTTCTCAATTTTTTCCGACAAAAGTTCTTGTCGGAAATTCAGATCGTGTCTATGCAGTTCTGACGCACAAAAATCCACGCATGCTCTGAATCAAGCAGAAGAGCCACACTGCCTATTGAACTTCATTGTTCTCGGCTCGTCGTACGTGTTGTACGTCAGAGTTCTTAACGATCGGAATTTCCAACAACATTGGTGTGACCGTGTGTATGCAACACAAGTTTCGTTGGAAAAAAATCTGAGGTTTTGTTGTCGAAAAGTCCGATCATGTTTACGTGGCATTAGGTTCCCATTCCTTCTCAATTTCTTTCCTCATATCCCCTCTTCTTTTTCTAGTTTATTTTGTTGCTGTTTACTTTGGTACAAACTGCCATTGTTGCTTTTCCAAGTTTAATTCTTCTCTCTGTATATCTGATTAGCCTGGTGTATTGGGTATAGGCATGTCAAGTTTCTTACAAAATTCTTCCAGTTCTTCTGGAAACTTTTAACCTTGCTGATCGGCTCTCTTTCCATCCTATCAGGCATGCAAGATATCCCCAAAAATATTGTATATTACATAATCTCACTTGTTCCAGTAAGGGCTAAAGTTGTCTTCTTGCTAGAGTTTCTGTGGCTAAATATATATGTGTATATATATATATATATATATATATATATATATATATATATATATATATATATATATATATATATATATATGACACCGAGAGAGAGAGATTTGTTGGTGTTCTTAGTTTCTCCCAGATCTGTTCACTATCTTTTTTTATAATTCTGAAATCTTACAATTACCTCTCTTGGGATTTCCTTTGCCATATTTGAAGGTTGTCTTATTCTATGTACTTTAAATCTTCACTGTCTCTGCTATTGTTCTTCCAAGTAAAAAGCAAAACAGTTGATCCATTTATACTTTTTAAAATTTAGATCTTCTTCCAGTGATCTTTCTGGGATACCCCAAATTCTTTTTTTTTTTTTTTTTTTTACAAATTCTTTATAAATTCAAAGGGAGGTACAGGTAGCATCTTACATCACTTCCATTAACTTTTATTTATATATATATATATATATATAATTTAATTTCTCAACATTCCTAACTTAAAAAAATCGGATATACAAGAAAAAACAATACAAACGGCCAAATCTACTATAGGCTGTATGACAGTTTATGCAAATTCCAACTAACCCTTCTACCTCCTAGCCTCCTCCTACTTCTTCTCTATTTAGCTCTTCCATGTTCCATCTTCTTGTGGGCCCATTAATCTTATAAATACCTCTGTCTTAACTCAGCGACCCCTAAGCCTTTAATTCTTTCTAACTTGTATCTGATCCAACCTACTCCTGTCTCCCTTTTATTTTATTTTATCCCCCCTCCCCATTCAAACCCCTTGAATCTACTCCTACCCCCACCCTCCTCTAAAAAAAGGCAAATATTTTTTTTTCTCTTCTTTTTTAAAAATTAATAAATTATTTGGGGGAAAAACAACCCCCCACTTTCTCCTCTCCCTCTCACCCCCATCTGCCCCCCCTCCGCTCCGCCTCCCCCCCAGCAGGAGGTTCACATCCCTTTACTGATTTGGAGACAAGACGTACCCTATTTGGAGACAAGACGTACTCGCTCCCCTCCCATCAGCCTCTTCCCTTCTTCCGAAAAGATTAAGTTTCATGTTGTCCAATTCTTAATGTCAAATTCTTATTTTGGGCCGAGAGCAACAAATCCTCTATAGCCCCCCACGTTTCTAACTCTATTAAGCCATTCTGCCATTGATGGTGGTCTGGGATTTTTCCATTGCCGCGCAATACACACTTTAGCTTCATTAACAAGGTGACATACTACTGAGTTTTTGTATATCTGTGTTGGTATTTGTGAGAGATGTAGTAAGAAAAAAACAGGGTCGTCTGGGATTAAATAGGTTGTACATTTTTGAACAATCCGTTGTACCTCTGATCAGTATTGTCTAATCTTCCGACATGTCCAAAAAGGCTTCAGGGAAAAACCTACTCAATCTCAAAGGGGTATAATACCATCTGGTCATCACCTTGTAGTTTAATTCCTGAGTTCTGGTGCATATTGATGAGTTCAACGAAAAGTTTACTATCTTCTGATATTGGGCTGATGAAAAGGTCCTGTTAAGGTCCCTTGCCCATTTTCCGATTGCTGGTATTTCGTAATTATCAGGGGGTGCAATTAGAAGCGTATACATCTTTGATATTATTCGGGTAAAGGGGCTCCCTCTCCTCACAGTATACTTTAAACTTTGTCAATTCCCGCCTATAGGTTTTTGCTGGACTTAGTGAGTTAAAGTAATTACGAAGTTGTAATGCCTGCCAGAATCCTAATTCGAACCGGCTTTCCCGTTGTGTCAAAGGCGCAACTGTTGGCCATGTATCTGAGTCCAAAAAATGTGAGACTTGCCCCTTTCTCAAAGTTTCAGAAAAGCTCCTGCCTCCAACTCTGGTCCAAAACCTGGGTTGCCCAGAATTGGGTACAATGGCGACTGTAATGGTAAATATTTAGGATTCTGGCAAATTTTAGAACTTACTAACAGAGTCGATCCTATAAACGGGTGTTTAAGAGCGTCGGGTAGTCTTGCATAACATCAGGGCGCTCTACGCAATGGTATTTGGCTCACTTCTTGTTCCAGTTCTATCCACAGTTTAAATTCTGAATGTCTACATCAATCTATGACCCTTCCTAAGTGTGCCGCTTGATGATACTTAGAGACATCTGGGACTGCCAAGCCCCCATGACACTTTTGGAGGGTCATATGGCTCCGACTGACCCTTGGCCTCTTTTTTGCCCAAATAAATTTAGTAAAAAGTGTATTAACTTGACAAAAAAAGGCCACAGCGACTTCTACAGGTACCGTTTGAAATAAATACAGAATTTTTGATCATGTTACATCGACCAAACCATATATGAAGCCCATGCTGCCATTTGTCCAACATAGCACAGGCTATTTTGTATATCGAGGGAAAATTTACCATGAAGGACTTGTCTGTTTTTGAAGGTATCTGTATCCCTAAGTATTTTAATGCTGCCCCTATCCATTTAAAGTTAAAATTGGGTTGAATATTTTTCTGCACTGTAGGAGATAGGGCCACCCCCATCGCTTCCGATTTTGCATAATTTATTTTTAGATTTGCAAGGGCCCCTATTTCTTTCATCAGGTTTTGCAGAGAGACATGAGGGTTGGCCAGGGAGAACAGCATGTCGTCTGCATATGCTGAAATTTTATAATTACGGTCTCCTATTTGAAGCCCCTGGATGTCTGAATTTTGCCTAATTCTATTCAGTAAAGGTTCAAGGGATAGAGCAAACAACATGGGGGAAAGTGGACATCCCTGACGCATCCCATTTGAGATTTTAAATGGCTCTGAATATATCCCGTTTACTTTAACCGAGGCCTCAGTGGATCCATAAGGGATACCCCTAGTTCTTAATTTTCTTCTATTTCAATTCTCCATTCCATTCTGTATAACATATTCCTCTGGTCGATTTGTAATTTTTTAATTATGTTCCTTAAATTGTATTATTTCTGATCTATGGGTGTCTAATTTTCCCCGTTCGTCTTTCAGGACAGCCACCATAGAGAGACACAGGCTCCTCCCCTCTCAGGAAACACCGCCTTCCAAATCAAGATTTAAACCTCATCCTCCCTCCAGCTCCTCAGTTATGGTGTTTCCTTCAGCAGGGAGACACAACTGTGGAACCAGGGGCCTAGCAGCTGGGGAGGCTAAGGCTATACGGTACCTGAGAAGGGGAGCCGGTCTCTCTATATCTTGGTTACTCACGGCAGTCCGGTCAGCAAGGGAGCTATGCACCGAGCACGACTGCTGTTTCACGTTCCTTGGCATCTCTTGGGAAGAGAGTATAGCCGAGGAGGTCCGCTATTCTTTCGTCCAGGGGTGGCGCTGCAGGCGGCGTGTCGGGATCTCCCTGTATAGACAGTCGGCCAGGAAACTCTGGAGGCCAGACCGGATGACAAGTGATGTCAGTTTCGGTGGGGGCGGGCACTTCCGCCGGATACGCGTCTCTCAGTTCCAGAAGCAGCAATAGAAAGCGGACCAAACGCTGGGCTGGTGCGGCCTTCTCATGCAGCTGTAGGGACAGCGTTCTGGCGTTGTGACCACAAATCCTCAGGGGAGATGTCGGAAGTAGAGACACACTCGGCAACGGAAGGAGCTGTGATACGGAGAGACTGCATTCTGAGTCTACTCTCCCTCCCAGGGCGAGAACTGGTGCTTGCCTGTACCTACGGCGCGCGCTCCTAGGAGTAGGACATGCGGCTCAGGCACCAGACAGGCAGGGTTTACAGCCAGGATCCAGGACAGCCTATCTTCCCCCCTTGGCCCCCTCTTCCCCCCTGGAAGCATCCACAAGGTAAGGCATCTTTTCACAGGCTTATCCTTCTCCCCTTGGGCAAGCGCGCAGCCATCCTTTTCAGGATAAGCCGCGGCTCTGGCTCAATATCCCCTTACACTCCCCAGTCACGTTCGCTACATCCCCCCGGCCACCTCTCCACCCCGGTTCCCACCATCCTCAAATCGCACCTCGGCCAACACAAATTTCTGTGGCGTGATCGCGGCGACCGCATCAAGGAAAGTCTGCGGCTTCAGCCGCGGCCTAGCAGCGCGCCGCTCTCGCACCAGCCATCCCCACTTAATAGTATCAAAAACCCCCTTCTTCTGCCCCGGGAGGATCGCCACCGCCCCCCCTCGGCACCCCAATAACCTCCCCTGCATACAACAGGGCTTTACTCAGCTGCACAGCCCCCGGCTCGGGCCTAGGACTGGTCGGTGGCCATCTTGCTACACCCTGGCAATTGAGAAATCCCAGCCCAAAAAACTGGGAATTGACACCTACCCCCCCATGCTTAAGCCAGGGCTCCTCCGATCGCCGTTAAGAGATCAGGAAGGAATTTTTCCCCAGCCACTGCAAATTGGCACAGCACGGCTAAGGTTTTTTTTGCCTTCCTCTGGATCAAACGGGAAGAAAAAGGTTTGACGAGTGGAACCCACTTGAAAAATCTCCCTTCATCATCATTCATTGAATACCTCCCCGATCAATAGCATCTCCCCCGAAGTTTTTCTGCGATTATGGCTAATCTGCAATACTCTGCAGAAAACATTTGGGGGCTAAAGCCATTTGCCTTAATATTACCAGTCGTCACCAAAAAAGCTCTAAGGAATGAGCAACTGTTAAGAATCGATCGACGATCGACAGTCAAAAATTACATACATTCACCCCAACCTAAGCACATATGATGTGCTTTGCTCAATACAAAAAAATCACAAGATAACAGCGCTCAGAACGATCTAATGGCGACAATCAGCAGTAAGGGTTAAGATCCAGGATGAAGTGACAGCAGCAAATATAAAAATAAAAATAAAGATAAATGTTAATTGGTAAAAGTCCATAAGTAAGAATACAATCAGTCCATGCAAAAACTGTATTCTCTGGGCGAATTTCAATAGATGACCAAGGGCTGCTCTCCAAGAGTGAAGTCAACTCAGGCATACATGTAAAAAAGAAAAACAGGAAAAAGTGCCTCTGAGTCATCTGGTTTAATACATTCATTAGTGTAGATATCCAACACTTACATTAAACATTGCAGGAACAGGGGTGCAAGTGAAGGTGTTTTGAAGTGGAGCCAGGTCGTGTAACAATCCTGATGGGGAACGTACAGGTCAGCTGGAAGGGAAAGCCGAGTCTGGTGGCTGTGTAGGAGCAGTGCAGAAGCACGGCGCTCAATCCAAAAGGTGGTGACGTCAGCAAGACGGTGGCCGACACGGGCCAAAACAGTACAGTTAGGAGCAGTGCAAAAGCACGGCGCTCATTCCGAGGGTGGTGACGTCAGCAGGACGCTGGCTGACAAGGGCCAAGGCAGTACACAACGCGTTTCAGAGCCAGCGCTAGTCAATGGCAAAACTGCGCGCTCCTTTTTCAAGTGTCACTTGAAAAAGGAGCGCACAGTTTTACCATTGACAACACCAATTACATTCTGTGATCCACCAACCAAAATCTACTCCAGATACCTAAAGCCAGATACAAGTCCAAAGGAGAACGAAGATTTGCGGTCCAAGGACCTCGACTATGAAACGCCCTACCAACCGCCATCCAATTGGAGGCAAACCACTTGGCCTTCAGGAGACAGATCAAGACCCATCTCTATTGAGGGCCGTGGAAATGGATACCAAAGCGCCCAGAGGCGATTCAGTCTGCATGTGTTGCGCTATATAAGTTTCTTACTCACACCTCCGAGAGACAAAAGCACCAGCCACTCTAAGATAAGGGGAACCCTAGGGTGGTGTTCCTTTTATTATTTCTGGTAGCTTCACAGGTGTCTTTTCCCTCCTAGTGGGTGGGGGGATGGGGAAGTGTGCCTGGGACCCTGGTGGTGGTTGGTCCTGGGGGGAGGCACTCCCGGTGGTCTTCTGTTCCAGCGCTGGTGGGCTCTTGCTTATGGCTACTCTCTGCTCTTGTCTGTGTTTTAGAAAGCCACAGAGAAATCGTCCCACAGTTCCAAGAAGAAATGCCCCTCCTGTAGAAACGTCCTGGGGGACGCCTGGAACAAAGCACTCTGCAAGGGGTGCATAAAGGGGCTAATTAGAGAGCGGGAAGCAGAGCAGGGTACTGACCTAGCAGCATCTATGAAAGAGCTTTCTAGCACCTTTCAATCATTTAACCAGTAGAGTACCGGGCCATCGTCAAATGACGGCTCCACGGTGACTCTGAATATTCAACAGGACGTCATATGACGTTCTGTATTCCTGCGGCCACTGGGGGGCGCGAGCGCGCCGGCGCGCCCCCGAGATGCCGATGCGCGTGCCTGGCGGTCGCGATGTCTGCCAGGTACCCGCGATCGGTAACGACAGAGCAGGGACGTGGAGCTCTGTGTGTAAACACAGAGCTCCACGTCCTGTCAGGGGAGAGAGGAGACCGATCTGTGTCCCTTGTACATAGGGACATAGATCGGTCACCTCCCCCAGTCACCCCCCTTCCCCCACAGTAAGAACACAATACAGGTATACATATTAACCCCTCCCTAGTGTTAACCCCTTGAATGCCAGTCACATTTATACAGTAATTAGTGCATTTTTATCGCATTAATCGCTGTATAAATGTGAATGGCGCCAAAAACGTGTCAAAAGTGTCCGATGTGTTCGCCGCAATGTCACGGTGACAGTAAAAAAATCGCAAATCGCCGCCAATACTAGTAAAAAAAAATATAAAATAAAAATGCCATAAATCTATCAGCTATTTTGTAAACGCTATAACTTTTGCGCAAACCAATCAATATATGATCATTGCGATTTTTTTTTACCAAAAATATGTAGAAGAATACAAATCGGCCTAAACTGAGGGAAAAAAAAAGTTTTAAATTTTTTTTTTGATATTTATTAAATAAAAAAGTAAAAAATAGTGTTTTTTTTTTTTAAATTGTCACTCTTCTTTTGTTTATAGCGCAAAAAATAAAAACCGCAGAGGTGATCAAATACCACCAAAAGAAAGCTCTATTTGTGGGTACAGTGTAGCACGACCGCGCAATTGTCATTCAAAGTGCGACAGTGCTGAAAGCTGAAAATTGGCTTGGGCAGGAAGGGGCGTAAGTGCCCGGTATGGAAGTGGTTAAAGAGCTTTTTGCTAGTTTTCAGTTTTCCCAGAGCAATCCTTCTTCAGCGCAACAGAGTGTTCCGCCTAGTCCAGCGGTTGTTCCCTTTGTGAGCAGAGAGAAGCCAGGGGATTCCAGAGAGAAGGTTGAGGAGGAGCCAGACCGTGCCGCTTCCAACTCCCAGGGGGAGTCAGAGGGAGAGGGGGTGGATGGAAAGTCCACCAAAACCTCTCGCTATAAACTTTCTCTCGAAGAGGTGGAGGATCTCCTAGGAGCCATCCATACTACTTTGGGTATACAGGAAGATAAGAAGTCACTGTCGCTCCATGATCAGATGAACATGGGCCTGGGGGAACAAAAGAGAAAGGTTTTCCCGGTCCATGAGGTCTTGATCAGTGCCATCAAGAAGGAATGCCAGGATCCGGGGAGAACGCCTTTCTTTTCAAACGCATTGAAACAAAGGTTTCCCTTTGTAGAAGAAGAAGCTCTGGTTTGGAATAAGACTCCTAAACTTAATGCTGCTTTTTCGCAGGTTTCTAGGCACACTGACCTAGCGTTTGAGGATATGGGGGTATTTTAAGACCACATGGATAGAATGATGGATTCACTCCTGAAGAAGTCTTGGGATTCTTCACAAGGGAACCTGAAGCCTGCCATGGCGGCCACGGTGGTGGCCCGCAATTTGGAGTACTGGCTCACGCAGATTAAGGCACACATTGAGGCAGGGATGCCCAAAGAAACCATCTTGTCTTCCATTCCAATGCTACTTAAAGCGGTGGTACACCTGGCGGACGCGTCGGCAGAATCAGTATGCATGTCTGCAAGATCCGCAGCCTTGACCAATTCGCAAGGAGGGCCTTATGGCTCAAGACATGGCAGGGGGATAGCGCATCTAAGATTAAACTGTGCAGAATTCCCCTCACAGGAGATCTGCTGTTTGGGCCAGGTTTGGAGGTCGTTTTAAACCCAACGGCCGACAAGAAAAAGGCCTTTCCCATTAAAAAGAAATATGGGGAGCAGGCTAAAAGAAAGTTTTGCCCTCAGTAGAAGGTGGAAGCCACAAAGACAAAGGGGAAAAATACGTTTTGGGGACAGAAGGGCAAAGGTCGTGGGAGAGCGATTTTTCGCCCTCCTGAACAGCCCCAAAAGCCACAGTGACAAGGTCACAGTGAGAGTAAGTTAGGGGGCCTTTCTCCCACAGTGGGAAATGATCACTTGCAATCAGTTTGTGCTAGGGATCATAAGAAGAGGATACAAGTTGGAATTCTCAAATCCCCCCTCCGCTCAGACTTCTAGTCACCGAACTGCCAAAATGTACAGAAAAATCATCAGCTCTTCTTTCCTCCCTTCAGGAGTTGGAGGATCAAGAGGTGGTGGTACGGGTCCCAACAGAGGAGACAGGCAGGGGCTTCTATTCCCACATCTTTGTGGTCCGCAAACCTTCTGGAAAGTTCAGACTCGTACTGAACCTGAAGCCCCTGAATGTCTCATACAACTGATTTCGGATGGACTCAATCTGCTCTGTAAAGGCGCTTCTTCCTCCGAATTGCTTCATGGCGTCGATGGATCTGAAGGATGCCTTTTTGCACATCCCCATCGCGGAGGGCTATCAAAAGTTCCTCAGATTGTCAGTGAAAACCAAGAAAGGGATATTTCACCTGCAGTTCCAGGCCCTTCCCTTTTGGCTTTCCTCTTCCCCCGCACCTTCACCAAGGTAATGGTGGAAGTTCTGGCGTTCCTTCGTCTCAGGGGCATCTCAGTAGTTGCGTACTTAGACGATCTTCTACTGTTTGCCTCTTCCCCGGAGCAGCTGTCCCAAGACCTTCAGGTAACAAGGGACATCCTAGAGAACCTGGGATCCAGTCTGACTCCTTCACAAAGGGTCACCTTCCTGGGCTACGTATTGGATTCAACAAAGCAGATGGTTTTCCTTCCAGTGGAAAAGATCCAGAAGGTGGACAATGCAATGTTACTCCTTCAGGGCAGCTCTCAGGTTTCAGTAAGAAAAGCCATTTCAGCCTTGGGCTTACTGACGTCCACCTTTCTGGCGGTGCAGTGGGCAGGGCTACATTTTCATCCCTTGTAGCTGTACATCCTGAGTATCTGGGACCACAACCCAGGGTCTCTGGGCTCCCTGATAACCGTGTCGGTTCAGGTCAAGAGAGCCCTCTGGTGGTGGTGGAGGAAGGGGGCAAATCTGTCACAAGGTCTGAAATGGGTCTTGCCAATATCCAGGACTGTAACGATGGGCGCCAGTGGCACAGGGTGGGGAGCACATCTAAATTCCCACTTGGTGCAGGGTACCTGGAAAAAAGAGGACTCAAGGAGGTCTTCGAATTGGAGGGAGCTGAGGGCAATAGACTTGGCACTCAGCCTTTCAAGGGGAGCTTCAGGGTCAGCATGTATGAGTTTGGTCGGACAACTCTTCCGTGGTAGCCTATATCAACAAACGGGGGCACCAGGAGCGGACCCTTGTGGGATCTGACGGAAACCATTCTCAGATGGGCAGAGGCCAATGTTCTGTCTCTCTTTCAGCAATTCATTTGAAGGGGGAACAGAATCAGGTAGCGGACTTCCTTAGCAGGAAGAAGCTGACGGAGGGCAACTGGGTGCTAAACCAAGAGATCTTCGAAATGATCACTCAAAGGTGGGGAATGCCAGGGGTGGATCTGTTCGCCTCAAGGGAAAACGCCAAAACACAGCTCTTTTTTTTTTTCCCTGAACAGTTGGGACAGAGCCCTAGGAGTGTATGCTCTGGCCCAGACCTGGCAATTCTTCAGGTGCTATGCTTTCCCCCCTGGTTCTAATTTCTGCAGTTTTGAGGAAATTGCAGGTAGAGAGCACAACTCTCATCCTGATTGCACCACATTGGCCCAGAAAACCGTGGTTCTCCATCCTGAAGGGCCTATCGGTGAAGCCTCCCTGGATTCTGCCAATGCGGGAAGGCCTTCTTTCTCAAGGTCCAGGTGGAGAGGTGGAACCTAGCGGCTTGGCTTCTGAAGAGGAACTGCCAAGGGGCAAAGGTTTTTCAGAGCGTCTAATAGCGACTCTTCTAAGTTGCAGAAAAAGAGACGCAAGCTAGATAGCTGAAGGTTTGGAAGCGTTTTAATAACTGGTGCTTGGAAAGCTCTTTCAATATCCACAGCTCTGTAGCAGTGTTGGAGTTTCTGCAGTCTGGGTTCAGATAACTGGGGCTTTTAAGTTGAAACTTTGTAATCTATGAAGCTTTTAGATGTCTGTTCTTTTTTCCATTGAGTGGAATAAAAGGACAAAAACAAAAATAAATCTGCGCTATCCAAATACTTAGCAGCCACAAACAATCCAGTGAAACAAGAAAGCAGTGAAAAAACAGAAAACAATTTTGTGGCGCTAAAAATAATAATAATGATAATGATATGGTACTAATAGTCTGTGTTAACACCGATTGACAGTGTAATCAAATGAAAAAGTCCATATATAATAAATCAATGACAGTAGATTGTTAAAAATAAACTGTTGATAGATGAGTAATCAAGTGAATGGTTCCAAACACCACGGTGAATCAAAGTAAATGATTTGTGAAAATAACCACCACCAGAAGCGGAGGCTTACCAGAGGTATTGAACCCAAATAAGCATACGCTTAAAGGGTCAAGTACAAGCTGAATGTAAGTTGGTGAAGACCACATCAACCGGATCTGGATATATGATTGGGAGGATACCCTGAAGACATCACGTAAACCAGCACAGGGGGGAATAGCAGCAACTTGGAGGTAAATTCTCAAGGATCAGGCCGTATCCAAAGTGCATAAAGGAAAAACGAAGGCACATAGTGTGATACCGTAACAATGTTGAGATTTAGTAACGGTTAAAAACACTTACAGTTTTTGCTGAATAAAAAGGACATCAATAAGAATTATGTTGCATTGGCAGCACGCAGAGTCCCGACGCGTTTCGCAATAGTTTGCATCATCTGGGGTCAGTGGAATAAAAGGAACATTTTTTAAACTAATTACTGACACTATAGGCACCTTTATTCCTCTTTACCCCACAGTTCCCATACCATTTCCTGAGGCTGATTCCACCCCCCGTATAAACCCGTAAGAGGATAGAGGGATTATGTCCTGGAGTACCAGCTCCGGATTACCAGCAGGGGAGTGGAACCGGGAGGGATCGTTCTGAACCAGCCGAGGATTATCTCTGTGCAGAGCCCATTCGATCCCTGCAAGGGATCCGAAGGATCTGGTAAGTGGCCTATTTATGATACATTGTCCTTGGGAATTTGCTGAAAGCTATCTGCATCTTGCTTGTCATCAGAAGAGGACTGAGTTCCCTATATGAGCCCTTGCATCGGTTTGTAATACCATAAAGGACTTTTTTTTTCTTTTCTTTTCTGCATGTGTATTCCGTCACTGGACTTTTATGCAATATTTATTGCCCAATTTGGTTGCGCACGTATCTTTTTATTTTCTTTACACTGGGGCAGATAAGGGCCTGGCCATTGGCACCCTGAAAGGACAAGTTTCAGCTTTAAGCGTATTCCTGGAAAAACAGTTAGCAACAGATCCATGGGTAGTGAGGTTTTTTAAAGCCTTAAGCAGAAGGAGACCAGTCAGAGCCCCCTCCTTCCCAGTGTGGGATCTCTCCTTGGTTTTACAGGCTTTCACAGGCGAACCGTTTGAGCCATTGGAAAGCTGTACGTTAAAAGTGATCACACTCAAAACAGTGTTCCTAGTGGCGATCACTACAGCTAGAAGAGTGAGTGAACTCAAAGTCCTTTCTATTGGGGCACCATTTTTTTCAAGTTTTTTTGGATTGTGTGGTTTTCAAAACAGATCCGTCCTTTTTGCCTAAGGTATCTTCTAATTTTCATAGAGGCCAAGAAATTATTTTGCCTACATTTTGCTAGAATCCTGTGAGGGAACAGAAACGCAGTTTTCATAATTTGGACGTTAGGACGTTTGTAATAACGTCTTCTGTTATTGACCTGCCTTGCTCTGACCTTGCTTGATCACACGTGCGGACGTGTGTTGCAGAAGCTCCTGTCAGCCTGACATCAGCGTTGAGTCAGAGCTGAATCTGTGCCGAATCTCGGTTCTCTCCCCCTCCTCCCCCGCTCCAGCTCTCCGGGTCTCCCTCCTCAGCGGCATCCATCCACAGCCCCCCCCCCCCGGGATCGCCAAGGCCCTCACTCGCCGCTGAGCACCCCCGCCTAGCTGGGCTCCGTGGGACCCAGGACCAGTGTTCCCCCGTCCAGCACCGCGACCCCCCTCCAACGGAACCCCCCCTTGGATTACCCAGGCGACATCCGCCGCTGAGCACACTCGGTGGGATCCACGACCGACGGTCCCTCCGTCCAGAGCTAGGGCCCTACTCACCCAGCTCTCCTGCCCCTCCGCCGCCTTCCGCCTGTGGCCTTCCAGGCGTCCTCGGGCGCAGAGCCGCAGGAAAGACCGCGGCTGCGGCCCAACCCCCCGCCATCCGCACCAGATCTTTTTGTTCTTTTCCTCCACATCATCACCTCCAGCCAGACAGGGTTCTCCCAGACCCAGAAACACCCGGAGGTTGGTACTGACGCCCACAAAGTCGCATCTCGGCTGGAGAGTGTAGGAGAGACCGCGGCTCGGGACTAGCTTCGGTTCCGGCGACCATCTTGGTACACCCAGCCGTAGCCAAAGAACTCCTCACCACCCTCAGGCACTGACCAAACATTCACGGGGACCACGGACTACAGACAGCTGGAAGAGTAACACAGGGCTACAAACCCGGTAAGTAAGGGCCATCCTTGGCCCCCCTCTCCATTTTTTCTCACCCCCTTTGCACTTTCCTTCCCCAGCTTACCCATCACAGCTCAGCCTACACCAGCCAGGTAAGTCACATCCAGGGCCCATCTAGCAGCTTGATCCAGGGTTCTCCGATCGCCACTGGGGTCAGGAAGGAATTTGTTTCCCTTGCTGCAGCAATTGGCCGCTAGGCTAGGGTTTTTGCCTTCCTCTGGATCAACTGGGGGGGCGGTTTAGGCCGGGCCACCATCTTTTTATTTACAGCAACTTCACCGATCCACATCACTGGCACTGAGCGAATTCAACTGAACCTTCTGGGAACATCACCCCCACCTGACCACCATCCTCATCGTTGGATCAACAGGATCACTGTATCAGCACATGACCAACAAGTCATCTCCCACCATATTCATCATCAAGTACGCAGCGGACACCCTCCGCAACTTAAGGAAGGCGCCTGCAACGCTACCAACCTCCACTCAAAAAACACTACGGAAAGAACAACTACTAAGAATCTACCGCCAACCAAACCCAAAAAACGAGAAGCCACCACAGCGACTACAACACTTAGAATGCGCCCTGATCAACACAAGATCTGCAGTCAAGCACAGAAAGGAAATCCACGACTTCATTGTCCAACACAACACAGATTGCCTCTTTATCACAGAAAGTTGGCTAACACCCGACTGTAATCCCATCCTAGCAGAATTGGTGCCCGAGAACTATCGCATCCTAACCGAGCATAGAACAGGACAAAGAGGAGGAGGCCTTGCAGTGATCTACAAATTCCACCTCGCTCTCACCAAACCTACTCTACAGAACTCACTGCCCTTTATGGAAACACTCACCCTGCAACTTCAAGCTTCACCCGAGGAAACCGTCCACATACTACTATGCTACAGACCGCCCGGACCAAAGACGCATCTCCTCACACCCTTCACCGAATTCTTCTCGACATACACCCTGAAAACCAAAAACCTGCTGTTACTTGGGGATTTCAACCTCTGGGCTAACGCAACTCAGGATCCCATCGCTACCGCCTGCATCGACCAACTCGAAGAACGTGGTCTGCAGCAACTGATAAAGACTTTAACACATACGTCAGGTCACACTTTGGACCTCATCTTCAAACAAAACGTGAATATCAACAAACTGGACAACAGACCTTTACCATAGACGGACCACCACGCCATCAAATTTATATTAAGCACCGATACCATCCTTCAAAAACCCCCTACTACTATACACTGGGCAAGATCACAGAAGAAACTACAGTCTGAGCTCTTCAAAACCACACTAGCGACAAAAATACAAGTACCAAATCTGAACCACTCAACGGAACAAACACTCAACCCTTTAAACAAAGCGTTGCTACAAACAGCAGACACAGCCGCTCCGAAACGCCGAGCTCTCGGCTGGAAAAATAACTCAGGCTGGTTTAACGACACTCTCACTCTACTGAAACAGGATCGCAGAAGAGCTGAAGGAGCCTGGAGGAGGAACCCATCAAAAGAAAACCTCACAAAGTACAAAACCCTCACCAAGAATTACCACAAATTGATCTTTAAAGCTAAAAAAGACCATTTCGCAAACACCATCTCCAAAGCCCTAAACCGTCCACGGGAACTTTTTAAACTAGTCGCTAAGACTATGAACCCCTCCTGCTTGGAGCCCCCTGCAAGTGAGACACAGGAATTCTGTAATGAACTATCTGACTTTTTTATCGTCAAAATCAAAAAGATTAGGGCAACAGTTCAACAGAAAAAAAACACCAACCCCACTCAGATACAGCAAGAAGAAATCAACATAAATAGTCTACGACTGACGAATTTCATCAGAAGCCTCCGAGACAACACATCACCTAATGACATCATTCCTACAAAACTTTTGAAAGAATGCACGGACATCCTGGCACCCATCGTAACGCACATCATAAACCAATCATTCAGGGAAGAGATTGTTCCGAACAACGTCAAGCAAGGCATAATAAAACCCCTCCTTAAAGAAACCCAACCTCGACCCGAAAGACCCAAACCAGCGCAGACTGGTAACAAGCCTCAACACGATCTCCAAGATCATGGATAAAGCAGTAGTACAACAGCTTCAGCCCCACCTGGACGATCACAAACTCCTAGATCCTCTACAATCAGGTTTTCGCCCAGGCCACGGCACAGAAACGGCTCTTCTCAAGATATGGGATGACGTCCTCGAAGCAGTAGATGGCGGAGAATCCTGTCTCCTAGTGCTGCTGGACCTTAGTGCAGCCTTCGACACGGTAGACCACAACATATTGCTCACACGACTCAAAGAAGTAGCAGGAGTCTCTGACGCGGCCCTACCGTGGTTCGCATCTTTCTTAGAAAATCGCACTCAGACCGTGAAACTTGGAGGTTTTACATCAGAAACACGGACCATTACATGCGGAGTCCCGCAAGGATCGCCCCTCTCACCTGTACTCTTCAACATCTACATCCGCCCGCTCCTCAAAATCATCAGCAAACAGGAACCTGCGTACCACTCCTATGCGGACGACCACGCAGCTTTACCTTCGAATCACCAACAAGAAAGACCAATTTCATGAACTTGAAAAGCTGCTTACACATGATCGACAATTGGAATGACTGAAAGCTCCCTCAAACTCAACGGATCCAAAACAGAACTACTCACCCTTTCACGCAAATAGGAAATCCATTTCTAGTACCACAGGTGTACACCACCTACCATCCTCGGACAAACATTGCGCCAAGGCAATAAAGCCAAAAGTCTCGGAGACATCTTTGACTCAGACATGAAGATGGATGCTCGAATAGGATCAGTAGTCAGCATGTTCTCATCATCTGCTCCGCATGCTACGTAGACTCACATCCCCTCATCCCGGAAGATGGACACGGGCAGTAGTGGTTGGAACGATCATCAACTCAAGACTCGACTACGCAAAATTCCCTCTAGTTGGACTACCAAAATACCAGACTACGAGTCGTCCAGAACCACGGCAGCCAGACTGGTAAACAGGTAAAAAGCCGTGGGAATCGTCTCCCGGTCTTGAGGTCCCTCCACTGGCTGCCCGTACAGGATCGGGGTGACATTCAAGACACTCTGCCTCACCCACAAATGTATACAGGGGAACGCTCCCCAATACTTAAGCGAGAAAATAAAACCCTACGTCACCAAGCGCTGTGCTCGATCAAACAACCAAAACCTTCTCCAAATTCCCCTAAATCCGCTACAAACCGAAGGGAGAACGTAGATTTTCGGTCAAGGACCATGGCTCTGGAATGCTCTATCCCACTACCCATCCGCTTGGAGGAAAACCATCAGGCCTTTAGGAAAAACTAAAGACCCACCTCTTCTGAAGGAC
Organism: Rana temporaria; assembly: GCF_905171775.1. NCBI lineage: Eukaryota > Metazoa > Chordata > Amphibia > Anura > Ranidae > Rana > Rana temporaria. The sequence continues at coordinate 91,356,661 of NC_053500.1, read as the reverse complement.
CGGTACGACTCTGGATGGAAAGCGCCTTGAGGCGATTAAGTTCGCATTTGTTGCGCTATACAGTTACTCACTCAGGAGGTGTGTCCTTCAGTACTTAGATAGTACAAGTCAGTTCAGGAAATCTGACTCCCTTTTGTATTATTTTCAGGGTCCAAGAAGGGTTCCTAGAGCCTCCTAGATGCATCAATACCTAGATGGTTAAGGTCAGCCATTGTTCAGGCCTATGTGTCGAGGGGGGTGGAGCCTCCAGATGGTATTAGGGCACACTCCACCAGGGCAGTGGTGACTCTCAAGCAGAGTGGGCTGGTGCTTCCCAGAGCAGATTTGTAAGGCTGCAACGTGGTTCAGTTTTTTCCAGTTCGTAAAGCACTACAGACTGGACCTGCTATCAGCCAAAGACAGGCCTTTGAGGTAAAAGTGCTGCAGGTAAGTAGTCCCTCCCCTAAGGTAAGGTGAAAAATATTTTTTTTGGGACTTTAAATGAGGCACATATAAAATGTGCCTCATCCCTGTTTGTGGATATAAGCGGGAAGTTTGGGACTTTAAATGAGGCCATAGACGAAATAGAGGTATAAGAATCAAAATATATATTTATTAATCATAAAATTGTAAAAACCAAATCAAAAAAGGAACCACATGGAGAAAAACATTGTTGTGAACATCATTCCATATTTGTTCACACAGGCATATGTATGTGTGTGTGAACTATGGGCATCAAGGGTATATTAGTATATACCATCTTGTGCTACCTTGTGGACTGAATTGATTAGTAAAAACATTAAATGATACATATATATATAAATGAAACATCAGAGTAGCCTATGCAAAAAATTGAACAATGAGTACATTAATATAGAAATATTGACATCATATATGGTGAATGGGTAAATTCCAGCGTTGATGGTACAGTGTGGACATGTATGCATCCCCAAGGAAGCCCGACGCGTTTCGTGTATTTAATACACTCATCAGGGGCGGATGTTCAGAAATATCTACAAAATATAATAGTATAGTTGGATATCAATTGTAACTCAAAGTGATAGGGAAAGGCATTGCGGCCCAACCCATAACTACAGAGAACTTAAGAGGGTCGCTGAAATGAGAATTGGTGGAATATGGAACCATGGCCAGAATAATGGTCTGTCCCGGGAACTGAGATGAAGCAGCGTGCCATATGGGTGCATACACGTAAGCCTCCCCTCCCATTGTGTACCATACACAGAAGCCGGGGTGCTGGAGAGTATGATAACACTAATTGTAGGTGCCAAAGGGAATTTCCAAAAAAGATCTAGAAAGAAGGGATATGAAATCAGTGTATGGTGGTAGATTATAAAGACCCTAAGGTAAGGTGCTCGCTTATCCTCTCTATGGTGGCTGTCCTGAAAGACGAACGGGGAAAAACAGGGTTACTTTCAGGTAACATCCCTTTTCCAAGAGTCTTTCAGGACAGCACCGGTACCCACCCTTTTTTTGTGGATATCTCTGAAAACTCATCATATGAGGCCGTCATGTAAGATAAGATGTTTTTTGGTATGACGTGTTCTTGTGTCTCCCCAGCTGACTGGAGGTACTCTGGAAAAACTGAGGAGCTGGAGGGAGGATGAGGTTTAAATCTTGATTTGGAAGGCAGTGTTTCCTGAGAGGGGAAGAGCCTGTGTCTCTCTATGGTGGCTGTCCTGAAAGACTCCTGGAAAAGGGATGTTACCGGTAAGTAACCCCGTTTTTTTTCTTCTGCATTTTCCACTAGCTTTAATATCTGGCCCAGATCTTTGTGTATTGTTGTGGTATCCTTTTTTTTTTAAAGTCTGTTCCAGTTTTGCCAGCATATCTTTCATGTCAGATTCATGCCTTCCGAATCACTGTCTGATACCCCTTTTGATTGATTTGAGCTACTTGGACCTGTAGATTTCCTATTCTGACATAATTTTACTAGCTCCTTCTGTTTATTCCGGGCTCCCAATTGTTTTCCTGATTCTGTGCTGTCCTGTTTTCTTTTTTGTCATGTATTTTTTTATTGTACCTGGGTTAGCACTTATTTTAGGGGGGTTTACCCTGATCCTTTTACTGATTTTCATCTCATGATCTTTTCTGTCTTTCGCTGTATATTTAAAGGCCAGTCCAAAGTTTTTGTATTTTTATTTTATTTTTGCGTCCCAACCCTCCCTGCTCTGTAATAAATAAATTCAGTGATGTATATGCTAATGCTCACATTTCAGCAGTGCCTGAGGCTAGCAGTTGCGCCTTGATGGTGTATTTTCCAGCATTCACCCTTCAGTGTTGCCTACACTGGGATTTCTTGTTCGGTGGTACATATACCTATAACCCCAGCTCAATAGTGTATATAGCAGAAGTCCCAGATTCATAATGTTTAGGCCAGCAGTTGCAGTTCGTTAGTACATAGCTTAATTGTCACCGTACAATGGAACATGAATCAGTAGTCACAGTTCAGTAATGCATAAGAAGTGCATGCGCCCCAATCCCAATTCACAGATTTATAATCCAGCGGTCACAGTTTAGTGATGCATTAGCAATTGATTGCAGTTTGATGTTAAGTAGATCAGCAATTACCTTTCTATAGTACATAGGCCAGTGGTCCCAGCTCAATGGTGCAATAATGTCTGGGTCAGCATTTATAATTCAGTGGTGCATCAGTTAACGCTTCCTATTCATTTGGGCATCAACTAGTAGTCGCTGTTCAGAGGTGTATGTCCTCGTAGTCACAAACCGGTAGTGCATAGGCCAATAGTCACAGTTCAGTGCTGCATGAACCAACAATCTCAGTGCATAGGTCTGCCGTCACAATTCAAGCACAGTTCAGTGATATTCAAGCCAGCTTTCACACTTTTGTGATTTATATATGCCAGCAAGTGCAGTTTTTACTGATGCATAAGCTAGCAGTCACAGTTCGGCACTGCGTCGCTTTAACTGACAATTGCGCGGTCCTGCGACGTGGCTCCCAAACAAAATTGGCGTCCTTTTTTTCCCACAAATAGAGCTTTCTTTTGGTGGTATTTGATCACCTCTGCGGTTTTTATTTTTTGCGCTATAAACAAAAATAGTGAAATTTTTGAAAAAAATTCAATCTTTTTTACTTTTTGCTATAATCAATATCCCCAAAAAATATATAAACTTTTTTTTCCCTCAGTTTAGGCCGATACGTATTCTTCTACCTATTTTTGGTAAAAAAAAAATCGCAATAAGCGTTTAACGATTGGTTTGCGCAAAATTTATAGCGTTTACAAAATAGGGGACAGTTTTATGGCATTTTTATTAATCATTTTTTTTTACTACTAATGGCGTCAATCAGCGTTTTTTTTTTTTGTGACTGCTTCATCATGGCGAACACATCGGACAATTTTGACACATTTTTGGGACCATTGTCATTTTCACAGCAAAAAGTGCTATAAAAATGCATTGATTACTGTGAAAATAACAATTGCAGTTTGGGAGTTAACCACTAGGGGGCGCTGAAGGGGTTAAGTGTGACCTCATATGTGTTTCTAACTGTACGGGGCGCGGGGCTGGACGTGTGACGTCATTGATCGTCTTTCCCTATATCAGGAAACAGACGATTAATGACACTGCCACTGTGAAGAACGGGAAGGTGTGTTTACACACACCTCTCCCCGTTCTTCAGCTCCTGTGACCGATCGCGGGTCCCACAGCCACGGTCACAGAGCTTCAGACCGAGTCGCAGGTGCGCGTGACCCACGGCTGGGCTTAAATAAACACGTACAGGTACGTGATTGTGCCCAGCCGTGCCATTCTGCCGACGTATATCGGCGTTAGGCAGTCACTAAGTGGTTAATTACATTTTATAGATAGGCCGGTCGTCTTAGTTCAGTAGTGCATGGACTAGTACTCCCAGTTTAATGGTATATTGATTAATAATCTCAGTTCGATGGCGCGCAGATTTGTAATATCAGTTCAATGGAAATCCCCATTCAATGGGATTTATGCTAGTATTCACAATCAATATCATATAAGTTTAGTACTAACAATTCATTTGTATCTCAACTAGCCCTCCCCATTAAGTGATGCATAGGTTAACAATCCCAGTCCAGTGGGTGCGTGTGTTGGCTATCTCAGATCATAGTTCATCACAATGTACAGTAGCTCACAAAAGTGAGTACACCCCTCACATTTTTGTAAATATTTTATTTGTTCATGTGACAACACTGAAGAAATTACACTTAGCTACAATGTAAAGTAGTGAGTGTACAGCTTGTATAACAGTTTAAACTTGCTGTCTCCTCAAAATAACTCAACACACATTAATGTCTAAACCGCTGGCAACAAAAGTGAGTATACCCCTAAGTGAAAATTGGACATTGTTTATCCAGTTGCCAACTGCCCACAGTACATGTACTGCAGGCGGACGGCAGCTAACTGGTGTATGGGTACGTCGTGCCTGTGAACTGGCTTGTCGGGCGTGAGCTATACGCACCCTCTGCCAAACTGTGCTGTGTTTAGTCACAACACAAGTTTGTCAACAGGCTACAGCCAAAGATTTTGGCTGTGACCAATCACGCCACACAGATCACCTGAGTTTACAAACCTAAACACAGGTTTTATATCTTCTCTCTCTGAACCCTTTTCGGTTCCAGAGAAACAAGCCAAACCTCTAAATTAAAATCAGCACACCTGCACTTGCAGACACCTAGTTAGACACTTTTTTAACCCCTTGATTGCCTTCAGTTAACCCTTTCGCTACCATGTCACCAGTGTCATTATTACAGTTTACAGATTTGTTTTTACTGGCCACTTAGTGTCACAGGTGACTTCAGATAGCGTCAGATTGCCCCACACACTATCACCATTCACATTTAACCCTTTGAGTGCCTGCAATACTATCAGACACACTATAACCACCATTACTAATATAGTGTCTGAATGGATCAGTATCTTTGATCAAATCTATGCAAATGTCCCCAATAGTATTGTATCTCCAAAAATGCAGTGTTAGCAGGATCAGCCCCATTTACCGCCAGCACTTGCATTTAGACACATGCCCACCCCCCAACAAGTGGAGTGCCAGTATAAGTTCTGATCACTGCAACCTCTGAAACATTGTACACAAAACTGCAGTTTTAGTAAGATCAGGCCTGATCTCTGCGTGCACTAGCAGGTACATGTTATTTCAAGTGGTTCAAGCAGTCCCTGACAGCCAGGAGCTCTTTTTCCCCATGAGTCCCACTAGGTACCTGTAAATTTAGTAGCCAAAATGTCCAAAGAAAGTGAAGAGGCTTACAGGATTCTGAGTATGACAGCGAAGAAATGTCTGCTCTGTCAGAATCAGGCTCAGAATAAAAACCTGTAGAAAGAAGTGGCACTCAGACAATGGAGAAAAGGTCAGGCGTACCTGACCCCAGGTGGCTGAGGTGTTAGAAATGCATGATCTTAGACACAGCAGATTGCTAGTACTAGTGCTGCATTCAATTTTGGTGGACTTACAAGCACCAGTGGCCTAGTACATCCCTCCCTTTTACTCCTCAGCACTGCAGTATCTCATGGTGATGTGGCGCGTTCCAGAAGTGCAGTCCAAGCTGGTGAGGTTGCTAGCACTAGTAGTGCCCTGCAGCCACCAATAAATCATACACAGGCCTGGTAGAGGTGCTTGCAAATCCTGGTTGGCAGCCCCCAGATTTAGCAGCAGCACCCGTTATCCCTCTCATTCACATCCCAACCTGGAATTCTGGTGGAAACAGCAAATTTAACAATGCTGCTTGATTTTTATTTTTTTTTAGCTGGTTTTCATAGAAGATCTGTATCAATTAATTGTGGACCAAAGCAATCTTTATGCTGACCAGTACATTGCCGCCAATCCAAATTCCTACCTTGTCCGGCAATTTTGGTGGAAAGTATCAGTTTCCAAATTTCCCAAAATTCTGGCCCTCATAACTTACCTCCTCAGACATTTGTATACACCCTATGACGGGAGACACTTTGGGCAGGGGGTCAGTGGAACCCAGAATCCCTTGGGAGGCCTTCCAAGGTAGCCCTTGAGAGATGAAGCTCCTCCTCACAATCAGGAAAGGCATTGCCATTGATTTTTTTCCCCCTAAGAGGCGGTCCCTCAGGTCCCTGGTCAGTCTTGGTGTTTCCTCCGTCCGGAGGAGACATGTTGCCAAAAGGACCTGAGGAGGGCTCCATCTCTCAAAGGCTGACCAGGGCAGGGGTCCGACTGGGGCAGCAGGTTCTGGGTGCACAGGCTGCAGACTACAGCATTGCACAGAAGGAGTGGTGGAGCCTCTGAACGGCAGGGGGTTAGTGGACCTTTCCAGAGCCGTGTTTCTGGCGTGCAGGAGGACAGTTTTATGGCCATGGACAACCCTCCTTAGGCTGCCTGCAGGAGGTGTCTCATTTCCTCTGTGCCCAGACGTGGAGAAAGGCGCCGATACATTGTCCCCTTGGCGGCTTCAGCGGGGGGGGGGGGGCGTGTACCCGTGGCTGAATGCAGCTTGACCCGGAAGATGCGGTGCATCATTTCTGGGCGGGATGACATCATTGGCGTGCGCTGGGGAAGCTGGTCCAATCCCCTTAAAGGCACGTGAAAAAACAGTCAGATGCAGTTTATGCAACATTTTTGGGATCCGTGAGGGATGATATGGCTACCACCTTTTAAGTATCTCAAAAATGTTTTCGCAGAGGTTAAACCTCCAATTCCTCCTAGAAGTTCCTCTCCCATGGCCTCACCAAGATCAGAAGTCGCCTCAGGGTTGCATGAGGGAACGAGCGGACAGCAGCCGCAGCTAGCGTTATGGCCACAACAGCTTAGACTCAGAGCAGGAGGATGGGAGAGAACAAAAAAAGGAACCCAAATACCAATTGTCTCTAGAAGATGTGGATGATTTGCTTGGGGCCATATGCAAAACTTTGAAAATTGAGGATGAAAAAACTCCCTTCCAAACGTGACCTGATGTACCAGGGTCTAAGGAAGAAAAAATCCAAAGTATTCCAGGTTCATCCGGTGATGTCAAACACCGTGAAAAGGGCAGAACCACAAGAAGCAATTTTTCCTTTCAGTGACGATACAAAAAAAGTGTGGAACAAAAATCCAAAATTGGATGCGCCACTTTCTAAAGTTTCCAAAAAAATCTTCATTAGCATTTAAAGATATGGGACACCTTAAAGATGGCATGGATAAGAGGGGCGACATCATCTTAAAAAGAGCTTGGGAGACAAGTGGCGCCAGCCTAAAGCAAGCGCTAGTCACCACCTGCTTGGCAAGAAATCTTGAATTTTGGTTACCCCAATTACAAGACCATATTAAAAATGGGATGTCTAGATTCTGAAGACACTTCCAGTTCACTCCAAGGCAGTTGGCTATATTGCGGATGCATCCGCGGAGTCAGTCAAACAAGCAGTAAGGTCAAGAGGACTAGCTGTCGCAGCAAGACGTGTGATTTGGATGAAAACCTGGACAGGGGACTCTGCATCCAAAACGAGTTTGTGCACTCTCCCATTTACTGGGGATTTTCTTTTCGGTTCAGGCCTAGACAAGGCCTTGGAAAGAACAGCGGAAGGGAAGAAAACCTTTCCTGCTGAAAAAACGCAAGCCAAGTTTGTTTCGTGGACAAAGAGAACGTCCACAAGAAGAAAAGAAAGATTACCCCAAGAAAAACTGGACGGGTCACAAAGGGAAACCAAAGAGCAATGTCCTCTTTGGCTCTTCTAAACCAAACCACCAAACAATGACAACAGAGTGCCAGTAAGAGGGAAGACCTTCCTACCTCAATGGCAGAAGACAATCAATTTATTTTCGACATTATCGCAAGGGGCTACTCCCTGGAATTCAATTGTCATCCTCCAGAGAGATTTCTAATAATGAAACTTCCCAGGGATCCAGAAAAAGCCAAGGCTCTTCCACTGTTACTAGGGGAAATGGTGGACCAAATGGTCCTTACTCCAGTCCCAGAGAAAGAAAAAAAGAAGGGTTTTTGCTCATGTTTTCGTGATCAAAAACCTTTCCGGGAAGTTTCGATTGATACTAAATCTAAAGCCCTTGAACAAAGCGATACAATACAAAAAATTTCACATGGAATCCATATTCTCGGTCAAAAACATTCTGCAACCAGAAACATTCATGGCGACCATGGATCTCAGGAACGCATATCTCCACATTTCCATCCGAGAAGAGTCCCAGAGATATCTAAGGTTAGCAGTGGAGATAGAGGAAAAGGAATACCACTTTCAGAGCAGAGCTCTTCCTTTCGGGGTTATCCTTGTCACCAAGGTGTTAACAGAAGCTTGGGTCCCTCTAAGGTTGAAGAAGATGACCATAATACCATACTTGGACAACCTACTGTTCACAGCTGCGTCAAAAGCACAACTGGTAAAAGATCTTGCAGAAGCTCAACTATGGCTGAAGTCTCTGGGCTGGATCTTGAACATAGAAAAGTCCAATCTGTGTCCCACCCAAAACATCCGGTTCTTGGGATATCTGCTCAACCCCATAGAACAGAAGACTTCCCTAACGGAGAAGATACAAAACCTCATCAAAAGAGTGAGCTCAGTACAGAAAAACCTCCAGATAACCATAAGTGAGCTGATGTCGGTTCTGGGTCTGATGACATCATTGATCCCAGCAGTCCATTGGGTAAAGTACCATCTAAGGCCCCTTCAAATACTTCTCTTAAAAAAACAAAGAGAAGATCTGGACAGGTTGGTATTACTCCTGACATCCGTGAAGAGGTCGGTGTCCACACAAATTTAAATCGGGGTCTGGCTTGGTCATTTTGACCACAGACGCAAGCAATTGGGAAGCTAACCTAGCAGGGGAGATGGTCCCCGGAGGAAGCCAAGGCATCCTCAAACTGGAGAGAGCTTATGGCGGTAGCTAAGGCCACAGAATTCTTTTAGAACCAACTTGGAAGTCATCACATCCTGATACTTTCGGACAACACCACAGTTGTGGCTTATGTGAACAAGCAAGGGGGCACAAGAAGCCCATCCCTAAGCCACATCTCCAATCAAATATGCTGATGGGCAGAAGGGAACCTGCTGTCACTGGGAGCAGTCCATCTAAAAGGAAAAGACAACCAAGTAGCGGATTTCCTCAGCCGCCAAGAGATCTTCCAAGAGGAATGGTTATTACACCCGGAGGTGTTCAGGGAAATTAAAGCCCGCTGGTGAGTTCCAAACATAGACCTGTTTGCCTCTCAGAAGAATGCTGAGTGAAGGGTTTCTTCTCGCTAAACCAGCAAGATCAGCCTCTTGGGATAGACGCTCTCCAAAATTCTTGGAATTTCAAACTGTGCTATGCCTTCCCTCCGGTTCATCTGATTCCGCGGGTGGTGAAGAAGTTCCTACAGGAACAGACAGAACTTGTAATGTTCGCGCCATACTGGCCCAAGAGAGCCAGTCTCTCGGCAGAAGAGCCGTGGCTTCTACCTCACAGAGCAGACCTGATGTTTCAGGGTCCCCTGACAGGCCTAAAACAAGAAAGTTTCAAATGCACAGCCTGGTTACTGAGGAGGACATCTTGAGATCGAAAGGACTCTAAGAGAAAGTGGTGGCAACGCTTCTGAGCGCCAGGAAGCCAAACACCAGAGCCATCTACAGAAAGACCTGGAGGAAGTTTAACAGTTGGTGCACTGAAAACAAGAGACTAAAAATGGATACACAGACAATCCTTGAATTTTTACAGCAGGGCGCTGATAAAGGGCTAGTGTTCAGTACACTGAAGGTTCAGATTGCAGCCGTTGGTCTCTTGTTTTTGCAGGGCATTGGCAAAATGCAAAAAGCACAAGACACAAAAATGTCCCACATGGGATTTGTCGGTGGTGCTCAGGGGGATCATCAAACCTCCCTTCGAGCTGCTACAAGATACATTTTTATGCCTATTGACTCTTAAAACAGTTTTCCTCGTAGCCATCACAACGGCACGTAGGATAGGAGAAATACAGGCCCTTTCTGTTAGGGAGCCTTTTTTGAAGATTCATGACAATCAAATTGTCCTTCAAACAGATCCGGGATTTACTCAAAGTCAACTTTTCATAAGTCCCAGGATATTGTCCTACCTTCATTTTGCAGTTCACCAAACAGCAAAGAGCAGAACCTAAGTCTTCTCCATGTCAGAAGGTGTATACTTCAATATTTAAAAGTTACTAATGAATTCAGAACATCAGATGCTCTATTTGTCTTGTACGCAGGCCAACTGAAGGGTAAACAAGCGTCCAAAAAGACAATAGCCAGATGGCTCAAGGCTGCTATACTAGAGTGCTACAGTGTTGGAGATAACACCACCAAAATAATTAAAAAGTGCATTCAATGAGGGCTTCAACAGCCTCATGGGCAGAAAAGGCAGGAGCCACTCCAAAACAAATCTGAAGGGCTGCAACCTGGTCAAGATTCTCAACCTTTGTTCAGCATTACAGGCTAAATCTGATTTTGGTAGGAAAGTCCTCCAAGCCATTGCCCCACTCTAGATCTGGTGAGTTCTTGGTTATCCTCTCAAGAGCTGACTTGGAAGACGACTGGGGAAAAACCATAGTTAGTTTCTTACCGGTAACTCTGTTTCCAGTAGTCTTCCAAGGCAGCACGTTCCCCACCCTAAAATGTCTAGGTTGTGTTGTGTATTATACAGTTTCAGATTCCAGCCTTCGGTTCTTGGGGATGACTGACCAGGGACCGCCTCTTAAAGGGGTTGTAAAGGTTTGTTTTTTATTTTCTAAATAGGCTCCTTTAACCACTTGAGAGCCGCGCTATAGACAAAAGACGTCCACAGCGCGGATCTCAACTGCCGGGTGCATTCTCCGCGCGTGCCGCGGGGAAACACTGTGCCCGGCGCATCGCTAAGATGCCGATGCGCGTGCCTGGCGGCCGCGATGTCCGCCAGGTACCCGCGATCGGCGGTGACAGTAGGGACGTGGAGCTCTGCATGTAAACACAGAGCTCCACGTTCTGTCAGGGAGAGAGGAGACCGATGCTGTGTCCCTTGTACATAGGGACACAGCATCGGTCACCTCACCCAGTCAGTCCCCCTCCACACAGAACACACACAGGGAATACATTTAACCCCTTCCTCACCCCCCAGTGTTAACCCCTTCCCTGCCAATCACATTTATACAGTAATTAGTGCATTTTTATAGCACTGATCGCTGTATAAATGTGAATGGTCCCAAAATTGTGTCAAAAGTGTCCGATATGTCTGCCGCAATATAGCAGGCCTGACAAAATCGCAAATCGCCACCATTACTAGTAAAAAATAAATCGTAAATCTATCCCCTATTTTGTAGGTGCTATAACTTTTGCGCAAACCAATCAATATGCGCTTATTGCGATTTAAACAAAAAAAAAAATATGTAGAAGAATAAGTATCGGCCTAAATCGAGGAAAAAAATATTTAAAAAAAAAATGGGATATTATTATAACAAAAAGTAAATAATATTGTGTTTTCTTTTTTTCAAAATTTTCTGTCTTTTTTTTTTTTTTTTTTATAGCGCAAAAAAAAAAAAATCGCAGAGATGATCAAATACCACCAAAAGAGAGCTCCTTTTGTGGCAAAAAAATGATAAAAATATAATTTGGGTACAGTGTTGTCATTCAAAATGTGTCAGCGCTGAAAGCTGAAAATTGGTCTGGGCAGGAAGTGGGTTTAAGTGCCCAGTAATGAAGTGGTTAAGCTAGTGCATTGTTGGTTCACTTGCCTTTTCCTTCGATTTCCCTTCTAAATGTTTATTTTCGTTGTCCCTGAATTCTCACCTTCCTATATTCTCTTTCTCCTCAGTAAACTTCACACATCATCCGATTGGAGTTTAGTCAGCCTGAACAAGCTTAATGAGGAGGGAACAGGAAAGTAAGAAATTCAGGACAAGTAAACCAAGAAAAAAAAATCATTTAGAAGGGAAATCGAAGGCGGAAAGGTAAGTGAACCAACAATGCACTAGCTTAAAAGGAACCTATTTAGAAATAAGAAAAACAACCTTTAACAACCCCTTTAAGGAGGGAAAAATCAATGGCAATGTGTTTCCTGATTGAGAGGAGAGGAGTTCATCTTTCAGGGGGCTGCCTTGGAAGACTACTGGGAAAACAGAGTTACCGGTAAGAAACCAACTCTGCTTTTTCAAGCTCCCCATGACACCTCCTATGTCTAAGTCCACCCCTTTCTCTAATAGGGCACAGGGTGACCGAGAACCCCAGTCTGATCTGTACTTATCAGACTCGCTGTACAACCAGACCGGAATGTTGTGTGTATGCATGTGTATATGTGTGTGTGTGTGTGTGTGTGTATGTATGTGTGTGTATATATATATATATATATATATATATATATATAAATGAATGACGTGTGTGTGTGTGTGTGTGTCTCATACTATGGTGTGCTCTGTGTTGGGTTGTTTGGGGTGTGGCTGTGGATACTGAGAATATCTCTGTGTACCTGTGTTAATAAAGAGTTCCATGTTGCAGTTTTGTAACTGAGATAGTCTCGTCTGGTTCTTGCAATATATGATAGAAGAGGTAACTGTCAGCGCAGATACAAAGTACATGTATAGGTAGGGGTATGGTGATTAGTCCATTAGAGATAATAGTAACAGGCAGTTCAATGGTTAAAAATGGAGGTGATTTGGCTGTTCAAATGGCGGCTGCTGTCCTCAGAGAGCTGACTCTGTGGTAAATGAAGAGGGGTTAGAGAAAGGAAGCGCCACCTAAGTGCAGTATTAACCACCCGCCGCATGTATATATACGTCCACAGAATGGCACGTACAGACAGATGGACGTGCCTGCCCTTTCCGCGGGTCGGGGGGTCCGATTGGACCCCCCCCCCCCCCTGTTACATGCGGTGGTCGGTAAGCCTCTGGGAGCGATCCGGGGGATGAGGGGGCGGCTGTTCGTTCTCTGGCCACCCCCTCGCGATCGCTCCCAGCCAATCTCCTTCCGCCCTGTGGATTTATCTGCCTGTGTAATGCAAACACAGGCAGGAGGAAGTGATGTCGTCTCTCCTCTCGGCGGTATTTTCGTTCGGCGAGAGGAGAGAAGAATCACAAAGTTGAGTTGCAGCACCACAGCACACATACACAGTACATACAGCACACGCCCCCCCCCCCCCCCCAGCCCCCTGTCACAGTGTCACTGATTGCAGTGATCATTTATTTACTGATCACTGCATTTAGTGTCAGTCTGACAGTTAAAAGTTGCAGGGCAGTTAGTCTTAGGCCCCTTTAGGTCCAGTGTAGCCCCCTACCCCCCCTAATAAAGGTTTAACCCCTTGATCACCGCCCTAGTTAACCCTTTCACCCCCTATTGCCAGCGTCACTAAGCGATCGGTTTTCTGATCGCTGTATTAGTGTCACTGGTGCCGCTACGTAGCTAGTTTTTTTTGGAGGTTCGCCGCCAGGTTTTTATAGCGTTAGGTACCCCATACATTTTCTAAATAAAGGTTTTAACCCCTGATTGCCCCTAGAGTTAACCCTTTAACCAGTGATCACTGTAAGTGTTACTGGTGACGCTGGTTAGCCAGTTAGTTATTTAGGTTCGCCGCCAGGTTTTTATAAAGCTTCAGGTACCCCCGTATATTACCTAATAAAGGTTTTAACCACCTGATTGCCCCCTAGTTAACCCTTTCACCAGTGATCACCGTATAAGTGTTACGGTTGACGCTGGTTAGTTAGTTTGCTGTTTATAGCATCAGGGCACCCGCCGTATATAACCCAATAAAAGCTTAACCCCCTTATCGCCCGGCGGGTGATATCAATTAAATTTTAGCGTCAGTTAGGGTCTGCGTCGCCCCAGGTTAGTGCCAGTAACGCTTACACCCACGCACAAAGCATACACCCCCCTTAGTGGTATAGTATCTGAACGGATTGATACCTGATCTGATCAGATCTATACTAGCGTACCCAGCAGTTTAGGGTTCCCAAAAACGCATTGTTAGCGGAATCAGCCCAGATACCCGCTAGCACCTGCGTTTTGCCCCTCCGCCCAGCCCCGCCCAACCCACCCAAGTGCAGTATCGATCGATCACTGTCACTTACAAAACACAACACACATAACTGCAGCGTTCACAGAGACAGGCCTGAAAAATATATAAAATAAAAAATAAATAAAATAGTTGTAATTTTATTGTTCTCTCCCTCTCTATTCTCTCTCTATTGTTCTGCTCTTTTTTACTGTATTCTATTCTGCAAAGTTTTATTGTTATTATGTTTTTTCATGCTTTCTTTTCAGGTATGTAATTTACTTTACTGTTTTCAGGTACGCCATTCAGCTGTTGCGCTGACTTATTTATCTTGACGGCAACAGCGTTTGCTCCAACGATATATAAAGCCGTGACTCCAGTGCTGTAGGAGCATGGTGGCATTAGGGGCGGAGGAGCGATTTTGCTCCTAATGCCGCGTACATACAGTCGAAATTCCAACGGAGACTTGCCCGTGGAAAAGTCAGACGCGGCATAACTTTTTTGCGGTAGGATGATCCATGCTTCGGCATATATAAATGGTGCATGTATGCCCATCATTAGAAATGGGTGGATGAAGGGAGGTATTCTAATGGTGGGCATACCCACGATCAATCTTTTTTTCGTTCAGCCAACAGGCTGCATGAAAAAAAAGATTACAATACATGTCCAACAAGAACCATCAACGTACTGGCATGTTGCTGGACTTTGAATGGTTATACCAGATTGATGCCTGCGGGTTTAGGTATCATCTTGGTATCATTCTTGATATCATCCAGCTGTAAAAGCAGTCCTAGCGGCTAATTGGCCTTTAGACTGCTTTTACATTCAGTGGGAGGGAATGTCCCCCCCCCCCCCCCGAATATAAACAGCGCCATTGGGAAAGCATTTTATCACACCGATCTTGGTGTGGTCAGATGCTTTGAGGGCAGAGGAAAGATCAAGGGTCTAATAGACCCCATTAAAAAAAAAAAAGAGTACCTGTCACTAACTATTGCTATCATAAGGGATATTAACATTCCCCGAGAAAACAATAAAAATGGTAAAAAATAAATAAAATGGAAGGAACAGTTTACAAATAAAATAAAAAAAGCTAAATAAATATTAAAAAAAACATCCCTGTCCCCCCCTGCTCTTGCGCAAAGGCGAACGCAAGCTTCGGTCTGGAGTCATATGTAAACAGCAATTGTACCATGCATGTGAGGTATCACCACGAAGGGCAGATCGAGGGCAGTAATTTTAGCAGTAGACCTCATCTGTAAATCTAACGTGGTAACCTGTAAAGGCTTTTAAAAATGTATGTAGTTTGTCGCCACTGCGCGTTTGTGCGCAATTTTAAAGTATGTCGTGTTTGGTATCTATGTACTCGGCCTAATATCAACTTTTTTATTTCATCAATAATTTGGGCAATATAGTGGCCCAGATTCAGGTAGATTTGCCCTTTAGTTACACCTGTGAAGAGCAGCTGATTTGCTCTGTGCTGGGGCAAATTGGAAAGATTGCCACCTGATTCAGGATTCCTTTTGTCTGCTAATTTGCTCCTTTGTAAGGCAAAAATCAGGGCGTAAGGCAGCGCAAGTGAAAGTGGGTGTGCCCTATGCAAATGATCTTTTTTCCACTCAGCGGTGGTTTGCGCCTATTTTCAGGGCAAATTTTGCCCACCTGCTTGCACTGAGCAAATAAATAGGGGCAAACCTGCGCAGGTCCTGTGCAAAATTACATCCTGCTTGTTCCACCCCCCCCTGAGCAAGGTAATTTTGCCCTTTTTTCTGAGATGGCACCTCCTGATGAGAAAAAAAAAAGAAAAGCAAATTTTGTCTCCGCTGAGATGGATATAGTTCTTTTTGGTTCAGAGCGGAAGAATACCACCGTAGCCCAAAGGAGGGCAATATATGAGGCTATTACATTGGACATAAATGCCCTGGGCATTGAGGAGAGGTCCTGGGAGGACATCCAAAAAAAATTTACTGACATGCGTCATCGAGTCAGAGACAAAATTGTCCTAATCAGAAAGCATAGCAGGGGCACGGGAGGACCACCAGCCTGCTCTTTACGATTAAATCCAGAGGAGGAGGTTATCGCACAGAGTTTAGCGCTGGAGCAGGTGGAGGGACTCCCAGGCTATGACTCCACTGTTGGGGACTGGTAAGTTTTTTTTCTCATATTTGCTGTGTATCATGGGAGGGGGTAGAAGGGAACATATGAGGGGTTAGAAGGGAAGATGTAAAAAGTTTTTATTTCTCATATTTGCTGTGTATCATGGGAGGGGGTAGAAGGGAACATATGAGGGGGTAGAAGGGAAGATGTAAAACGTTTTTATTTCTCATATTCGCTGTGTATCATGGGAAGGGGTAGAAGGGAACATATGAGGGGGTAGAAGGGAAGATGTAGAAAGTTTTTTTTTCCTCATATTTGCTGTGTACCATGGGAAGGGGTAGAAGGGAACATATGAGGGGGTAGAAGGGAAGATGTAAAAAGTTTTTATTTCTCATATTTGCTGTGTATCATGGGAGGGGGTAGAAGGGAACATGTGATAAGTGTGTTGCTCCAGCAACATATTTTTTTTGTGTCATCCACAGATGTTGATGATGAGGCTGGGCCATCGTCGGCTGTAGGGCGACCCACGCCATCCCCAGAACATCATGGGGTCCAGTCAGGCCCCCTGCAGATACTGGGCATGTTGGTGGAGGAGGATATCGCCCATAGTCCATCTAGGGAGGAGGAAGTGGTGGAGGAGTCCATTATCCTCGAACTTGGATGAATCTGTGTACCTCCAGGAGGATCCCACCATCCCTGACCTCCCCACCACCCCCCCGACCATAACGTCATCCCCCTCCAGGGCAAGCCCCTCCAGTGTCCCCCCCTCCAGTGTCCCTCCCTCCAGTGTGGCCCACTCCCCTTCTTCTCCCTCAGTTCGTGCCCCAGCCTCTCCTCCAAGGAAGACTCTATGTAAAACGAGGGGTGTACCCTCCAGCCTCCGTGAAGGTCTGCAGGAGGAGCAGGCCCGGCAGACCCACCATATAGGGGACATGGTGGGAGACTTGAGGCGGGTGGCGGACAGCCTGGCATCCTCCTCTCTGCAGCAGGCCCTCACCCTGCATGCTGACCGGGGGAAACGAGATACTGAGAGCTTGGAGGAAGTCAGTGCCAACTGTGGAGCCATGGTCACCTGCATGGTCGAGCAGCAGGGCGCCATCGCTTTGCTAACAGCGGAGGTGAGCAGGTTGGCAGGTGCGGTGGAGGCCAACACTGTTGCTGTGCGGGAGGAGGGGAGATTAACCCGGCGGCAGCAGAGGACCAATACCACCCGGCAGCTGCGGATGTTGGCCCAAACCAACAGCGTGCTCACCCGCCTGGCCAACGCCATGGAGGGCATGCAGGCACCACCTGCCAGGAGTGAGGAAGTAGGGGTTGATGCTCCCCCCCCCTCCATCCCCACCCCATGCTCCATCCCCACCACAGGCTCCATCCTCAGCCCAGGCTCCATCCCCACCACAGGCTCAACCACGCAGACTGAGGAGCCAGAGCCGGGGCACCCTTGGCACAAGGATGTCCAAAAATAAATAAAAAATGATTTTCCTTTTATTTTTTACCTATCCCTTGCTGCTCATATAATGAGCTTTTTCTATTTATTTTGATTATGCTTATATTCTTTTTTTGGGGGGATATTTTTTTTTTGCTCAGATTAGGAGCTTTTCTATATTTAGTTTATGCTCAAAGTTTTTTGTTTTTGTTTTTGTTTGTAGTCCCTACACACGGTGAGGAGTGCTGTAGTTGCTCTCCAGCTGACCTGTGGCCATCTGTTGCTAACGTTGCGCGCCTGCTTTTATAAAGTGCAAATTTGTCCCCGGGGCCAACAGCTTGCGCACTTTGGGCGCAAAATGCGCCTCACACGGCGCAAGTTTTATGAATCAGTGGCAGTTCCTCCTTTGCATATTTGCTGAGGGAAAACCATGAGGCGCAAGTTGCTCCCTGAGCAAAATTGCCCCTTTATTGCGCGGGGGCAGAGAAACTGCCATCATTGCAAAAATGCCACATTCAGGCTTAGCTGTGCTTTCTGGGTCAACCGGCAGTATTTGCCTGGGCGCAGTCCGCAATTGCGCGTCGCAAATCGCACTTGCTCCCAGCGCATGTCATACCTGAATCTGGGGCCAGTGTGTTTTAGTGCTTTAAAATAAAAAAAAGTGTTTTTTTCCCATAAAATTGTTTGAAAAATCGCTGCGCAAATACTGGTGTAAAAAAAAAATGCAACACCCACCATTTTATTCTGTAGGGCCTTTGCTTTAAAAAAATATATAATGTTTGGGGGTTCAACTTTACTTTCTTGCAAAAAAAATAAAATATGTTTTTATGTAAACAAACAGTGTCAGAAAGGGCTTTGTCTTTAGAAGTGCGGGTGATGTATGACATAAGCTTCTAAATGTTGTGCATAAAATGCCAGGACAGTTCAAAATCCCCCTAAATGACCCCATTTTGGAAAGTAGACACCCAAGCTATTTGCTGAGAGGCATGTTGAGTCCATGGAATATTTTATATTTTGACACAAGTTGCGGGAAAAATATATATATATATTTTTTTTGCGCAAAGTTGTCACTAAATTATATATTGCTCAAACATGCCATGGTTATATGTGGAATTACACCCCAAAAAACATTCTGCTGCTTCTCCTAAGTACGGGGATACCACATGTGTGAGACTTTTTGGGAGCCTAGCCGCGTATGGGACCCCAAAAACCAATCACCGCCTTCAGGCTTTCTAAGGGTGTAACATTTTTATTTCACTCATCTCTACCTATCACAGTTTCGGAGGCCATGGAATGCCCAGATGGCACAACCCCCCCCCCCAAATGACCCCATTTTGGAAAGTAGACACCCCAAGCTATTTGAGAGGTATGGTGAGTATTTTGCAGATCTCGCTTTTTGTCACAAAGTTTTGAAAATTAAAAAATATATATATATATTTTATTTCTTTATTTTCAAAAACAAATGAGAGCTGTAAAATACTCACTATGCCTCTCCGCAAATAGCTTGGGGTGTCTACTTTCCAAAATGGGGTCATTTGGGGGGGTTTTGTGCTATTTTGGAATTTTTTTGGCCTTCGAAACTGTGATAGGTAGTAAGAGTGAAATCAAAATTTTGCGCCTTAAAAATCTAGAAGGAGTGCTTGGTTTTGGGGCCCCATACGCGGCTAGGCTCCAAAAAGTCCACACATGTGGTATCCCCGTACTCAGGAGAAGCAGCAGAATGTATTTTGGGGTGCAATTCCACATATAACCATGGCATGTGTGAGCAATATATAATTTAGTGACAACTTTTTGTAATTTTTTTTGTTTGTCATTATTCAATCACTTGGCACTAAAAGTTTCCTTGGGGTGTCTACTTTCCAAAATTGGGTCATTTGGGGGGGTTTTGTACTGCCCTGCCATTTTAGCACCTCAAGAATCGAGGCAGTCATAAATTAAATTAAATGTACCCTAGTTTGTAGACGCTATAACTTTTGTGAAAACTAATAAATATACGCTTATTGCGATTTTTTTTACTAAAGACATGTGGCTAAATACATTTTGCCCTAAATGTTTGACTAAAATTTAGTTTATTCGATTTTTCTTATAACAAAAAGTAGAAAATATAATTTTTATAAAAAAAATTCGGTCTTTTTCCGTTTATATCGCAAAAAATAAAAATCGCAGAGGCAATCAAATACCATCAAAAGAAATCTCGATTTGTGGGAAGAAAAGGACACAAATTTTGTTTCGGTACAACATTGCATGACCACGCAATTACCAGTTAAAGCAGCGCAGTGCCAAATTGTAAAAAAAAACTTTGGTCCTTTAGCTGCATATTGTTCCGGGGCTTAAGTGGTTAAAGAGGTTCTTTTTTGACACATTGTAAAAACCACACTTACAAGAAGGTAAGGAAAGAAGGCTCATCTGTAACATCCTGTAGTCCTCGTCCCGGATCCATGGGCTGCTTAGAAGTGAAGATAGCAGAATGTGTGGAGTCTTCAGGCTTGTCCTGTGGCCATCAGGGTGAGGCCTGTTTCAGCCTCGCAGGTGACTTGACAGGTCACGCGATTACTTCCGAGGAACACTCCCGGGAGGAGGGTCAGACAGGGAGAACCAGGGCTGATTGAGCTACGCGCTCGGAGCCACTGCTCCTTCTATTGGCCTGATCAATAGAAGGAGCAGCGCGTAGCCCAATCAGCCTTTGTTCTCCCTGTCTGACCCTCCTCCCGGGAGTGTTCCTCTGAAGTAATCACGTGACCTGTGAGGCTGGAAAGGGCCTCATCCTGATGGCCACAGGACAAGCCTGAAGACTCCACACATTCTGCTATCTTCACTTCTAAGCAGCCCATGGATCCGGGACGAGGACTACAGGATGTTACAGATGAGCCTTCTTTCCTTACCTTCTTGTAAGTGTGTTTTTTTACAATGTGTCATTAAAAGAACCTCTTTAATACTGCACTTAGGTGGCGCTTCCTTTCTCTACCCCTCTCTTGCAATATATGGGCTGTAATATCTGATGTTCAGACTGGAGGAAGCGGTATATTACAAAAGCACTCAAGCGGAGTGTGGGACCTTTCGTTACATTGGTGGCAGCAGTGGGATGCCTCCTGCTTCTGGGACATCCAAACCGCAACCTGGATCCAAGATCAGGGTAGCAGAGCGGAGATATGGATCTGACATCAGAGTTTGTGTGTCTGCTGCGGATCATCCTTTCAGCATACCCCAGGACGTGTCTGTGGATGAATACCTGGAGCTCAGGCAGCAGATTCGGGTGGAGCTTTGGATTGGAGCCCTCCAGGTCGCTGGTATGCAACAGGGCAAGACCATTAAAATCCCAGAGCAAAGAGCCAGTGACCAACGGATGCCATTCCTGGGAGAGCTACGGATGCCATTCCTGGGAGAGCGGCCCCAGTAACAATGGGTGACTGAGTTAGACAGGCTGGTCTGGCAGGAGATAGAGCTGGACAATTGTTATCAGGCTCTGCAATGGCAAGCAGAGCAGGAATATTTAGGGGAGACAACAGAATGCACTCCGGAGGGATATGACTTTGGCGGCCCTGGATTGATGTGGGAGAGTTTTACAGATGGTTGTATTTGGCAATGAAGGAGAATCTACCCTTGAGGACCTGCGAGATTATAGAGAGACTATGCTTGGTCTTTCAGGGGTTTCAGATCTTAAACTGGGCCTGGAATATTTGCTTGGGAAGGAACAGCATCTGGAAAGGTCATACAAGAAACCACTAGAACACGTTCAGCAGCATGCCAGAGAATGGGCCAGTGAAACTCCGGAGTTTGCTGTCTCCAACAGGGTAGAGCCCTGCTAACCTCTTCCCAGCACCGATAACATCTTCTGAGTTCTACGGACAGGAGATTGTGAACCTCTATCCCCAGACACCAGTTCCAGAGACTGGGTTTTTAGTAGACTTCTCTGCTAAGGAAGGACAACCTGGTGAGCCTCCAGCAGAAGAGCTGGCATCATGGCCAAACATCACTGAGCTCTACTCGGCACCCACGGCAACATCTGTGGCGTTACCAGAAACTTCTCCAACTGAAGCACTGACAACTGGACAGAGGGTCCAAGACCTTTTTGCCACACCTGCATCTGTTCCCGAGGCCTAGGGTGAGAGGCAGATGGTCACTTCCCAGCAGCAGATTAAGATCCAGGGGGAGAAAGGAGAGGGTGTGTCCTCCCCTTCCAAACAGTTGGCCAGGGTGGAGGAAGTGATCCTTCCTCCCCAGCAAATATTTGTGCACCTGGTAGACAGTACGAGAGACAGTCTGCACTTCTCCCCAGTGGTGGGTATGTTATCTGAGAAAGGCAGAGGTTAGCTGGGTGAGTAATGCTATGTTTGGGACAATTTTTTGGGTACTGTGGATACTAGCATTGGGTGACTGGAACCCGTTTGGGGGTCTCCTCCTGTGTTAGTCTGCTGTCGAAGGGAGAGATGTGACAGAGTCACTTTGGGCGAGGGGCCTGGGAACCCATAATCCCTTGGGGAGGTTGGGAAACGCTTGTTTTAGCCCCATGTACCTCCTATGTCTGTCACCTTATAGGGGCACAGGTGACCGAGATCCCTGATCTGACACAGGCTTTTATGCGTAGATAAATGGTACCCGAGCCTTGCAAAAAAGACTTGAGATCCTGCAAGGTTTTGCCTGTAATGTGCCTCTGGGCACTGGACCCTGCGGAGTGGAAATCCTGGACACTACATCGCTGAGGCATTTCCTGCAGGTGCTGTACAGGTCCAATGGAGTGGACCCTAAACATGAAAGTAGGGTTGTCCCGATACCACTTTTTTAAGACCGAGTACCAATACTTTTTTCAAGTACTCGTCGATACAGATTACCGATACTTTTTTTATGTCATGTGACGCACATGATAGAGGCACTGACTGATGGCTGGCAGTGGCAACTGATGGATGGGCACTGATAGGTGGCACTGATTATGCAGTCTTGACAGGTGGCACTGGCACGGTGGCTGGCACTGAAAGATGGCATGCACTGAGATGGCACTGATAGGTGTCACGCACTGATGGCTTGCACTGATAGGTGGCATGCACTGAAAGATGGCACTAATAGGTGGCACATACTGAGGATGCACTGACGGGTGGCAATGATGGGCACTGATGAAGTTTCACTTATAAGGCTGTGCTGAGTGCAACTCAGATATTGGCAATGATGGGCACAGATATGTGGCAATGATGGCACAGATAGGCGGCAATGATGGGCACAGATAGGCAGCAATGATGGGCACAGATAGGCAGCAATTGATGGGCACAGATTAGGCATGCAATGATGGGCACAGATAGGCAGCAATGATGTGGCACAGATAGGCAGCAATGATGGGCACAGATAGGCGCAATGATGGGCACAGATAGGCAATACGAGGGGTGCTGCTAATCTAATGGTTGGTTACCACACATTATATCAGCAGTCAGTACCCCCAATAGCTCAAAGCCCCCCCCCTTCCTGAGAGACTTCCAGAGATCAAAGAGCCTGCCCTCTTTAAGACATTATTCATGTCTTGCCAGCGGACCCAGGAGCTACTACAAGGAGGAAAGTGTGAGAGTCGAGCTGGGGGGGGGGGGCAGAGCTGCTCTTGGGCTCCTCGCACTATGCAGACGGTGTGTGTGTGTGAACAGATCATCTGGCAGATTTACTCACATTCACACGGTTCCCCAGCAGCACCGGTAGCACTTTCTTGTCTCTAATATCCCGCCTCCTGAACCTCGGAGTGATATCACAGCGGGGCCGGCACTAGAAGGTATCTTCGGGCGGAGCTCATTCTGCCTGACAGGGAAGAGAATACAGGTGAAACACGAAAAATTCGAATATTGTGAAAACGTTTATTTTAGTAATGCAACTTAAAAGGTGAAACTAATATATGAGATGGACTCATTACTTGCAAAGCAAGATAGTTCAAGCCGTGATTTGTCATAATTGTGATAATTATGGCTTACAGCTCATGAAAACCCCCAAATCCACATCTCAGAAAATTAGAATATTGTGAAAAGGTGCAATGTTCTAGGCTCAAAGTGTCCCACTCTAATCAGCTAAATAAGCCACAACACAACTGGTGCCACCTAATCACCAGGGACACACAGAGCTATACACCGTTGTGAACCATTAAGGACTTCATTGCCAATTTCTGTACCCTTCCATGTATATGGATTGAGGTTATTCAGTTTGGCAATCGTCAAGGCAGATTTACCCACCTGCTTAGCCGTGCTTGGCTGACTATCCTCTGTATATATCCCTCTGTGTGAACATATCCCTGGATTAGGCATTTTGTCTATTGCTTACCAGCAATTAACTGCCATAACAACGTTATGCAACTTATCTTTCATTTTATGATATCATCCCCCTAAGTGGTTGAAGCATTATTCCCTTGTGGATTACAACCAACTTTAGGCTAATATAAGACCGTTCGTTGATTATCACCAACGCGGGTTATTTTCTAATGAGATATCTATGCTCCTGAGGAAGCGCTAATCCCAAAGCGCGCAACATGTCGAGCAAGCCCTCCTGTTCCTCTGGATAAACCACCTGTCACTTGTGATATAACCCACTTTATGATTTTGCTTTCTATTTTTAAAGCTCTTTATGTTACAATCATACAATGAATGTGAACCTTGTGTGTGGAACCAGTTATTAATTTAATTTAATTTGTGATTTTATACTCTATAACTGCCTTTTATGATATTTTCTATATCAATAATAAAAATCCTTTTCTAGTTTTTCATACCACTTGCCTTCAAAGCCCAACTTACTAGCACCTGCAAAGGGTTCCTGAGCCTTTAAATGGTCTCTCAGTCTTGTTCAGTAGAATCACAATCATGGAAAGACTGCTGACCTGACAGTTGTGCAGAAAACCATCATTGACACCTCATAAGGAGGGAAAGCCTCAAAAGGTAATTGCAAAAGAAGTTGGATGTTCCAAAGTGCTGTATCAAAGCACATTAATAGAAAGTTATGTGGAAGGGAAAAGTGTGGAAGAAAAAGGTGCACAAGCAGCAGGGATGACCGCAGCCTGGAGAGGATTGTCAGGAAAAGGCCATTCAAAAGTGTTGGGGACTTTCACAAGGAGTGGACTGAGGCTGAAGTCAGTGCATCAGGAGCCACCACACACAGACAGATCCTGGACATGGGCTTCAAATGTCGTATTTCTCTTGTCAAGCCACTCCAGAACAACAAACAACATCAGAATTAGGGATGAGCTTCGCATTCGACTCAAACATTGGCTGTTCGATTGTTCGAAATTCGAACAAAACGGGTCGTTCGCGCCAAATTCGAGTGACGCGTCACGGCCTATAATTCACTGCGGCATTGCGCGCTGATGATTGGCCAAGCATGCACTATGGGCACATGCTTCGCCAATCAAAGCGGGCAAAAAACGGAGAGCCATAATTATTATTATTATTATTATACAGGATTTATATAGCGCCAACAGTTTACGCAGCGCTTTACAACATCAGGGAAGACATTATAGTTACAATACAATTCAATACAGGAAGGATCAGAGGGCCCTGCTCGTTGGAGCTTACAATCTAGAAGTGGCTTCAGCACACGCCCCACACTATAAAAGGCAGCCTGCAAGGCGGCACCGTGTAGTGTGTTGCGGCGTTGTTAATGAAAAGATCAGTCAGTCAGAGAGACAGGGGGCCAGATTCAGATAGCATTTACGCCGGCGTATCTCGGGATGCGCGGCGTAAGTGTAAATTTGCACCGTCGTATCTATGCACCGTACCAACAGAACCAGATACGCCTCAAAATAGGCTTCTTCCTACCGGCATAACTTTTCTACGCCGGTGCGGCATAGGCGCATATTTACGCTGGACGGATCTGGCGCTCCCTTGGATTTTGTATTCAAATATGCAAATGAGGGAGATATGCCGATTCAGAAACGTACGTTCGGCCGGCGCAGGCTACGCGCGGTGCGCGTAACTGGAAAGTCCGGCGGAAAGTTACCCCTCATAAAGCAGGGGTAACTTTGCACCAGAGTTGCACAGGTCAGCTGGAGAGCAGCTACAGCAACACCGTTACAGACGACCTGAGCAACAACACTTGCAGGACAACACATCTATATGCTAACATGCCAGGGGCAGCCGTGGTCATAGCACTACTGCGTCGACGGGCACGTAGGAGGGCATGGGAGAGGATATTCCGCAAGCGCATTGACGTCTTTGGCATGGGTGATTTGGAGGTGTATCGCATCTTCAGATTCAGCCCTGATGCCATCCTGGAATTAGCCAGAACCCTGCAGGATGACATCACCAGCAAGACACACCATGTACATGCAGTGCAGCCACTGGTCAAGGTACTGGCAACACTGCATTTCCTCGCCAGTGGATCTTTTCAAAGAACAAGTGGAGTCGTGGCTGGTTTGTCACAATCCACCATGAGCAGATGCGTGTACCAGGTTGTCCCCGCAATCCTCAGACGCATGTCCCACCACTTCATCAAACCCACCCAGGAGCATCTGCAGCAGAAGGCAATGACAGATTTCTATAGAATTGTAAGATTCCCACGCACTGTGGGGGCCCTTGATTGCACCCATGTGGCACCACGCCCCCCCCCCCCCCCCCCGTGACACAGAGCACATATACTGCAATCGGAAGCATTGGCATTCCATCAACGTACAGGTGATAGCCGATGCCCAATGCCTCATATGGCACGTCCGTGCCAAACACCCAGGGGCCAGCCTTGACAGCTTCATATACCGTCAAAGCAACATCCCAACAGAATTTGAACAGAATGTGTACAGGGACAGCTGGCTGGTTGGTGAGTGACATGGGTGTCAGGCATGACTGTCTGCCCCCCATGATGCAGACATCAAAAGGGGCACATGCATGACTAACCTCCTCCTGTCTTTTCCCTTCCTGGTGACTCTGCATATGCACTTGGGCCCCATCTCATGACTCCATTCCGGAATCCCCAAACCCCAGGAGAGAGAAGATACAATGAAGCACACGCACGTACCCGTGGAGTGGTGGCACGCACATTTGGCCTCCTGAAGTCCCGTTTCCGATGCCTGGATAAGTCTGGGGGTACCCTGTTGTATTCCCCAAACTTTGTGTGTCAGATCATCTGTGCATGTTGCATTCTGCACAACTACGCAATGAGAAAGGGCCTGGAGATTGACCTACGTGATGACCTGACCCCCCAACCACACAGTCCCCCCCCTGCCCGAGGGTCCCCCGTCTGCTGAGGGAAGAGCAGTCAGGAGATGCCTCGTGGTAGGTTTCTTTTCAAGTTAAAAACACACATTCATCATGGCACAAGGAGAATGCACGCATGCACACCACTGTGGTCCCTAGCACACACACCCCACATCCACATCAAATTGGATTAGCCCAACGTACACCGCACGGTACTTGGGAGCAGCAACGCCGCGCCAAGGCTCCAATTAGGTTGCTGTACATTCATACACCATTCACACGTGTCGTGGGGATAACTTCTCCCCAACGACTGAGGGTGACACCTCTTTGCCAGCAGGAGTGTCACCCCCCCCCACATTCACACACCAGTCACACTGTAGTCTGCACTACTCCCCGTGTGCAGGGAATAAAAAATAAATAAAACTCATAATCTGAATATAAAATAAAATATAAAACTCATAATCTGAGTATAAAATAAAATAAGAAAAAAAAATCAACGGCCCTGTCGTGGGCTCCGTCTTGTCCCTAGGCTCCTGGGGCGCAGTTGCCTGGGGTGAGCCTCAGGTGGGGGGGCTGGTTGTAGAACATCCCCCGGTCTCTGCCTGGCTGCCCTCCAATGCCACAGCTATCCGGTGGAGATAGCAATTGGTGGCAGCCTGCATCCGCAGCCGGCGGGTGTTGGCGCCGTGTCTGCCTCCCCTCCTCACGGACAGCAGCTGCCAGGCTCCGGACCTCTGAGACAAGGCCTGCAGGTCCCCCAGACTGTTCAGAAGGGCTGCACCGTTGCCCACAACATCCTGCAGTCTCTCATTAATGTTGTCATTCTGGCCAGCCTGCTGGGTGAGCGCCTCCTGCACAGCCACAGTGCAGGCAGCCTGGCTCTCGGCCGACGAGGCCAGGCTAGCTGCAACTCGTTGCAGGTCACCCGCTAGGGATCCCATATGGGCGGATCTGCATGGTCTGGTCCTAGCCACATTACCTTCAAACTCCTCAGGGACTCCTTGGGTCTTCCGGGTAGCCTTCCTAGGGTCCGGAGAGGCTTGGGGCCGGCTGGAGGGGAGATCCCTTGAGGGGCTATCCATGATAGGGATTGTGGCCCTTGAGGGGCTATCCCTGATGGGGGGAGGAGGTTTGGGAGGGACCAGGTATGGGGGTCTCCTCCATGAGATATACCGCATCCTCCTCTATCCCGACGTGCTCCTCCTCCACTTCCTCAAGAGGAGAGGTAGGGGCACTCTCCACCACAGGTGGCGTGGGTCGCACATCTGCCGATGACGGCCCAGCTCCCTCCTGCACATCTGTGGATGACACAAAACATTCACATGTTGGTGGACCCACACACTTGTCACATGTTCTCTTGCGCCCCCACACATGCTACACACCAGAAAGAAGATAAAACACACTTACCTGTCCTCAAGGGCTGTTCCCCAGAATCAAAGCCCTCCAGGCCCTCCACCAGCTGCCTATCCAAAAACTGGGCAACGACCATCTCCTCTGGCATCAGGGAGATGTTTGCGGCTGGTCCTCCACCTGTGCCAGTGGCATGCTTCCTCATCGCCACAAGCTTTTCCTTCACCAGTCTCCGCAGGTCGTTTATTTTTTTTCTGATGTGTTTTGGCTCCCTGGCCGCCACGCCAAGGGCATTCACCTGGGTGGTGATCTCCGCATAGATGCAGATTTTGACATCCTTACCAGTGGAGCCACTATGTGGCCCATAGAGGCGGGCGCCGTGTTGGGAGAGCCCATCAATGATAATCGCCTTCTCCTCAGGACTAAAATTGGTCATCCGCCGGTCACTGGAAGTCCCTGGTGCAGACATAATTCCAACAAATCCCAAGAAACAAAAGTACTAGCAGTAAAATAAATGCTTGTGTACTTTTGCACTTGACGGGCGCATGTCTGGGCGTATTTATGCACTGGCCGTAGGCAGTGGGCCGGTGTATCTTATGGGTTACGTCGGGCGCAGTTGTGCGCATGCGCAGATGGGGGCAGACAGTCCGGCGACGTCACATCGCATGCGCCGTTTAAGATACGCCCGACGTATCTCTCTGCTACATGGTCGGACCATCTTTTGCATGGGGTCACGCCCACTTACACTTACGCCATCGAAAATACGTTCCGCTGGTGCATCTTGGTGAGTAATATCTTTCTGAATACAGTACATGCCTCTCCGCATAAAGAAAAAATCCCTTTGGAACGCCAAGAAAGGGTATCCCTTAGGGATAAGGGGGCTACAAAGGTAGTGATGGACAATGATATATGATACAAAAGTTTTTATTAATAAATAAATACAAATAATCACCTAAATAAGATGGATGGTATCAAATTCTAAAAGATTAAACTGTTGTTGTAAAGTAGATTTACCTACTAACTATGGCCAGCCAATGCTGCACTCATGAAACTAGTTCACAATATAGTGCAAAAACAAACCAACATGCGACAAAAAACTGGGACAAACATAAACAGACAACATATATCTATGGCGGTCCGGACGCCTTGTCAAGATTTCCCGTTGAGATTCCCCTGCGGACAAATTGCCGTATCTTATATGAATTATAAAGAGCAGTGAGCAATAAATGTCATTCATAGAGATTTTGGACCTATGGTAGGGTTACTTAAACAATTATGCATGGGGGGGATATCACTGTCCTGGGATATTCCAGATCCGTGGTGTGCTTGTAAAGTGTGATGAAATGGTTGTCCTATGTATAGGTCAATATAATACAGAAAAGATCCTGTGTGTTCATGGATTTTTCAGAGTCTCTATGTAGTCATTTGAAATAAATTCAGAGCGCATTTATATGCAACATTCCTGGCTTCGTATACCTTCAATTGTTTATTATATCATGTTATTCATAGGAAGGCTTACTTTTAGGCTGATATTGCATTTATCGTTTGGTCCGGGACTATTATTTGAAATCAAATGGAAAAATGGAACGCTCTTACCAGTAGTTGGGTGTAAGAAGATATGTAGCCAAGATACTCCTCTGACTTCCTTGAAATAGGATATGCTGCAGTTGGCGTCTGTACCATGCAGATGCGCCTTTGCTAGTCAGTGTCTTGGTAATCCCTTGGTATTGCGTCCTGTTTCAATTCGCGGCATCTATTTGATTCCTTTCTCCCGGATTATTTGCGCTTATTGAGTCGTATGTCCGACTCATGAAGTCCTTTTTGTATTAAAAGCGGGAGTTCACCCATTTGTAAAAAAAAAAATTTTCTCCCCTTAGCTTCCTGCTTGTTCGGTCTAGGGGAATCGGCTATTTGTATTAAAATATAATCCGTACTTACGTGTTTTCGAGCTGCATCTTCTTCCGTCGCTTCCGGGTATGGTCTTCGGGAGCGGGCGTTCCTTCTTGATTGACAGCCTTCCGAGAGGCTTCCGACGGTCGCATCCATCGCGTCACTCGTAGCCGAAAGAAGCCGAACGTCGGTGCGGCTCTATACTGCGCCTGCGCACCGACGTTCGGCTTCTTTCGGAAAATCGTGACGCGATGGATGCGACCGTCGGAAGCCTCTCGGAAGCCTGTCAATCAAGAAGGAACGCCCATTCCCGAAGCCCATACCCGAAAGCGACGGAGAGGATGCATCTCGTAAACGGGTAAGTACTGCACATATTTTAAAATAAATAGCCGATTCCCCTAGTAAAAACGAGCAGGAATCTAAGGGGGAAAAGTGCCCTCTAAGGGTGAACCCCCGCTTAAGATTTATCGTGCTCGTTAGCCCGATTTTTTTCAATATTCCCGCTTGGACGGGGAGTCACTTCAGCGGCGTCCGACACCGTGTGACGTCAATGCGTTTCGCTGCGTAGATTGCGTAGCTTCATCTGGACGTACAAAACGGAACGTGCAGCGCTCCTTTTATATCCTATCGCTGCACGTTCATTTTTTTAAAAAAATAGGAGGTTAATCGAAGTATACTCTAAATAGGTTTCCCTATATTGTGCATGTTGATTGCCCTGATTCCTATCCAACACATACATTGACGCACACATAACATTAAGGTTTTTAACATAAAAATTATTGTTATAGGTTTGGTACCATTACGGGAATTGTGGCCAGAAAGAGGTACTGCAGCCATAATATAGTTTTTCCCTAAGAAGATGCCCCCTCTTATGGATCAGAGGGGTAAATGCATCCATTCTGTGAACATATATACATTTAGGAGGAAATCCGAGAAGCCTATGATGGCAATGATCAGAAGGGAAGAACACGGAGAAGTGAAAGTAAGATGAGGAGATTTAAAAGGGTATAAACCTATATATTTTTTTTACAGGGCATATATTGTTTTTTCTTACATATATTATATAGAGAAAGGTCCGGGGGCATATATACAGATGGTATCTTGTACCTGATAGTTTCTAAAGTAGATAAAGAGTATGAGAAATATTTACATTCGTTGTGCTATTTGGGAAATCAAGCAAGGGGCAAGTGGAGCTATTCCAAAAAAGGTTGCATGCTTAGTTCTGTGTTCATTCCCAGGGGCACAAGGGACGTTAAGGTGAAGATCCACCATTTTTCTTTTTGAAGGAGAATCTTAATCGAAATCTTTCCTTCTAGTTGGCAACTTTAGTGAATAAATTCCTTTTTACTTTTAGTCCATCTGTTTTACCCTCATGATACAATGCGAAGTGTTTAGCCACTGGACTTTCACGTCTTTTATCTGTGTCTCTTTCCTTCTCCTTTTTTAATTTCTCTAAGGTGCTCCCCAATCCTGATCTTAAGTTGTCTCTTCATTTTGCCAATATAGATTTTTGGCAAGACAAGTTGGCATATAGATGACTTTTTCAGTCGAGCAGTTAATGAGATCTCTGATCTCAAATTCCTTTTCACCTTTTGCATCTCTAAATACGCGAGTTCTATGCAGATTTGGCATTTAGAGCATTGAAACATGCCAAGGCTGCGTGGATATTCTGACAGCCAGGACGTGTTAATTTGCTTTGTGTATTCTGACTGTATGAGCATGTCTCCTAAATGTTTTGCTCTACGGGCTACCATTTTTGGGTTTTCACCAACTTATTCTGCTAGGCCCTGATTACTAGGGAGTATGCCCCAATGCTTTTCAAGTATTGTCCTTACCCTGTTCCATTGGGAACCATAGGTGGTTACCAGTCTTACGGGGCCATATTCATTTTCCTTTTGTTTTTTTGTCAGAATTTATGAGGAGCAAACTTTCTCGGCTTCGTTTTGCCACTTTTCGTTTTGCTGATTTAATTTGCCTGTGGGAATAGCCTCTCTCTCGGAACCTCTTGTAGAGCTCTCTTCCCTCTTTGTCAAATGTGGCAGAGTCCGAGCAGTTTCTTTTGATCCTCATAAATTCACCCACCGGAATACCATTTTTTTGCCATTGTGGGTGATGGCTGTCTGCCTGCAGTAATGTGTTTGCTGCTGTTGCTTTCCTGAAAGTGCTTGTGGTAAGTTTACCATTTTTCACTCCAATTTTTAAGTCTAGAAATGATATTTCGGACTTATCAAAAGTGTAGGTCAGTTTTATATTCCTATCATTTGTATTTAGTTCTTGGATAAAGTTGTGGAGGTCATCGATATCGCCCCTCCAGATCATCAGAACGTCATCAATATATCTCAGCCAGGTATGTACCTGGCCGAGATATTGAGATGTCTCATACACAACCTCCTCTTCCTACAGACCCAAATGCAGGCAGGTGTAGGTTGGCGCCCAAGCTGCGCCCATTGAGGTGCCTTTTATTTGGTGGTAGAATCAGGATGCAAACTGAAAAAAAGTTGTGTGATAACGCAAAGTAAAGCAAGTCCAATAAGAATTTGTTCTGATGACCTTGGAGGGGAAAATGTTGTTTTTATATGAAGGTCCTCACGGCCCTTAGACCACACTGGTGTGGAATGGATGTATATAATGACTCAACGTCAATTCCCACCAGCCAGATTTCATCTTTGACTTTTATTTCGGCTATTTTGGACAGGACGTGGCGAGTATCCTGTACATATGATTTCAAAGTGTAAACCATTTCTTTGAGTAGTGAATCCAGGTACCCGCCTATTCTGTCCAAAGGTCCTCGAATAGCCGAGACTATTGGTCTTCCTGCTGGGTTTTGGAGGGACTTGTGCACTTTGGGTATGCAGTAAAAAGTTGGTGTATTAGTCATTTACTGAGAGGTATTCAAATTCCCTTTTCGATAGGAGCCCTGCCTCGACTGCATCATCCAATCTGCTATTAAGTTCCCCTATTATTTCTGGAAAAGGGTCTCTCTCTACCTTCATATAGGTTTCATAATCTCCCAAGAGGCGTCTTACTTCCCTTTCGTAGTCCTCGTCGTTCATTAGAACAACGTTTCCTCCCTTATCACTTCTTTTGATGACTATATTTCTTGCTGCCTTCAAATCCTTTAGGGCTTGTCGTTCTCATTTGGAGAGGTTGTCCTGGTTATAGATTTTCCAGGGCAATACCTCCAAGTCCCTTTGGACCACCTCCAAGAAAATGTTCAACCACCTGTTTTTATTGAGTGGAGGCATCTTCATAGATTTGATTTTTAGGTTTGCTCGTCTTATTGAAGTGCAACTTTGAGTTTGAATGTCATCACATTCCTCCAAAAGCAAATTGAGAATTCTCAAGGCAACAAGCCTTGAGAGGTATGTTTTCAAAGAGGTATGTTTTTTTTCCCCTGTCTGCGATATGGAGGAATTCACAGTCTTTAAAGATGTGGTCCTGTTTCTTAGAAAAGTTTTCTTCCGATCTCTATATCAGCAACGGGATTCGGAGAGAGAAACAGAGCCACATCTAGACGTGGATGACCAACAAGGTCATCCACGTCTAGATGTGGCTCTGTTTCTCTCTCCGAATCCCGTTGCTGATATAGAGATCGGAAGAAAACTTTTCTAAGAAACAGGACCACATCTTTAAAGACTGTGAATTCCTCCATATCGCAGACAGGGGAAAAAAACATACCTCTTTGAAGGAGTTGGATGTGTTTTAGCTCTAAAGGGAAAGTTGATAGATTAATGACTTTATTGTCGCTGGGGGGTTGTGAGCTTATTGGTTCTGGCTCTCGTGCGTAAGCTCCCCTCCCTGATCTCTGGGATTTTCCTCTCTGATTTGTCTCGGGATGTGTTTTTCTGTGGTTGGGGATCTCCCTGTGAAGGTGTATATGTCACTTCATCGCCCTTCCTCTCTTTGTCTAAAAAAAAGACAGTACGCTGAGGGTCTCCGTTTGTGTAATCAAGCGGGGAACCTCCTCTCCTATTTCTTGAATGCGACCCTGCTCCCCTTCTTAAACCACTCCTCCCTCTACGGATTGTTAAGTCAAAGACCTGATTTTTCTCAAAGTCCAGTAGGTCCCGTCTATACTTGGACTGTTTTGTACTTTTGTGCTTTTTCTATTTCCTTTTTAAGGTTTTCATTTTGTTTGGCAAATTCCTCATCCTCTTTCATAAGATCAAGATGTTTAGTGCTTTCCTCTATTTGAGTTCTAAGTTCTACAAGTTGGATTTTCTCTTCCTCTACTATCAGGGCCATTACTGCTAGACCAGTGTTTCTCAACTCCAGTCCTCAAGGCGCACCAACAGGTCTTGTTTTCAGGCTTTCCATTATTTTGCACAGGTGATTTTATCAGTTGCACTGCCTTAGTAATTACCACAGCAGTTTCATCTGAGGGAAATCCTGAAAACATGACCTGTTGGTGCGCCCTGAGGACTGGAGTTGAGAAACACTGTGCTAGACCGTGATTGATACATAGGGCCAGATTCACAGAGCAGATACGACGGTGTATCTCCTGATACGCCATCGTATCTGTTGTTCTATCTATGCGACTGATTCATAGAATCGGTTACGCATAGATAGCCATAAGATCCGACAGGTGTAATTGTTTTACACTGTCGGATCTTAAGATGCAATACCGCGGCCGCCGCTGGGGGGAGTTTGCATCGTAAACCAGCGTCGGGTATGCAAATTAGGAGTTAAGGCGATTCCCGACGGTTTTTCACGTTCGCTACGTCGCCGCTAGTCTAGTTTCCCGTCGCAAAGTTAGTCGTTTTTTTTGGTGCCTTAACTTTACACAGCAATCGTATTGCCATATAAAGTATGGCCGTCGTTCCCGCGTCGAAATTTAAAAAATAACGTCGTTTGCGTAAGCCGTCCGGGAATACGGAATTACGCTACGCGCATCGCCGTTTCGAAAAAATGACGTCACTTCGCGCAAAGCACGGCGGGAGTTCGGAAACGGAGCATGCGCGGTAGGTCCGGCGCGGGAGCGCGCCTAATTTAAATGGCACGCCCGGCATAGGTTTTCATCGCAAGTGCTTGGTGAATCAGACATTTGTGATGAAAAATTGCGGCGGTGTAACGTATCTACGATACGTTACGCCGCCGCTCATCTACGTGAATCTGGCCCATAATTCTTTCCACTTTGAGAGAAATCTCTCATTGTGGAGATGTTCTGCCGGTACTGTTATGTCCCGTAATCCCCTTGGGACTATTTTGTGTTCTATATATGTCTCGAGAAAGGACACATCCCACTTCCTGTTTAGATGTTTAGTAATAAGCTTCTTGTGCTCTTTAAAGCCAATTTTTATTTCTTCTTCTTTATTCAGGAGTTGGGAGGGGTCCTTATTAAAGGCTTCTCTGATTTCCAGGTCTATATCCTCCCCTAATGTAAAGGCTATCTAATCTGGTACTAAAGATAGATATAATTTGAACAAGGGAAAAATGGAAAAGAGCAATGTATATATATCAATATTGATACCAAAACAAAAGATTTTTTAAAATACTTGGGCTAGATTCAGATAGATCAGCGGATATTTCTTATTTACGATCCGCCAGCGCAATTTTTTGAGGCAAGTGCTGTATTCAGAAAGCACTTACCTCGAAACTTGCACGGGCGGATCGTAACTCCCCCGGCGGAATTCAATTTCCGCGGCTAGGGGGAGTGTATTATTTAAATGTCATTGGTTTCGGCGTTAACGTAAATTACGTCCATCCGTATTCGCGACCAACTTACACAAACTACGTAAAAATTAAAAACTTGGCGCGGGAACGACAGCCATACTTAACATTGGATACGCCGCATATAGCAGGGGTAAGTACACGCCGGAAAAAGCCGAACGCAAACGACGTAAAAAAAAAGCGGCCGGCGTTCTTTTCTGAATCGGCGGAAATCGGAATTTGTATATTCGTCGCGTAAAAAAACGAAGCGTCACCTAGCGGCCGGCGGAAGATTGCAGCCTAAGATCCGACGGTGTAAGTCACTTACACCTGTCGGATCTAAGGGAGATATATGCGTAACTGATTCTTATGAATCAGTCGCATAGATCCGACCGTCGGATCTCAGAGATTCGATGGCGTATCAGAAGATACGCCGTCATATCTCTTTCTGAATCTCCCCCTTGTATTTAGGTCTATGTGTGTAACAGACAATGGTGTGGAAGGGCCATATCGGGTGTATGGGCCAGCTTAAGTGGTAAATATATTTTTGGTAGAATAGGGCAGCACTCGGATGGATCAAAAGAAAATCCTGATTACTGCATACAGACACCAAAAAGAGGTGAGCGCGTCCCTATTAACCATTTCAAGTACTCATAATCAGCGGGACATCCCCACGGAAGATTGTATAATGGGCCCATTATACAATCTCCCGTGGGGATGTCCCGCTGATTATTCCCACACTTTATTATTATAATTCATATCCGATACGGAAATTTGTCCGCAGGGGAATCTCAACGGGAAATCTTGACAAGGCGTCCGGACCGCCATAGATATATGTTGTCTGTTTATGTTTGTCCCAGTTTTTTGTCGCATGTTGGTTTGTTTTTGCACTATATTGTGAACTAGTTTCATGAGTGCAGTATTGGCCGGCCAGAGTTAGTAGGTAAATCTACTTTACAACAACAGTTTAATCTTTTAGAATTTGATACCATCCATCTTATTTAGGTGATTATTTGTATTTATTTATTAATAAAAACTTTTGTATAATATATCATTGTCCATCACTACCTTTGTAGCCCCCTTATCCATAAGGGATACCCTTTCTTGGCGTTCCAAAGGGATTGTTTTCTTTATGCACATGTTTTTTGCTACGGTAGTGACCTCCACATTGGAGGAGTGACTATTTATATGCACATGGGATGAGTACTTGAAATGGTTAATAGGGACGCGCTCACCTCTTTTTGGTGTTTACATGCCTCTCCACGCTGGTCCGGCGTAGCGGAAATAAGATGCGCTACACCGGCTTAAATATACACCAATGTATCTGAATCCGGCCTTGTGTCTTTTTCACCAGATAGATTGATAGATAGAGCAGGCAGGCTAGTCAGTTTAGTTAAATTTACAGTGTGTAGAGGATATATATGCATCCCAGGTGTTGTACATATATTTATACACTGTATAGTTCAGCTAGATCAGCTATTACTATTTGTCAGGCAGTTGATTGTGCTAGCTGCAGTGTTCTAACGTGTTGTACTGCACTTGTGCTGTATAGTTTGCACCTACACGTATTTGGCGTTTACTGCACTTGGGCCGTATAGTTTGCACCTGCACGTATTTGGTGTTTACTGCACTTGGGCCGTATAGTTTGCACTTAAACCTACTTGTAGTTTACCGCACTTGGGCCGTATAGTTTGCACCTAAACGTAGTTTGTGTTTACTGCACTCGTGCCGTATAGTTTGCACCTACACATATTTGGTGTTTACTGCACTTGGGTCGTATAGTTTGCACTTAAACCTACTTGTAGTTTTCTGCACTTGGGCCGTATAGTTTGCACCTAAACATAGTTGGCGTTTACTGCACTTGGGCGTATAGGTTTGCACTTAAACATACTTGTAGTGTACTGCATTTGGGCCGTATAGTTTGCGCCT
Organism: Rana temporaria; assembly: GCF_905171775.1. Classification (NCBI taxonomy): domain Eukaryota; kingdom Metazoa; phylum Chordata; class Amphibia; order Anura; family Ranidae; genus Rana; species Rana temporaria. The sequence goes on along the minus strand of NC_053500.1, from coordinate 91,319,283 downwards.
AAACATAGTTGGCATTTACTGCACTTGGGCCGTATAGTTTGCACCTAAACGTAGTTGGTGTTTACTGCACTTTTGCCGTATAGTTTGCACCTACACGTATTTGGTGTTTACTGCACTTGGGCCGTATAGTTTGCACCTAAACATAGTTGGCGTTTACTGCACTTGGGCCGTATAGTTTTCACTTAAACCTACTTGTAGTTTACTGCACTTGGGCCGTATAGTTTGCACCTAAACGTAGTTGGCGTTTACTGCATTTGGGCCATATAGTTTGCACCTAAACGTAGTTGGCATTTACTGCACTTGGGCCGTATAGTTTGCACCTAAACGTAGTTGGTGTTTACTGCACTTGGGCCGTATAGTTTGCACTTAAACCTACTTGTAGTTTACTGCACTTGGGCCCACTTAAACGTAGTTGGTGTTTACTGCACTTGGGCCGTATAGTTTGCACCTACACATATTTGGTGTTTACTGCACTTGGGCCGTATAGTTTGCACTTAAACCTACTTGTAGTTTACTGCACTTGGGCCGTATAGTTTGCACCTAAACGTAGTTGGCATTTACTGCACTTGGGCCGTATAGTTTGCACCTAAACGTAGTTGTCATTTACTGCACTTGGGCCGTATAGTTTGCACCTAAACGTAGTTGGTGTTTACTGCACTTGGGCCGTATAGTTTGCACCTAAACGTAGTTTGCATTTACTACACTTGGGCCGTATAGTTTGCACCTAAACGTAGTTGGTGTTTACTGCACTTGTGCCGTATAGTTTGCACCTACACGTATTTGGTGTTTACTGCACTTGGGCCGTATAGTTTGCACTTAAACCTACTTGTAGTTTACTGCACTTGGGCCGTATAGTTTGCACCTAAACGTAGTTGGCGTTTACTGCACTTGGGCCGTATAGTTTATTTATTTTTTTTCACTTCAGACTTGGCCAATAAAGGACTTCCCCGTTAGAGGACGGGGAGACTTACTCACGGTATGACCACCCATATCGTGTAATTTATGGCTTCGCATCATATGTGGTTATTTCTTCGTAGCGTTTTATTTATTTTTTTTGTTATGTTATTGTTTTTTCCTCTTTCTGATATATTTATATTCTTTTCTAGTACAAATGCAACATTTACTTTTACTTTTTACTCCCCCCCCTTCTTTTCCCCCTCCCGCCCTCCCACCCAGATCTGTGTGCTTTATTGTTGTTTTCGTATTTATTCTCTCACCTATCAATATCTGTCATACCTTGTGCAAATTTTTCAGATGATTTAAAGACTTTCCATTTCTCCCACACCTCTCTGGTTCTGTCCTCTCCTCCTATCTCCCCTCGGGCAAGGTACTCCATTTCTGCTGTATAATCAACCCTCTCTATCCACTCTTTTATTGATGGCCTTTTTGGGTGAAGCCAATTTTTTGGGATTAGACCCTTAGCTGCGTTTAGTAATACCGGGACTAAAGTTATTCCATATTGTTTTTTTTAGCTTTATTTGTTCCATGAAATAAGCAAGTCATAGGATTACATATGATCTTCTCCCCTGTGATTTCCTCAATATATTCTAAAAAAATTTCCCAATATTCTTTTATTCTCGGGCAGTCCCACCGGATATGCATTGTTGTTCCCTTTTGCTTACAATTCCTCCAGCAAAGATCGGAGTTATTTGGATGTATTTTACACATTCTTGCTGGGGTCAAGTGCCAAGGAACCATACACTTGTAATTGGCTTCAATGGTGGTTATGTCAGAGGCATAGTTATATACTGCTCCTATCATTTGTGAGTTGTCAATCTTTTTACCCATGTCATTTCCCCATTTTTCTATGAATGGCAATGTCTCCTGGGTCTCCAAATCTCTTAGTATTCCATATACCAATGATATACCATGTGTCAGAGGCTTATCCATGTTGCATATCTTTTCTATTGGATTTAATGTTTTGTTGTCCCGTATCGGCTGTGGTAAAGTGCTCACAAAGTGTTTCAACTGAAAATACTCCCAATCACTCAAATGTTGATCACCTTCTCCTATTTTTATGTCCTGTCTTGTTTTTATTTTTCCGTGTGTAATAATATCTTTTAATTTTTTCCCCCCTAATTGCTTTCCCAATCGTTTGCTATTGCCTGGTGGAAAAAAAATCTGTGCCTGCTAATGGTATCAATGGGGAGTTGTACTCCCTTTTTTCCCGTCTAAACACTGTGTCCCATATTTTAAATACATTTTTTGTTATGCAGTGTGTATCCGTGCCCAACTTCCTAGTTTTCGGTGGTATCCATGCATTCCTATTTAATTGTGTCCTACTTAGTGTGTCTTCCATCTGTACCCACTTCTTTTTGGTGTATGTATTTGTCCATTCTACTAACCTTGCTAATATTACAGCATAGTAATATCTTTTTATGTCAGGGAGCGCCAACCCACCACTTTTTTTTTTTCATACTCAACATTGTATAGCTTACTCTGGCCTTTTTACCTGCCCAAATATATTTCAGGATTAATGTTTTAATTATTTTAAAGAAACTTTGTGGAATTCTTAGAGGAAGCATTTGAAATTTATAGATTATTTTCGGTAGTATCATAATTTTAAAAGCGTTGATCCTACCGATCCAGGAGATAGGTTTCCTTGCCAGTCCTTTTAAATCTTGCTTAATTTCATTTATTAAGGGGACATAATTGGCCAAATAAAGTTTCTCTTATCGTCCATGGACGGACACAGCTCCTTAAGTCTTGACAAGTGGGTTATGTTCCCTGTTTACAGGAGAGGACTAGGCAGAAACATGTTAAATGGTTAAATACATGTTAAATTAACAGAGTTGAACAGCCTCGCCCAGGGGGCGGTCCCTCCAGACATAACCCTCCTCACTGCAGCATGCAGCCTCAGTTTCGTTCTGCCTAGCAAAGGAGAAGGACGTATGGCTCCCTTTAGGCCCAGCGCCCTGAGGAGAAATTTTATTTTATTCTATCTTATTTTATATTATTTTCACTTTTTCTTGAAGAATCTTCTTTCAACTGTCGGCTGAGTGACAGGCTGGATATTATAGATCCTTGTAGTCTACTCAGTCCGACCAGCAAGCGTGGACACACCTATGCAAAGAGGCTTGGTCTGCCACGCCATACCTCATGACTCCTGAGGTGGCCGTGAGCTTTGCTCCGAGGTCCACATATGACTGGGCTGTGGTGTTGCCTCACTCACAGTGGACCAGGCCGACAGCTACCTCCATTGTGGTTGTAGGTCTGTCAGGAATGCGTCAGCGAGTCCTCGCTCGGACAGGTAAGTTCAGTCCCTCCTACTTCGGTGGGTTGGTACGGCTGGGCATTCCTGGGGTTCGGAGGTGCTCTGACAGTGGAGGAGCACTCCTCCCTTCCCTGCTCCTTTCCCTTGCTGCATTGCTAAGGCACGCTGTCTGGGGGGGGGGGGGCTTTCCTGAGAGGGCTGTGTTATCTGGCATCTTTTACTGTCTGATACTGGGTTTTTCCTGTGGGGGTTTTCACTGTAAAGGCTCTAAGAGGCTTTCCCTGTTTAAAATGTGGCGTTTTGCCGCCATTTGGCCGACGCTGGCGCCATTTTTTGGGAGGTTTTCAATTACATTGAAAACTCCCATTGGCGGCCATTTTGTCATACCCGCGCCATGTGCAGCGGGCGGATATCTTTGTGCAGTTCTGACCCCTAGTGTTGTATCTACGGCGCACACAGGTCTCTGCAGATGCCGCAGTTCCTTCATGGTTTCTTTCCTCTCCACACGCTGTGTGATGAGAGCGGTCGGCAGCGCTGGGCAGTCTCCTCCTGAGGCTATGCTAACAGACTTATATTGGGATACGTTTTTAACTCCCCGGGTCAGCGCAGCAAGTGGGTAAGATGCCCTGTATAGGGCCCTGGGAGCGTCAGTTTTTATGTTAAGACAGGTATTACATACACATGTAAATGTGTATGTAATACCTGTCTTTTATGTCTTTTATATTTGGAGTCAGTATCTGGTCCTTCCCCAACATGCTCAGTGGCAGGTGTTAGCACCTGGGATCTCCACAGAGACTTCTTTGTTATCCCTGAACACTTTTGGGCCAGGCTGGGGGCGGAATGTGGATGGGCGGGGGTTAAAAGAGTGCCCCCTCCCTCCGTTATCCCCTGGGGAACGCTCCGTATTATTGAATTTGTGACCATATGTGTTTTTTATCTTTTTTTTCTATGGTCTATATATGACTCTTTTTTTGTGTGTCACCTTTTAAAGTCCCACCCTCAGGGGGGTACTTTTGTTTTTTCTGCTATGGAGCCATGGACCAAGTACCTGGGTAGTAAAAAAAAAAAAGCAGGATAAGGCATTTATGGGTGCACTTCTCACTGCTGTAAGGGACTCTCTTAAGCTGTATAGTGCAGCTGTGTTTCCGCCGAGGGCTCGGTCTTTTTTTTTGGATCTCACAAATCAGACCGCTCTGTGTAGGTTCTCTCCTTCTTCCCCTTCTTTTATAATTTCTAAGATGCGGAATGAGAAAAGCCGCTGAGGTAGTCCCTCACCGCCTAGCGGTTCAGTGCCCTTTTGAGGAGAGCCTTTTCAGGGGATCCTCCGGGTGTCATGTATAGCTGACCACCTATTACGGGAGTCCCCGCTTGGATGGATCTGACTGTTAGAAGATCCGAGGTACTGGCCCTTGTCATGTTTACCATGCTGGGGTCCGTCTTGCGGCCTATTGTGGCTACTACTCTGGAGTCTCAGTCGATTTCTAAGTGAGCATTTTGCACCAGACAGTGGAGGAGCACCGTCTCTGTACCAAGAATATTAGGCTAGCGGACCCGTTGGTCCAGGGCCTCATATAGGTCTGTGATGCTTCTTTGAATGCTGTGCCCTTGTTATCCAGGGCTTCTGTTTCAGAGATGGTACGCGGTGGTGTAGTGGTTAATTCCATTACTTGTCAGCAAGAGTCATTGGTCCGAATTCCGGACACTGACACCAATCTAGCTGGAGCTTACTTTGTCACTCTCTGTGTCTGCGTGGGTTTCCTCTGGGTACTCCGGTTTCCTCCCACCCTCCAAAGACATGTGTGCATACACTTCCATAATATACATACAGACTTTGTGTATGTATTATTAAGGGGGCCGACAATGGCTCAGCTGGGGGACAAAATTGTCCCTGGGTGCGTAAACGCCCTATGCAGTCGTCTTCCCTCCCTGCTCTAGGTGGGGGGGGGGGCGGCTTACAGGTTCACAATTCAGTGAATCTCCCTGCTCTCTGACTGATGGGTCTGCGAGGTTTACGCCTATCCATAGAACAGAGTTCTTTTCTCGTTTATTCCTCGCCCGGCTTGTCGGTCTGCCTGAGAACAGTGTGGGACTTGTAAGTCCCGCAGGGACGCATACATGCATGTCCCGTTTTGCATATGTCACAGAATTTTCTGTGCTCCGTGATGGGGAAGGGGGGCAGTCCTGCATGGTGCAGTGGTAAGCCACCTGCACTTCGGTGCACAAGGTCATAGGATCGAATCCATTAGACCCACCATGGGGCTGCTACCTTGTGGCCCTCCCTCTTGATCTGGCGTTAGCACTGAGGGTTTTCGCCTAGGAGCTCGCAATTATCCTAACTTTGTTGGGACAGTGAGGTTTTGCCTTGTGGGCTTCTTGAACGACCTTCTTCTGAGGACAGCTTCTGTCTCAGACCTAATGGAGCTGTTTATAGCCATTCAGACCCCCCGAAGTCTCGGGTGGGTGCTAAACATTTGGAGCCGGTCCTGAGTCCGACTCAAAGGGAGCGAAGGTCCTTCTTCCCCTGGAGAAATTGCAGACTCTTCAGTCTGCAGTGAGGGTATTAGGCACATTCGACCAGGGACTTGGTCGTCCGTTCACGTTTTTGTTTTTCAAAATTTCCTGGTTGCTGTGAGTGCATCTTATGATGCTTTCGCCCACTAGCGTTTGCAGGCGGCCGTTTGAAGTTGCATCTCCTCCGTTTGAGGAGCTCTGCTTGTTTTGGGGTGAAGTTAAAATTGGTTTTACTGATATATTTCCCACCCCTCGTTTTGACACTGCTTGGGGACGTCCCACTTGTCAAGACTTAAGGAGCTGTGTCCGTCCATGGACGATAAGAGAAAATAGGATTTTTTGTACTCACCGTAAAATCCTTTTCTCTGACGTCCATGGACGGACACAGCTCCCACCCCTCCTTTTTAGGTTTGTACTGCTTGTTACGAACTGAGGCTGCATGCTGCAGTGAGGAGGGTTATGTCTGGAGGGACCGCCCCCTGGGCGGGGCTGTTCAACTCTGTTAATTTAACATGTATTTAACCATTTAACATGTTTCTGCCTAGTCCTCTCCTGTAAACAGGGAACATAACCCACTTGTCAAGACTTAAGGAGCTGTGTCCGTCCATGAACGTCAGAGAAAAGGATTTTACGGTGAGTACAAAAAATCCTATTTTTTCAACTGCAGGTGTAATCCTAATTCCTAAGTATGTTATAGACTCTTTTTCCCCACGTAAATGGAAATTCTTTCTGCAGTTATTCCACTTCTTTTTTGCCTATACCCAAATTCAGGATTATCGTTTTTATCAGGTTTATTTTAAAATTAGAAAGTTCCCCGTATCTTTTTATTTCCTTTATGACATTGGGTAGTGCACTTTTGGGTTTGGTCAAGTATAGAAGTATGTCGTCTGCATACGCCGCCACCTTGTGTTCATCGTCGCCCACTCTCACCCCCCTATACCCGTATTTTTCCGGATTTTTGTTAGTAGTGGTTCCAGTGTTATTACATACAGGAGGGGCGAGAGCGGGCAACCCTGTCTGGTTCCATTTTTCATTTCAAACACAGACGACACACTCCCATTGACCTTCACCCTGGCCGTCGGGTGTAAATATAGATTCCTTACCCACTTCATAAATTTTGGTCCCAGACCTATGCTTCGTAGGGTCTCCATCATAAACCCCCAGTCGACTCGGTCAAATGCTTTTTCAGCATCTATTGACACGAGTACGACTGGGGTTTTTTTTTTTTTCTTGCTGTAATAGGAGAATTGTCCTTGTACTATTATGTCTCCCTTCCCTACCTTTTAAAAACCCCGCCTGATCAGTATTTATCAGTTCAGGCATTAAGCTTTTTATCCTTGTTGCAAATACTTTTGCTTACACCTTCAAATCAGCATTCAACAATGCTATTGGTCGATAATTGGAGCACAAGGTTCCATCTTTTCCTAATTTAGGGATAATAGTAATATTAGCAAGGAGCGATTCTTTTCTAATTTCTTCTTAATCTCCTATCTTATTGAAATAGTTGCACATCTCTGGGACCAAAAGTTCTTTGAATGTTTTATAGTACTTAATCGGTAAGCCGTCAGGGCCTGGGCTCTTGCCCCCTGGTGTCTCCTGGAAAGCTTTATAAATCTCCTCCTGTGTAATTGGATCCTCTAGGGATTCAATATCCTTTTGTGATATCCTTGGCATATTCACTTCTTCTAGGTACGCTTTGATTTTTCTTTTTCTAATGTCTTCTTGCTCTTGAGTCTCATTGGTTCGAATAGAGTATAGAGAGCTATAAAAAGTCTGAAACGCCTCTGCAATTTCAGAAGTCTTATATTTCATCTGGCCTTCATGATCTTTTATGTTTTCAATGTAATTTGAATTTTTTTTTTTCCTTAGATATTCTGGCTAAGTATTTCCCTGGTTTGTTCCCCCACTTATATCTTTCTTTAGCAACATTTTTAAATATTTTTCTGGTTTCGAGTTTCATCAAGTCTCTAAGCTGGACCCTCTTTATCACCATTTTCTGTTGTACTTCACTTTCTCCTTGTTCTTTGTGTGCTTGCTCCAATTCGTAAAGCTGTGTTGTTAATGTTTTCATGTTTAATTCTCTTGCCTTTTTTATACCTACTCCTGCAGAAATTAGTTTCCCTCTGATATATGCCTTATGGGCTTCCCATATTGTAGCTGTACTTACATCCGACGTGTTGTTTATCATAAAATATTGTTCCAAATCATTTTTCACCATCTTGCTTACCTCTATGTTCTCTATAAGTTCTTCATTTAAATTCCACGTTCCTTTTCTTTGCTCTAACTCTTTGAATCTTAATTTCACTATTACCGGCGCATGATCAGAGATTGTTATTACACCTAATGAAGTTTTAACTATATCTTCCAATAACTCATGATCTACCATCATATAATCCAATCTTGAGTATGTACCGTGCACAGACGAGTGATAAGTGTAATCTTTTTTGTTTGGGTGTGTGATCCTCCATGGATCTATTAATTGCTGATTATGCATTTTTTTCCTCTGTGCACCGGACGTACTATCAAGGTGGCGTTCCATTGAGAAATTGAAATCTCCTGCTAGAATTACGTATCCCTGTTTGAAATCCATTAAGGCATTCAGAATCCCACTAAGGATTTTTTGCGGGTGTCTATTAGGGCAGTATATATTTGCGAGCATATATTTTTTTCCCTGAAGGACCCCTCTCAGAAACAATTAGAGACCCTCTGGGTCGACTTTCCTCTCATCTACCTTAAAATAAATATTTTTCCCTATCCCTATAGCCACCCCTTTAGCTCTCTTCTTTGGAGAGTCACCATAGTACCAGGTTGGAACTGCCCGAGAATAAAGTCTGACATTAGAGTCCAATGCTATATGTGTCTCCTGTAAAAAAACGATTTCTGCGGAATACCTTTCCACCTCTCTTAACACCATATGTCTTTTTTCAGGGGAGCTAAGGCCTCTTACATTGTATGTTATTAAGTTTATATTAATCATAACTTTTTTTTTTCCTGTTTCGGGTACGAATATATTTTTTGTTTTAAGGCACACAGATCTGGGTCCCCATCTCCTCCCCCCTCCCCCCAAACCTTCCCCCCCTCCCCCCCATACTTACCCCCTCCCCCCCCCACTTACCCCCTCCCCCCTCCCTCCTGGTCAAACCTTGACCCTATGGTCTTCATTTGGAGCCTTTTCAATTTGGCGCTCTTTTGCTCTTTAGGCTAAGGTGGCGTTCTATTTTAGCACGGTCTCCTTTCCCCTAATACTGGAGAACTGGTGAAGGAGTACTCTCTGGGTCCCCCCTCTCCCTTATCCCACTCTATTAGTTTACTATATTGACCCCCCATGTCCCCCTCCCCACCCCCCCCCCACCCCTATCTTCGGCCAGCAAGCATCATTAATGATTTTTGGGTATTGGAATATCTAATCTTTGACAAAATTCTGGTATTTCCTCAGTAAACCTCAGTCTTGCTGAGACCGCATTTTTCCTGCCTATCAGCCACGCTGGGAATCCCCAATTGTACTGAATTTCATGTTCCTGCAGAACTCCTAACAATGGTTTTAAACTCCTTCTTTTTAACGTCTCTTGAGACAGATCTTGATACATTTGAATGTTATGCTGTTCATATTCTATTGGCGGCTTCCCTCTCAATTTTTTCCATAGTTAGTTTTTCTCTTCCCAACTTTCAAATCGCACAATAATATCCCTTGGATTTTCCTGTGATATTTCTCTTGGTCGTCTTATCCTGTGCGCTCGTTCTATTCTTAATGGGGAGGTTGTTTCTCTCTCCAATATTGGATTACAAATTTTCCTTATGATTTCTGGGAGGTCCTCCGCCTGTGTTGTATCTGGAACTCCGCGTATTCGAATATTCTTCCTTCTGTCTCTGTTTTCCTGGTCTTCTAATTTATACGCTTGTTCTCGTTGGTTTATTTGTAATGCTTTTATTTCTTCTTCTAGTTTTTTGACTGAGGTTACATTGGAATCTACTTTTTTCTCTACTTCTTCCACTCTTTCCAGTATATGCCCCATGTTTCTCTCCATTCTTTCCATTTGCGATTTGAGTGATCTTTCTAGGGAGGCGAACATTCCTTCTATTTCAATTTTTGTTGGCAAGAGCGTCCTGTCTTGCATTTATTCCTTATTTCTCTGTTCCAGGTCCATTTCTCCCTCCTGGTCTATTCTAGACTCTGAGAGTGTTTCTAGGTCTGTCTGTGTGTTGGTAGCTCCTTTTTTCTTATCCTTTTTCTTATCTTTTTCTGTCTGGCCACCTCTACCACTTAATGGTTTTTCCGTGGGCTGGTTGTCTCCATTTCCCCCATGTGTCACAAATTTGCTCATCGGGCCCGGGCTTTGGCTTAACTGGGGGACCTTTGGGATTGCCGCTTCTTTCACTGCTTTTCCCCTTGTGCTCATCCTTTACTCCTCCTGATTTTGCGATACTCCAGTTTATTTACCCGTGCTTCTTACTGTGCCTAGGGGGTGGCTGCATGTATCTATAGAGAGTCTGTTTTAAAAGTATAGGAACGTAGGCCCTCTATGTATACTTTTATTTATCGCAGTCTAGAAAAAAACGCACATAAGAGAAAAAAAAAAAAGGTGAAGGGGGCGGGGGAAATAGGTAGGTAGAAAAGTAGAAAAGAGCCCCAAGTGGCTTCTTTACTGTGTAGAACTACAGGCTGGAGAGAGAGGATCTGGGGGTGACAGCCCAAAAGTTCTCTACGGGTTGTCGTGGAAGAATTTCCTCTGGCTTTGTACGCAAATCCACACCATGCCAAAATGTGCACTCCCAGCGTCTCAATGCGCACAAAGCACCAAACAATTCCTTCGTGCTTAAAAGCACGTTTTGTATCAAGCTCTTTGTACAAGGAATGTGAAGTCACTTCATGGCACCAGGAAGAGTCAGAAAACAATGCTGCTTCTAGCTGGAATCTCAAGTTTCTGCCTAGAGCACAGGAAACTCCAAATCCTTTATTCATTGCAAACAAAAGAATAACAAAGCAGGAAGTGATGGCCCCAACAGCGAATCACTTCCCTTAATACAAAATCACATGGCAGGAAATGACAAACAAAAAGGGGAGGGCACTCAAAGAAAGGCAGGGCAAAGGAAGTGCACACACCCCATCTTAGCCAGCATGGAGCCCATTCAGACACTGTTCAAAGTAAAACAATATCTGAATAAAGATCATTCTAATTGTTCATATAGGCTTCAGACAATCTGCGGGGACACTGCTACTGCTGTTGTCAATATACGGTACAAGTACACCAACAAGGCAGATATCAATGTCCTCTCACACAGATATGTATCCATAAAGGATAACGAAGTCCGCAAGAGAGATATAATAGGTTCCTCTCGTTATGCAGACTTCGCTTCTCTAATGTGTATAGTCATTGGAAAGCAAGCAGTCCAGCGCATTGCGCTTGATATCTACAAACCAATAAATGCCCCCATACACACACAGAGAACACGTATCAATCCCATAAGAAGGTTTTCATACTGACCGTTTTACTGCTGGTCTTGATTCAACCCAAGTGCGCTCTACTAGAGCGCTCCTCGATTAAACATCAGACACAGGGAGACAGATGACAATCTATAAAACACACATCCTAGAATAAAATGTCCACATATATAAAATTTTCCACAACAGTCCTTCCTTTTTGTCATATTCTCCCAGTTGTCCCTCGAAAATATATCTCTTTATTACACCTGGAAACTAATCAGTCTTTACAGTCCAGATAAAAACACGGCTTGACATGTAGACTCTGTTCTTCAGGAGCATGACTTATAAGGAGGACACGACATGGTGAGCTGTAGTAATCGCAGATCGGTCTGGGGTCCTCTGTGTCTTGTAAATGGGTCCGGCTTCGGGGCGTCTCATTAAGGAAGATGTGGTCATCTGCTCGGGCTCTGGTCACGCGTCAAATCAGGCAACAGGAGCGCCTCATCACGACATAGAAAGAATAGAAATAAAAACAACATGAGTATATATATTCCCATTTCCATCAACCACGATCCGCTGTAAAATAAAAATTAAATCCCCTCAGATTCCCAGACCCTTCAAAGGTTTCCCAACCTTCACTTAGCTACAGCTCTGGCTCTGCCTTGCAGGGACCCAAACCTTATCCATATGGGCCTGAACTCCAATTCCCAGTATCCCCGATCCAGGTATAACAATCTTTACTTGTAAATTCCCAGAAACCGCCCTTGGACCGCGAGAACTTCCTTGTAGCTTCAACAGTCACATGAAACATTCCATCCTCAATAGGTGTGAATTGTTCAATCGTATCATAAGCTCAAGCCCCCCACCTTGTACATGCAGGAAGCCATGCCATATAAACGATAACCAATTTTACCCTCAAAAAAACATCTCATTAAATTTCATTGACAAGTGTCTGCTCGGAGTCTTCACTAGTTTGTCAATAATCCTCATACCAATCATAACATCATAAATGGCATGTACCGCTGTCATCGCTGGGCACTAAAGCTTGGTGGAGACTCAGAACAGACCGTGCAATCGGTCTCGTTCACTTTCTTAATTAGTCATAGAATACACTTTAAATAATAACTTGGGATGTATTTCATCGTTACCTCTGCTAAAATTTACTAAACAAACAAATACAAAATAAACGAAGATACTACTAATTTCTTTGATGTGGTTGAGCCGCCTCTTGCAGTGGCTGGCGTGGTCTCATCCATCAAGCTTCTTTACAAACGACCCAGTCAACTAGTTGGGAAAAATGAAAACCAATTACCGTGTCAGGGTCCAGGAGAGACTCCTGAACCCTTTTGAAGTTCATGTTACAGTGATCGCACTTACCCCATCACCTGAGAATAGACGTAACAGCCGATGAGGGGAGTACGACCCTGGTTTTCGGTTGACCTCCAAACAAACCTTATGACAATGTCCCCGCCCTCGGGACTGTGTTCACTGCACAATCTGTGCGTGTCTCCCCGTCGCCTGTAATTACTTACAATCTCCTGTAATACCTGGAACCATTGGGAGGTTCTTAGCATCTAAAATGGGAACCTACTTCACCAGACTGCTGCTTGCCGATTCAAATTCTATCGAAGAAAGACAGTCTTGGCACAAACTTGATTAGAATTAGAAAGATTAGTGTTATTAGTTCGAAAAACTGTCACTTTTACATTTATCTATCCCCCCTTGAAATAGCCTATGATACTTTCACCTCCTTAGACTCGTATTTATCCATGTGTACAGCTGTCTACATACACCTGCTCTCTATGTACAAACACTTGCAGAGACTTCTTGGACCTGAAAAATACTTATAAGCAGAAATCATTACTCCATCCCTCATATTTATCCTGCAGAGAATGGCAAACAAAAATGACATCCCTGTAAATTTTTAATGACATTCTTTCAAAACCGATTCAATCAAAACTCTCTGTAACCCTTACTTTTATGGTTCCTCCAAAAAAAAACAACAGCCACGACGCGTTGGAGGATCGCCGCAGTAAGTTTGAACATATTCACGTTACATACAAACATTCCGATACAAATGTTCATAGTTTCCAAAACAAAAATGAAAAAACAAAAACCAGCCGGAATTCTGCCTGCACTCTTTCAGCAATAGAAGAAAATACAATGGGGAAAATATGAGAATAGCGTGAGAGCCTTACATAGACCAGCTATACAATGCTCTCCTCTGAGGGTCACCAAAACGTGTACCACACGCATCATTACAGATTTCTAAAACCGCAGCGAAACCACATCCACTCCAGAGGGATACCCAAATAGTATCCATGGCAATCTTTTAAAGGGGTCTAAAGGCCTTTGCCCCCAACACTAGGCTTTGTGCACCGTGTAACTGTCTGACTGTGGGAAGCCTTCCTTCCCATGCGATTCGAATCGACTTATCGTCTTACCTCTCGCGTCCGAGAGAAACCGTTGCACCCATTTAGGGGATCACCGTCCGGTGCCTTCTTCTACGGTGGATTGACGGACTACAACCACTATCTGGTCCAGTCCCTCAACTAGAAAACCCTAACTGAGGCATCATCTCTATGGCTTGTTGTCCCAACACTCCTGGCACAGAACTAGAGTAACTATGCCAAATGATTTGTCAACAACCACAGATCAACCCCCAAATTAGGCCTCTACCCCTCACAGTGTATGCATCCCATACACTGCGTTGCCAGACTAAACTACACAGTGACAGAAGACTTGCCCCTTTACCACCTGCAAAACAATGTGGCTTCTCTCTGTATCTAGATGTTAGAACAATACTGGTGATGCCCCCTCTGTTTGCTCTCACATACTACTCTCTACCCAAAACTGTAGAGCACAAAACAGCATAAAACTTCACAAAAACAACTGAAATTAAAATTTTAAAACACTCTTTCAAACACCAAACTGTTTCCATTGTCCTTCAGAGCACAGATCTTATTGCTCACCTTTCAGAAACCCCCAAACTCCTTCCACCAACTTCAAAGACATGTTGTGTCTCAAAATGGCCGACAAAAGCCAGGCCACCACAAAATGGTGGATGAAATCTGGACCACCGCAAAATGGCCGACGAAATGCCAGGCCACCACAAAATGGTGCCATTAACATATGCAATGCAGTTGTTCCCGCCAAAACCAGCATTTCCTCCCTACTAGCCAAAACCTTTCCCCACGAGAACTGGGAAACATTGAACATCAAAAATGAACACTTAAAAACATTTTAAGAGCAATCTTTACACACTCAAAGCTACTTCAACTCAGACCCTTTGGCCAACTTAAACAGCACAAAAAAAATGTTAGTTATATGAAACACAACATAGCATACTATTAGAAACAACAACACTTTTTTCTCAAAATTCATATACTCTGAATTAGTCACCGCACACACAGTAACACAATGCAACACAATGTTGCTTGTATGCGTTCTTAGAACATCAGAATTCTCTTCCCTCAGGGCGTCGCCCCCTCCCCTATTCAAGCAAAAGCAAGTTTTAAAACCAAAGCCTTTCTTTCCTACTAACAATGAAAGATGCAATGGGGGAGGTGCATGAATTTCCCTCTGAGATACTCAAAGAAAATGCCCAAACGATTAGAAATGCAAAGATAAAAAAAAAAAAATAACACACACCGTTAAGGGTACCAAAAACTCACAGTTAAAGTTAGTTTTTCTATCTATTGAAATTCAGTGTACAGTAGAGATTTCACTTTAAACCGATATTAACCACTTCCAGACCTTAGGTGTTTTTCAGATTTGGTGTTTGCAAGACTAAAACAGTTTTTTCTGCTAGAAAATTACTTAAAACCCCCAAACATTATATTTTTTTTTTCGAACACCCTAGAGAATAAAATAGTGGTCATTGAAATACTTTTTGTCACACCGTATTTGCGCAGCGGTCTTACAAGCGCACTTTTTTTTGGAAAAAATTCACTTTTTTTAATTCAAAAATAAGACAACAATAAATTTGGCCCAATTTTTTTATATATTGTGAAAGATAATGTTACGCCTAGTAAAATGATACCCAACATGTCACGCTTAAAAATTGCGCCCGCTCGTGGCATGGCGTCAAACTTTTACCCTTAAAAATCTCGATAGCCGATGTTTAAAAAATTCTAGAGGTTGCATTTTTTGAGCTACAGAGTAGCTCTAGGGCTAGAATTATTGCTCTCGCTCTAACGATCGCGGCGATACCTCACTTGTGTGATTTGAACACCGTTTTCATATGCGGGCGCTACTCGCGTATGCGTTCGCTTCTGCGCGCGAGCTCGTCGGGACGGGGCGCTTTAAAAAATTATTTTTTTTGTTTTCTTATTTATTTTTATTTATTTTATTACTTTTTACACTGAAAAAATAAATAACAAATTGATCACTTTTATTCCTATTACAAGGAATGTAAACATCCCTTGTAATAGAAAAAAGCATGACAGGTCCTCTTAAATATGAGATCTGGGGTCAAAAAGACCTCAGATCTCATATTTGGGCTTAAATGCAAAAAAAAAAAAAATTTGAAATGTCATTTTTTCAAATGACAAAAAAAATTTGTCTCTTTAAGAGGCTGGGCGGGACTGACGTTTTGACGTCACTTCCGCCCAGCAGAGCTATGGTGACGGGCGAAGGGGATTTTTCCTTCAGTCTCGTCCCCGCTCAGATGCCGAACGGTCCCGATCGCCTCCGCCGCTACCGACGGCTCCGATAAGCGGCGGAGGGCGCGGGAGAGCGGCGGGAGGGGGGGGGGCCCTCTCCCACCACCGATAACAGCGATCTCGTGGCAAATCCGCCGCGGAGACCGCCGTTATCATTTACCAGACCGCGCACACTAAAGATTGATACCTCGGTTGTGGCAGCAGCTGCTGCCGTATCCGAGATATCAATCTTTAAAAAATGGACGTACATCGTCGTGCGCAGGTCTGGAAGTGGTTAAAAACAAAAACGCAATAGTTTTACTAAAAAGTATGCACAAATGACTAAACCTGAAGATTGAATTCATACAAAGAAAAACAAAAATGATGCCTCAGGTAGCATGGCTGAACACACACAAAGAAACACACGATGGAGTTTTCAAAACAAAATGGTGTCCTTAGCATGACCAAACACACACACACACACACACACACACACACACACACACACAAAGGAAAACAAGATAGAGTCTTAGAAAAAAAAACAAAATGGTGTCCTCAGCATGATCAAACACACACACAAAGGAACACAAGATAGAGTCTTCAAAACGAACAGTGAGAAAACCTATTTAGACTAGCAAATTTCAACACAATACGGTTTCTCCTGTATAAGCGCTAACAAGACCAAACCATGCCTCTTACAAACAAAAAAACACTGTTGTAAAAAAACAGACTGCTACTTAACTCATACCAAAACGTTAGACAAACTATAATAGTTACACACTTTACAAAGTTATTTCACACGGTAACCAGCACTATGAAATGACTCAGCCACACAATGTTATGTCATTCAATCTCTGCCGCACATTTAAAACATAAACTAGCACACTCCATGCATACCATCACGTTGTACTACAGAAAATGGTTTTACATTTAACATAAACCCCATACAAAGACCCTCTAGGCTGTATTGACCAGGGGTCTACAGAGGGCAGTAATATAGACTTCTATCCCCAGTCAATACAACCATCCCTCCCAGTACAAATATAAATCCCCGTCCTTGTACAAAAAAGAGTGAAACCGCAAAAATTAGTTATTTTGCAATCAGCTATCAAAGAGACTAGATGCCGGTTCTAGAACAAAAACAATTTCAAAAACTGAAATGGAGTTTGTCTTACCAAACTTTGCCGGCCTTTTTCTGTCCCAGAACCGGGGACCCAATCTCTCCTCTCGGATCGCTGTGCTGGAACTAAGTTGGCTCCTGGTTGGCTCGCCGAAAATGTCGTGGAAGAATTCCATCGGGCTTTGTACGCAAATCCACACCGTGCCAAAATGTGCACTCCCAGCGTCTCAATGCGCACAAAGCACCAAACAATTCCTTTGTGCTTAAAAGCATGTTTTGTATCAAGCTCTTTGTACAAGGAATGTGAAGTCACTTCATGGCACCAGGAAGAGTCAGAAAACAATGCTGCTTCTAGCTGGAATCTCAAGTTTCTGCCTAGAGCACAGGAAACTCCAAATCCTTTATTCATTGCAAACAAAAGAATAACAAAGCAGGAAGTGATGGCCCCAACAGCGAATCACTTCCCTTAATACAAAATCACATGGCAGGAAATGACAAACAAAAAGGGGAGGGCACTCAAAGAAAGGCAGGGCAAAGGAAGTGCACACACCCCATCTTAGCCAGCATGGAGCCCATTCAGACACTGTTCAAAGTAAAACACTATCTGAATAAAGATCATTCTAATTGTTCATATAGGCTTCAGACAATCTGCGGGGACACTGCTACTGCTGTTGTCAATATACGGTACAAGTACACCAACAAGGCAGATCTCAATGTCCTCTCACACAGATATGTATCCATAAAGGATAACGAAGTCCGCAAGAGAGATATAATAGGTTCCTCTCGTTATGCAGACTTTGCTTCTCTAATGTGTATAGTCATTGGAAAGCAAGCAGTCCAGCGCATTGCGCTTGATATCTACAAACCAATAAATGCCCACACACACACAGAGAACACGTATCAATCCCATAAGAAGGTTTTCATACTGACCGTTTTACTGCTGGTCTTGATTCAACCCAAGTGCGCTCTACTAGAGCGCTCCTCGATTAAACATCAGACACAGGGAGACAGATGACAATCTATAAAACACACATCCTAGAATAAAATGTCCACATATATAAAATTTTCCACAACAGGGTTTATTGCTCAAAAGAGCCACCTGCCAGCAGTAAGAACAGCCGCGGGTCCGAATCAAACCCACGACTTTCCTGCCCCCCCCCCCTTTTTTTTTTTTTTTCTTCTTCTGTGCTAATACAGCCTCTCTTTTTTCCATCCAAATATATTAGATTTTTGACTTCGTTTATACACCATTGTTTATAGTAGTCACCAAAATCTTATCATTTTTCGCGGTTTTCCCTTTGCTTGTTCTCACCATTTCCGACTTCCATATAGGAAACTCATATAGGCAGTGTGAGCAATATAGACATTAATATGCATGGATACTGTCTATTTCTCTTTCGAAAAATGTATGCTGTTCATTCATTTTATATCAGTCTCCAGTATCAGTCTGTCCCCATGACCTCACAATGCAGAATCTCAGTACTCTGTAATATGCTGGATTATGCTGTATTTTTACCGGAGTATTCTCCACATTTAGTACTGTTCACTGCCAGGTCACATGTATACTGCAGCCAATAAGATATGATGTAGACCATAAAACCTTGCTGGAAGCCCATAAAATTCCACGCGTGTTCCAGGCATATTCTAAAGTTCTCAGAGTATCTTAATTGTCCCAGTAGAAAAGGAGAGAAAAAAGAAAGGAACCACCGACAAACATTATAGATGCGAGTACGGGCAGTGATATTGATAGGCGCATATCCCTTGTATCCCTTGTTACTTTTACTCATACCAGGGTAGTCCAATTGTTGACTCCTTTAATACAGATGTCCGCTGTCTCATTGATATATATATTTTTTTCTTAATTCATATAAAGTATTGTACTCGGGGGGCGTGGCCTGGACAGCGAGCAGGATGGACGCACACTAAAGGAGCTCCGTGCAAAACACACAGCCAAAAGCCTTTTCCCCTGCTATTTGGTCTACAGAAATGGGCAAACTGAGTTATCAGACCCCGCACACCCGAACACGCAGCAATTCGACCGCATCCTCATCCAGGAGCATCCCAGATCTCTTCAAATCTGCCTCGGCCTCACGAAGCAAAGTGGCACCACTCAAAATGGCGCGGCCCCAGCATGAAGACGAGGACTTCAGCGAGGACTCGCAATACAACGCTGAGGACTCAGGTAGGAGCCGACCCCGCTCTGGAAAGCCCTTAACTGTTGCGGACATGTCTGTAATAGCAGCAGACATCAAGGCCACCTTTTCGGCGGCAATTACGGACCTGAAGTCCAACATCCTTGTCCTGTCTGACAAGATGGAGGCAGTTGAGACGAAGGGGAAGCAAAGAGACAGGGCTATACACAGGCTGGAAAAGGTAGCGGACACTCATGCGGCTCATTTTATTGAAATGAGCCGACATTTAGAAGACCTGGACAATCGTGGACGCAGGTGTAACATTAGGGTGAGGGGGATACCGGAATCGGTGGAAACTGAACAAATCGTCCCCGCGCTACAACGGGTATTCAATTCTTTATTAGAAAGACAGGAGGACACAGACATAGAATTTGTCAGGGCTCACAGAGCCAGGGGACCTGATGATGCACCATGGAGAGACATTGTGTGTTGTTTGCAAAGCTTCCAGCTTAAGGAAGACATAATGAGAAAAGCCTGCAGAAATGACCACATTGCATTTAATGGCGCCAACATCATGCTATATTAGGACTTATCCCAAATAACGTTAAAAAATCGTAGAGCCTTGCGCCCCCTGCTGGAGGGCTTAAGAGAGAGGGAAATAAAATACAACTGGCGATTCCCCTTCGCTCTTGTGGTAACTATCTCTGGTAAACAACATACCCTGCGCTCCCCAGCAGACCTACCGTACTTCTGTGAAGCCCTACGTCTTGAACCTGTGGACCTCCCCGACTGGTATCAGGAATACACCCTACCACCCCTCACCAGAAGTCCCCCTGAATCACCCTTCTCTACACCTGACAAACAAAAAGACAAAAAACAGAAACAAGGCCGTGGAGGGAGCTCCCAAGCTGGAACACCTGCTCCCCGCTCTACACCCGCGAGGAATCGTGCCTATGAATGAACACTGTCAGGCTGCCTAAGCTTCACATGGAGAAATGCAAGCATATAGCAAGATGGTAAGACCTGGAAACTATTTTTGTGGATCTGCGCTATGAGGTGACCACTGTTAATCCAGACATTGAATTTCATAAAGTATTGTACTCACCACTCTGATGCATCTCACAAGACAGGGTGTAAACTGCTACAGTGGTTCAGATCTTACCATTCAGTTGAACATGTTGGGGGCATCAAAAACAATTACACACTTCTTTCATTTGGTCCGTTTTGCTCAAGCTGCACTGGGTCTCTGCGTATGGGGCCAGGACCGGGATCCATATACTGTGTTAGGGCTCACGGCTCTCCTCCTCACCTCGGCACCGCTGCCCATTCACTCTGGAGAGCCAGCCAGCCAGGAATGCTCTAATGCTGCTGCGGAAGGCTCCCAACCCACCTCACGGCGCCGTTCACCCCCCGCACCGCGAGCCTTCCTTCATGTACTGTCCTAGTGACGCTCCACGCCGCCGCCACCCAGACAGGAGAGCCTCCTCCTATTTGCGGACACTTGCACCACTAGTATTGCGGTCCCCGCGCAGACCCGACCTGGCCGAGGAGGGAGGGGGGGAGCCTAGCACAGAGTCAGCTTCTCCATACAGGGGCAGCGGTCTGGCAGGGAAGAGGGACCGGGCCGGCCACTAGACGTCTCCTGGATCAGCGCTGGGCTGGAGAGCGGAGGCTCCCATCCAGCTGCTCCTCCACGCCGACCGAGCCATTCCTAGACTCCTCCCTCCGGAACCCGCCCACATCTGGGCCGTATAGTTTGCACCTAAACGTAGTTGGCGTTTACTGCACTTGGGCTGTATAGTTTGCACCTAAACGTAGTTCGTGTTTACTGCACTTGTGCCGTATAGTTTGCACCTACACGTATTTGGTGTTTACTGCATTTGGGCCATATAGTTTGCACTTAAACCTGCTTGTAGTTTACTGCACTTGGGCCGTATAGTTTGCACCTAAACGTAGTTGGCGTTTACTGCACTTGTGCCGTATAGTTTGCACCTACACGTATTTGGTGTTTACTGCACTTGGGCCATATAGTTTGCACTTAAACCTACTTGTAGTTTACTGCACTTGGGCCGTATAGTTTGCACCTAAACGTAGTTGGCGTTTACTGCACTTGGGCCATATAGATTGCACCTACACGTATTTGGTGTTTACTGCACTTGGGCCGTATAGTTTGCACTTAAACCTACTTGTAGTTTACTGCACTTGGGCGGTATAGTTTGCACCTACACGTATTTGGTGTTTACTGCACTTGGGCCGTATAGTTTGCACCTAAACGTAGTTGGCGTTTACTGCACTTGGGCCGTATAGTTTGCACTTAAACCTACTTGTAGTTTACTGCACTTGGGCCGTATAGTTTGCACCTAAACGTAGTTGGCGTTTACTGCACTTGGGCCGTATAGTTTGCACTTAAACCTACTTGTAGTTTACTGCACTTGGGCCGTATAGTTTGCAACTAAACGTAGTTGGTGTTTACTGCACGTGTGCCGTATAGTTTGCACCTACACGTATTTGGTGTTTACAGCACTTGGGCCATATAGTTTGCACTTAAACCTACTTGTAGTTTACTGCACTTGGGCCGTATAGTTTGCACCTAAACGTAGTTGGCGTTTACTGCACTTGGGCCGTATAGTTTGCACTTAAACCTACTTGTAGTTTACTGCACTTGGGCCGTATAGTTTGCACCTAAACGTAGTTGGTGTTTACTGCACTTGTGCCGTATAGTTTGCACCTACACGTATTTGGTGTTTGCTGCACTTGGGCAGTATAGTTTGCACTTAAACCTACTTGTAGTTTACTGCACTTGGGCCGTATAGTTTGCACCTAAACGTAGTTGGCGTTTACTGCACTTGGGCCGTATAGTTTGCACCTACACGTATTTGGTGTTTACTGCACTTGGGCCGTATAGTTTGCACTTAAACCTACTTGTAGTTTACTGCACTTGGGCCGTATAGTTTCCACCTAAACGTATTTGGTGTTTACTGCACTCGGGCTGTATAGTTTGCACCTACACGTATTTGGTGTTTACTGCACGTGGGCCGTATAATTTGCACCTACACATATTTGGCGTTTACTGCACTTGGGCCATATAGTTTGCACCTAAACGTATTTGGTGTTTACTGCACTTGGGCCATATAGTTTGCACCTAAACCTACTTGTAGTTTACTGCACTTGGGCCGTATAGTTTGCACCTAAACGTAGTTGGCGTTTAATGCACTTGTGCTGTATAGTTTGCACCTACACGTATTTGGTGTTTACTGCACTTGGGCCGTATAGTTTGCACCTACACGTATTTGGTGTTTACTGCACTTGGGCCGTATAGTTTGCACCTAAACCTACTTGTTGTTTACTGCACTTGGGCCGTATAGTTTGCACCTAAGCGTATTTGGTGTTTACTGCAAGTGTGCTCATTAGTTTGCACATAAAGCTACTTGGTGTGTACTGCACGTGTCCTCTGCAGTTTGCACCTAAAGCTATGAAGTGGGTGTACTGATTTTGTCCTCTTCAGGCTATTATAATGTCTGGAAGGACAACAAAGAGAGTCACGAGGGCAAGCAGGCTCTGTATCTAGAGGCAACAGTGCTGGTGGTGGACACGGTGCATGCTTTTCAGCACGTGGCCATTGCACACACTCTTCCCTCTTTTCGGGAGTTGGCTGGGTTGAGCCTCAACATGCAGACAAATTGGTAGAGTGGATGACCAAGCCATTCTTGTCCTCATCCTCTCTCACCCAGGCTCAGGGTACTTTGTCTGGGAAATTAGCTGCCAAGGCGTCCTCTTCCCTCTGCTCAATGCCATCACTTACTCCTTCCCTAGTCCCACCATGTCCTCCTGAGGAGTCCCCCAAACTGTTTAAACACAGTGTTGGGTACATGCTGCATGTCTATGCGCAGCGTTTTGAAGGCACCGATGATGGATCACAGATAGAGGAAGGCAGTAATGTGAGCCCAGAGAGGGGGTGCCCGAGAGGGACAGCAATCTGGCAGTCATGTTCCCCCAGCTGCAGCATACTGCCAGGTTTTCGACAGTGATGAGGAGGGAGGGGATGATGAGGTCACTGACTGTACGTGGGTGCCTGATAGGAGAGAGGAGGAGGAGGAAGAGGCACAGGCACATCTCCAAAGAGGCAGGATGCCCTCCAGGGGCCAGCTTAAGGGCAGCACACCAACTGCATTACATCGCAGAGCTACGCCTGTGCAGGGCGCTGCTGTGTCTCAACGTTGCTGCAAAAGTTCTTTGGTGTGGGCCTTTTTTGAGACATGTGCATCAGATCGCACCGTTGCTATTTGCAACATATGTCTCAAGCGTATCTCGCGTGGCCAAAACATCACCCGCTTGAGCACCACATGCTTGACCAGACATATGTCGACCTGCCATGCAGTTCGTTGGCAAGCATACCATTAAAACCCACACCAAAAAACAAAGCAGACCTCCCCTTGCCCCTCATCAGCTGGGACCTCCAACCCCACTAGACCCTCAGTCCTCTCTGAAGCCTGCACTGATAGGACTGAAGGTGTATAACTAGGTGTGTCACAACCTAGTAGTACATGCGGGCAATCTACTGATGGTACCAGCCAAATTTCCCTGCCCCAGCTGCTGCAGCGCCAAAAGAAGTACTCTCCCAGCCATTTACATACCCAGCGGTTGAATGGTAGCTTAGCGAAATTGCTGCCTTTTCAGTTAGTAGATTCTGCCCCCTTTCGTGAGTTTGTGGAATGTGCGGTACCTCAGTGGCAAGTTCCCAAACGCCACTTTTTCTCATGGAAGGCGATTCCGGCTCTCTACCGCTATGTAGAAGGCAATGTCCATGCCTCGCTGGACAGGGCGGTCAGTGGTAAGGTGCATATCACCGCTGACTCATGGTCCAGCAGGCATGGACAGGGACATTACCTCTCTTTCACGGCGCATTGGGTGACTCTGCTGGCAGCTGGGAATGACGCAGGGCAAGGTACAGTAGTGTTGGAGGTTTGTTTCGCCACCACGCCTCCAAAACACTCCTACCGGTTGTGACACACCTTTCTCCTCCACCCCCTCCTCTTCTTCTTCCTCTGTGGCCTCTCCCTGTGCTGATGTGTTCTCGGAACCAGCCGTGCTGCGTAGGCGTACGAGGGGCTACGCAGGAATGCAGGCAAAGAGATGCCATGCGGTGCTAGAGCTGGTGTGCTTGGGAGACAGGAGCCACACTGGGGCAGAGGTTCTGTCAGCTCTGCAGGGGCAGGCTCAGAGGTGGTTGACGCCACGCCAGCTTAAGCCAGGAATGGTGGTTAGTGACAATGGCACCAACCTCCTCTCTGCCCTGCGACAGGGACAACTGACCCATGTGCCCTGTTTTGCTCATGTTCTGAATTTGGTGGTACAGCGGTTCTTGGGCAGGTACCCCGGGCTTACAGGATGTCCTGAAGCAGGCCAGGAAAGTCTGTGTGCATTTCCGAAGGTCATATAATGCCACTGCTCGGCTGACAGACCTCCAAAGGGAATACAACCTGCCCAAGAACCGCCTAATCTGTGACATGCCCACCAGATGGAACTCTACATTGGCCATGCTGCAGCGGCTGCACACACAGCAGAGGGCCATCAATGAGTACCTGTGCCAATATGGCAGCAGAACTGGGTCAGGGTAGCTTGGTTTTTTTCCCCACGCCAGTGGGCCTTGATCAGGGATGCATGCACTGTCCTGTCACCATTTGAGGAGGCCACAAGGATGGTGAGCAGTGACAGTGCATGCATCAGTGAGACTGTCCCTCTTTTTCACATGTTGGAGCACACACTACGTGGAATAATGGACAGGGCCCTTGAGGCAGAACAGAGGGAGGAGGACTTCCTTACCTCTCAAGGCCCCCTTTATCCAGACAGTGGTCCTGCTTGCCCGCCTAGCACACAGGAAGAGGACGAGGAGGAAGAGGAGGAGGATTGTATCATCAGCATGGAGGTGGAGCCTAGCACTCAGCAGCAGCAGTCTTTAAGGGATGATTTACAGTCCCAAGGAACCCATGGACTTTTACGTGGCTGGGATGAGGTGGCTGCGGATCTTGTTGTCCTCAGTGACCCAGAGGACTGTGCCCCGAATGCCTCAGCAAACCTACGCTGCATGGCCTCCCTGATCCTGCAAAGCCTGCGTAAGGATCCTTGTATTCGTGGTATAAAGGAGAGGGATCATTACTGGCTGGCAACTCTCCTTGATCCACGTTACAAGAGTAAGGTTGCGGAGCTCATCTTGCCATCGCAGAGGGAGCAAAAGATGAAACATCTTCGGGAGGCCTTGCAGAAAGATCTGTGCAACGCGTTCCCAGATCCTGGGGGATTACCAAATCCTGGTCCTGGACAACGTGTTGCTGAGGCTTAGGTGAGTCACAGAAGGTGGAGAAGGTGGCCGTCTGACCGATGCGTTCAGACATTTTTTTAGTACGCAGCCCCAAGGTATGACCGGTTCCAGCAACCATCACCAGCGTCTGGTTTACATGGTGCGGGAGTACCTAGGGGCAAGATCAGACGTGGACACCTTCCCCACCGAAAATCCTCTGGCTTACTGGGTCTTGAGGATGGATCACTGGCCAGAGCTTGCACAGTACGCAACTGAGCTACTGGCTTGTCCTGCATCCAGCGTTCTTTCAGAACGTGTATTCAGTGCTGCTAGAGGCTTTGTGACCGATCACAGGGTGTGCCTCTCCACCGACTCCGTCGATCGACTGACCTTCATAAAAATGAATCAGGCTTGGATCAACACCAGCTACCAAGCACCTGATGCTGATGTAACTGAATAATTTTTTGCAAATGTCAGATCCCTTGGAGACTGCCTATGCTGATGCTGAGTGACTGTCCTGTTATGCTGCTGACTGAATATCCTTTTCCTCCTCAATGATCTTGCTGATAGCTAGTAAGAACATCGTTGGTTCTGGGCACCGCCACCAGTGCCTAAGGCCCAATTTTTCTGCCCCTGTTTAACAGGGGTGTATATTAACAATTTTGGATGCAATACTTTGCATGTGGCTCTTTGCTGCGCTCCAATTACAGTATCTGTGAGGGGTTGCAGTGTTGTGGCAACGCCACCAGTGACTAAGGCCCAATTTTTCTTCCCCTGTTCAACAGGGACGTGTAAATACAATTATTGATCTAATATTTCACAGCAGGGCGTTCCAGCACCCACCAAGACTAACTGTGAGGGCTTACCGTGTTGTGGCAACACCAACACCTAGGTCCCAAATTTCTGCAGAATATATACGGCAGGCCTCTACTTTCAAACATCCAAATTACAAACGACTCCTACTTGCAAACGGAAGGAGACAACAGGAAGTGAGAGGAAATCTACCCATAGGAAGGGAAATGCTCTTCTCTAAGACGTGTCTCCTGTCCACTGATGCTTTATCACAATCCTTGTTTCACAAAAAAAAAAAAAAAAAATCATTTGTCATTGGGTTGGGACAGAAAGTGAGGTGCAATCTTCTGAACAGATGCACACAGACAGCAAAACAAATGTTACAGGGGTGATAACCCTTCTCTATGTTTTCAGAAAAGCTTAAAAAAAGATTTTAGGGTTAAAGCTACACTTTAAAGAAGTACCAGTTAAAAATTACAAATAGATTCTACTTAACAACAAACCTACAGTCCCATAGGGCCAAAGGGGCTTTTTAATGATCTGGGGGGAGGGGGGGCGGGGAAACCCATGCCATTTTTCTCAGTGATTTTCATCAATATTGCAGGGACCAAACATTAGATTAAAGCCGCAAGCAGTCTTAAATAACTTTTTTCTTGTAGTAATCTTATTTTGTGCAGGCACAGTTCTAAACACGTGCCACTACTATAGACACCCAGCAGGTACGATATTTAAAGGATTTTTTTTTTTTTTTTCACTTTAAGCATCATTAAAATCGCTGCTCCAGAAAAAACAACAGTTTTTAAAAGTTTTTTTCCATTGATACATGTACCCTGGTGAAAGACCCGGGTCCCCAAACCCGTTTTTCGACAATAACTTGTATATTGGGCTTTAAAATTAGCACTTTTGAATTCGAACGTTCGAGTCCCATAGACGACAATGGGGTTCGATACGTTCGCGCGAACGTTAGGTCTGTTCGAACGTTCTGGTGCGAACCGAACACGGGGTGTTTGGCTCATCCCTAGTCAGAAGCATATATATATATATTTTTTTTCTTCTTAATTTTTCTTTATTGTTTTCCAAATATTAGCATTACATATTTTCTTACAAAGGGTATAAAATATATATTCCAAATATATAAGTTCTATTAATCCTATTTATTACTCCTGTCCAATACCTAAAAAGCTTAGGGCACCTCAAGACCATGTGGATCAGGTCTCCTGTTGCCTTACATCTGGGGCATTCATCGCTCTGATTCCAGCCTAGATCAAACCTTTTTTTAGGGGTATAGTAAACACGATGCAATAGAAATAGATGTGATCTCTGTGCTGGGGCAATTGAGACCAGAGCCCCTCTATATAAGATCTTACTCCACTGCTCCGAGGTTACTGGCCCTAGATCTATTTCCCATCTTTCGCGGCTCTTAGAAGTGCCACTTTGGTTTATGGCTCTGGCCCCCAGGTTGCCATATATCTCTGAAATTAAGCCTTTTGAACTATTAGTTTGAGTTATTTTAAGAAGAACGGGAATCTGAGTCATAACAATCGGTTGTGTCCTGAACTGGGTTTGGATGGCGTGTCTAATCTGTAAGTATTTGTAAAACGTCTTATTAGGTATATTGAATTCGTATCTAAAATCCGAGAACGTTTTCATGAGGTTGCCCTCATACAGATGGAGTGGCCGTGTAATTCCCTGTCTCTCCCACTCTCTAGATTTCTCTATATCCTTACTTTCTGTTAAGTTCTTGTTGTTCCAGAGAGGGGGCAAACTCGGTTACCCCGGTATATCCCAACAGGGCCTTCGTTGTCTGCCATACTTTGCTATATAGTTTATAGTTTATAGCTTTATAGTTGGACATTTATGAGTAAATGAGTTTGCCTCCAGGGCTTCTACCAATATTTTATGTGGGGCCCCTGAAAGCATTAATCTGTAGCTATCGTTATCTGGTTTTTGGGTGCCACAACCCGCTAGATGCTGTAGCTGGGACGCTAACAAATATAGTCTCGGGTGTGGGACCGCCATCCCCCCCTCCTTTACGGGGAGTTGCATAGTCTGTAAACTAATTCTGGCCTGTCCTCCTTTCCACATTAACTCCCTGAATAATGTTTCCATTCTTTTAAACCATATTTGACTTACCCAAATCGGAGCATTGTGAAGTACATATAATATCTGGGGAAGCCAAATCATCTTTATTAAGTTGCATCGCCCAGCTACAGAGAGAGGGAGGCGGTTCCAAATATCTTTTTTTCGTTTCAATTTAAGTAATAGCGGAACTATATTTTTGCTGATATATTCCTTAACATCTCGAGTAATCCAGACCCCCCCGAGTAATTTAGTTTTGTGACAATTTTCAACTGGGTCATTTTAACTATCGTCTGGACACATAGTGGGTCTGTTGGAAGCAAAGCCGACTTATCCAGGTTGATGGCCAGTCCCGAGAACCGTCCAAACTCCCTGACCATTTGGACCACTGGATCCAGCGAGCGATCAACATCTCCTATAAAGAACGGGACATCGTCTGCAAATAGCGATATCCTGTCTTCCACCGAGCCCCTTCTAAAACCCTGTATATCTTCCTTAAGCCTAGCTTTAATAGCTAAAGGTTCCATAGCGAGTGCAAACAGGAGTGGGGAGAGGGGGCAACCCTGCCTCGTTTCCCTTTCCAGTTTGAATTGATCTGACATTTCGCCATTTATTAAAATTTTTGCTCGTGACTCGCTATACAGGAGTTTGACCCACCTAATAAAAGATGGGCCGAATCCGAAACTCTCTAATACCTTCCATAGGTATGGCCACTCAAGGCTGTCAAATGCCTTAGCGGCATCAAGGGCCAACAGTGCTCTAGGGCCCTCCTTGTCGTTGGGGATCTTTATATTTATATTTAAAAAGGCCCTTCTGATGTTAATGCTTGTTGACCTGTTTGAAATGAACCCTGACTGATCAGGGTGAATAAGGCTCTCAATACACCCATTTAAGCGAGTTGCCAGGACCTTGGCCACAATTTTTACGTCCATGCAGAGCAATGAGATTGGTCGATAGGAGGAGGGATCTAATTGATCCTTTCCCTCTTTGTGAATTACAATAACCGTTGCTTCTACCATAAAGGGAGGGAGATGCCCCTCAGAGAAAGCGCATTTCAATGTCTGCAGCAGTTCTGGTAACAATACTTTGCCATATCGCTTGTAAATCTCTATTGGAAGCCCGTCAGGGCCAGGTGATTTATGGCTAGACATCCCCGCCACTGCGAGCTGTATTTCTTCCAGTGTAACAGGGGATTTCAAGTTTTTTTTTGTCCTTTTCTGACAAAGTTGGAATTGGAATTCCCTGAAAAAAGGTTTCCATGCCGTCATTTCCTCCCCTGGATTTGTACAGGGATTTATAGAAGTCATAGAACGTGTGTCTTTTCTCCCTTCCATCAGTGGAAATTTCACCTGTTGGAACCCTAATTGCTGCAATATTGGAAGAGGGGGTGTTAGCCCGAACCAGCAAAGACAGCACTCGTCCCACTTTCTCTCTTTCACCAAATTGAGTTTGTCTCTGGAAGATTTGGCGATTTTCTGCCTTTCTCATAATAGCCATTCTATAGATCTGCTGTTTATCCAGCCATTCTCTTTGCCTATACGAGGACGGATCCACAATGTATCGTTGTTCGGCTACCATCACCTCACGCCTAAGATCCTCTCCCCTCGCCCTGGATTCCCTTTGTAGTCTTGCCACCCTCTGAATCAGCAAGCCCCTTAAATAAGCCTTTAGAGAGTCCCAGACCACATCAACCGCCGCCGAGCCTGTATTAATTTGAACATATTCTTTCAGGCTGTTCAGCAATTTTTGTGGTTCGCCAAGCAGCTCTAGCCAATATGGACTAATTTTCCACTCTCTTGAAGGGGTTCTCTCAACCTTCCTAATTACTAGTTCTATCGGAGAGTGGTCTGAAACCCCTCTTGGGCTATACTCTATCTCCTTCACCATGCCCAATACCAATTCATTGCCCAACGCCATATCAATTCTGGACAAAGTAGCATGGGAGCTAGAAAAACAAGAGTATTGCCGAGTCTGGGGGTGGCGGATACGCCAGATATCCCTTAGTGCTGTTTCCTCCATGAACTGAGCTAACCGGCCCCCTCGTTCTGTATTTGGTTCAAGGACTTTGTTATAGTCGCCCACTGCTATCAAGGGAATACTCGATTTATCCAACATAAATTCCACTAATTTCTGTAGGACAGCGAAGTTAAAGGGGGGGCGGTGTAGATGTTAGCTAGTACATAGGGCCTATTCTCAATAGTACAAGACAAGAATATATATCGTCCCTGTTCGTCTATCCAACTCTTTTCACAAGTAAATGACACCCCCTTTCCCCACCATTATGCTCACCCCCCTCGAATATGAGGAGTGTACAGAATGGTAGCGAAACAGAAATTTCCGTGAGCCCAACTGGGCCATTCTATCTCTAGTTCAGTGTGTCTCCTGTAAGCAGAGTATCCCCGGCCCTCTCCCCTCCATTGATGTCAGAACCAGCGCTCTATTAATGGGGTCCCCCAGCCCTCGTACATTCCATGATCTAATTCACCAATATGCCCTACATATATAAAAGAATAAGCAAAGATCAACAGTGACATAGAGTAGCCTTTCTCCCTCTCTTCCAACTGCTCGCTCAGGCTGAGATCAACCACTCTGGTCACCCCGCCCTCTCCCAATAATGTTTGAAATAGCAAGTTCAAAACCTTATACCTTTTGTCTCCATCCCTTGTCCCAATCCTCCCTCTCCTTCCCCCTTCCCTCCCAACCCCTGACCCCCCACTGCTTAGCAAACTTCCCCCTCCCAGCACCCCCCTACCCAATCCCTCCCCCCCTGCCCACTTGTGCTCCCCCCTAGGGCTTCACCTGTGGCCTCGCCACTCTCACCTAACCACAACCACCCTCCCATTCTTACTCTTTTCTCTCCATCCCTCCATTGGGAGTGAGGGCATCACACCCCCCCTTCCCCCATCCCTTTAATCAAAATCTGAATCCCCACTTCCCAAAAAGAAAAAAGAAAGTGCCCAGCATGGGAAAACCTAAATAAATCAAATATTCAGTAGATATAGCGGCCCAAATAAGTTAAATCCATTAGCATTATTAATGTGTACATAGTGCAAATATTAAAAGTGACAAGGCCCAAAAAATTAGTCCAATAACCTATTTTAAGATACGTGTTATTCCCTCTCTATCCCCCCCCCAAAAAAAGGGAAGACCCCCACATAAAAGAGAAACAATACAAGTTGAACCATTTGATGCCGTTGGTCCGGTGGTGCTGTTTGTCTTGTGTAACCACCAAGTGTTCAAAAAAAAGTGAAAAAAATTATAATAAAAAAAAAGGGAGCAAAAAAGGGGGAAAAATTCAATAGCGTCCCCAACGTTAACATTAACATTTATATCCAGGCACCAAGTGGTAAAAAAAAAAAAAAAGATTGTAGAATCCTACAAAAAATAGCATATATACACTACGGGCCAGATTCACGTAGCTCAGCGGATCTATAGATCCGCTCGATCTACGTGAATTAAGATCCGCTCCCGCAAGTTTAGGAGGCAAGTGGCTAATTCACAAACCACTTACCTCCAAACTTGCGACGGCGGATCCTAAATCCCCCAGCGGAATTCAAATTCCGCGGCTAGGGGAGTGTCATATTTAAATCAGGCGCGTTCCCGCGCCGATTTAAATGCGCATGCGTCGTCCGTAGAATTTCCCGGCGTGCATTGCTCCCACTGACGTCACTAGGACGTCAGTGGTTGCGACGTGAGCGGGACTTGCGACGCGCGTGTTCGTGAATCGGCGTACGCAAACGACGTTGGAAAATTCAAATTCGACGCGGGAACGCCGGCTATACTTGACATTGGCTGCGCCTGATAAAAGAAGGGGTAAGTATACGACGGAAAACCGCTACGGAAACGACGTAAGAACACTGCGACGGGTCCGCGTACGTTCGTGAATTTGCGTATCTCGCTGATTTACATATTATTTATCGTAAATCAGCGGGAACGCCCCCGGCGCCATTTTTAAATTTAAAAAAAGATCCGACAGTGTAACACAGTGTAACACTGTCGGATCTAGTCCTATCTATGCGTATCTGATTCTATGAATCAGGCGCATAGATAGGACCAGTTTACGTCAGAGATACGATGGTGTATCTGTAGATACACCGTCGTATCTCTTTGTGAATCTGGCCCTACATGTAGAAAGGTGTCACCTCAGGGAGGAAAAAAAGGGAGGATAATATAGAAATATGCGAATGTTTACAGATCCTTGCGGTTAACTTCCAGCCATTGTACCCCTTCCGCCGGAGAGTTAAAAAAGAAAGTCCTGCCCAGTGCTGTGACCCGTAAGCGAGCTGGATACAGTAAGGCATATGCTACTTTATGCTGCTATAGGGTGCGTTTAATTGGCGTGAATTTGGCGCTGCGTTTTTGTAGATCTGGAGAAAAGTCAGGGTAGAATGAAACTAGCTCTATTGTACATGATATCCCCCATCTCCCTGGCTTTTTGGAGCAAAGTGACTTTGTCACCATAGTAAAAAAGCTTGAAGAGTAGTGATCTAGGGCGCCCCCCTGTTTGCGGAGGTTTGAAAGGTACCCTGTGGGCTCTCTCGATAGAAAAGAAGGGTGAAAAGATGGCAGGGCCAAAAATTTCCCTGAGCCAACCCTCCATAAATGATATAGTGTTAGGCCCTTTGAAGTCTATTTTCAGTTTCATCTAATTTAGCTGCTTGGTGGTTCATTTTCTCCTGTATCCCCCTAAGTTAATTCTCAAATGGATATAGGGTATCCTCGACAGTGCTTATTCGCTCTTCCAAGGTAGTAACCCTTTCAGAAGTTTTGCGCATATCCTGATGTATTGAAACAAGCTCATCCCTCAGGCTCTTTAACTGACTATCAAAGCCCACAATAAATTCTTTACAATCATTGACAGCCCGTAGAACATCTTTCAATGTAGGCTCTTCAACCAGTTCAGAGCCGGGTACAGTAGCCGGATCAGATGTCATAAGTGTAGCCAATACAGGCACGGTTCCATGCGTCTCCCCCCCAAGCCCTTTAGTAATCGGGGCTTTGGTCCCGGTTAGGTTGGCTAGATTGGTTGGTTTAGAAACCGCCGACCCCTGGCTCTTCCTGGCCCTACAAGACCCTTGGGCTGTGTAGCTGATGGTGATAGACCCCCTTTAGTGGGTGAATGAGATGTAGTGAGGGAGGGGTGGGCAAAATGCTCCAACTTGGCTGCTGCAGCCTGGCTACCTTTCTCCTTTTCCTTGGCGGACCGTGTAGTAGGGGCTCCCTCTGAGTGTGGCTCATCCTCAGGCCCACGTTTTTTTACTCATTGTAAACATGGCCAGCAAAAAAAAAAGGGGGGGGAAGCAGATCTCTTAAGAGCTCCTAAAAGCTGTCGAGGACCCCCAAACCAGTTGAGTTTCACTGGGCTGCAGTATATGCAATATTATGTATGCGCTAAATGCCCTATTAAGCAGACTATGTAACTTAGCAGACTAAATAAAAAGAGGAAAAGAAGGGGAGGATCTTCCGACTTTTATTCACTCCTTGATTTTTAGAGGATATTAAGTCCACTCCCCTCTTAACGAAAATAGTTTTTTTTTTTTGTGAGAAAGAGGCAAAAGAAATAAACAACAACAACAACAAAAAAAGGCAGTCTGTATATTATGAAACTTCTAGCGCAAGAGGCACAGGGAAACACAGGGAAGCCTCAAGTGTTTATCTCTGAGTGCTACGATGATTGTCTCCTTACCCGTCCCCTCACGTGCTCTGTCTTTTCTCTTTGCCTCTGATACCGTCTTCTGGTGACTCTAATTTTATCCTCCGGTTCGCTCCCCCAGCTCTCGAGCTGTGCTATGGAGAGACGAATAGCAGGGAGACTCGCTCTGCAGGGTCACGTAGTCTCGCGAGATCTCGGGGGTCCCGACGGCGTCAGGCAGCTCAACACACTCGCAGCTCCTCTGTGCAGTGCAAGCCGCCTCCAGGCGTCCCCGATCACAGCCTCCCCATCCGACCAGGAAGGCGCACAAAACGGGAAACCACGACCACAGCAACCCAGCACCCGGCGGTCTCCAGCATCCGGGTCCCAGCTCCAGCTGTCAAGCGGGTAAAGATAGAGAGGCTTTATAGCATTAAGTCCGTATTTTCCTGGTATAGGGATCCGATTTTAAGTGCATTGCAGCGGCATAGTTTTCACCCAGGGGAAGGGAGGCGTGGAGGTTCACACGCACTCACACCACCACTCTCACTCTCTCCTGCATCCGGCCACGCCCCTCCCAGGTCTCTCGTCAGAAGCATCTTACCCGAGCTAAAGAAAAACACACCTGGTCTGGTGCTCAGTGATCCAAAGTCCTCTTTTCTGATGAGAGCATATTTTTCATCTCATTTGGAAACCAAGGACCCAGAGTATGGAGGAAGAATGGAGAGGCACTCACTGCAAGATTCTTGAAGTCTAGTGGGAAGTTTCCACAGTCTGTGTTGATTTGGGGAGTCGTGTCATCTGCTGGTGTTGGTCCACTGTGCTTTATTAAGTCCAGGGTCAACGCAGCTGTCTACCAGGAGATGTTGGTGCACTGAAAGAGTGCCGCCGTGCACAGCAGTTGTTTGATGGCCATGACGCACGTGCATTTTACAAAGAGCACCGCCGCTGACTTAGCAGTTGGTTTGTTTGGCGGCCATGGTGCACGCGGCTTCGCTGCACTTGCGCATTAGCCTTTATCTGGGCGCACAAACATTTGAGTCGTACGTGAATACAGCCACACCCGTTTGTGAGCACATGCAGAACGTTCAGGAGCACACCCAGCTTATTTAAGCTGTTTAAGCCAAGCATGGGGTTCTTCCAGGCAGCTGTGGGACAGAGAGCAGGCTCTGAACAGGCACTGTCAGCGGTTCAGTTCTCCTTACCTGGGTCACGTGACTCACCAAGTGTTGCTTGGCAGGCTAAAGGTACTTAGCATGATTGTGTTACATAGGGGCTTGGTGAGCCCTATCAAAGGGTCTCCCTTCCGAGGTGTGTTTAAATCTACACTTGGGTGTACTCTTTGAATGTCTTCCAAAAAGAGGAGAGGGGCAAACACTAAATGGAAGGGTGCAACTATGTCATTAGTAGTTCCTAGTGTTGTATCCCCTGAAATACCAGAGGCTTCTGGGCAATCTGAGCCTCTGCGCCTACCTGGTATTGTGCCCACAGTCAACGCTGCTGCTTTACCCTTTATCACTAAGGATGCACTGTCCTCAGCCCTAGCCAGGTTAGAGCACAGGATAGCTGGCATGATTGCCACCATCCCACAGGGTGGCAAGAAGCGTGACAGATCCCCCTCCCTGGAGCCTCCTAGTTTTGGTGCAGGAATTGGTTCACCCATAAAACTATTTTTCCCCTTAGATGGATGCTAGATGGATGCTCGTTTTGTCTAGGGGAATCGGCTAGTTGTTTTAAAATATGAGCTGTACTTACCGTTTTCGAGATGCATCTTCTCTGTTGCTTCCGGGTATGGGTCTTCGGGAGCGGGCGTTCCTTCTTGATTGACAGTCTTCCGAGAGGCTTCCGACGGTCGCATCCATCGCGTCACTAGTAGCCAAAAGAAGCCGAACGTCGGTGCGGCTCTATACTGCGCCTGCGCACCGACGTTCGGCTTCTTTCGGAAAATCGTGACGCGATGGATGCGACCATCGGAAGCCTCTCGGAAGACTGTCAATCAAAATAGGAACGAACGCCCAGTCCCGCAGCCCATACCCGGAAGCGGCGGAGAAGATGCATCTCGTAAACGGTAAGTACAGCTCTTTTTTTTAAAACAACTAGCCGATTCCCCTAGACAAAACGAGCAGGAATCTAAGGGGAAAAGTGTTATGTACGGGTGAACCCCCGCTTTAAAGCTCAGGATTCAGCAGAATGCCCGGCAGTTGTCCAGATTGCTCGGTAGCAGACTTAAGAAGATATCCAGTAGATGTCGCCCTCTCAGTCACAGAGGCCTTTGATCCGGACTCTGGCCGAAATGGTTCGCTCTGCCTTTGTTGCCTCTTGTAGGGGTTACTGTGCCCCCCTGGTCCTCTTTGGGATCCCTGAGGCCTCTTCAGGCCACACAGGCTTTCCTCCTAAAAGGTTTTCCCTTTTATGCCATATGGATGAAAAGTTCATTAAGAAATGGAGCATACCAGCCATAGATGCAGCTGTTTCTTCCTTAAATAAGAACTTAACTTGTCCGGTAGATAATGCACAGGACTTGAAGGACCCTGTTGACAAGAAATCGGAGTCATTGTTAAAGGCTTCCTTTTCTTTGGCCAGTTCAGCTGTTAAGCCAGCTGTTGCAGCAATTGGTATTTGCCAGTCAGTAAAGGATCAGGTCAAACTGCCCAACAGCCATGGTGGATGATCTGCCTAAAAGTAACGCTCCTTGAGCGTTGTGTTTTCCCATTGATGCCTTAAAGGATTCAATACAACAGGTTTCTCATTTAGCCCTCTTGTCTGTACATATGCACAGACTTTTATGGCTTAAGAACTGGTCAGCTGAGCTTCCTTGTAAGAAGTTATTGGCAGGTTTCCCCTTTTTACGGGGAATGTTTATTCGGCAATCACTTGGATAAATATATCCAAACGATTTCCGGAGGGAAGAGTTCTCTAATTCCTGTGAAGAAAAGCACCAAACGTCCTTTGTTTAAAACCTCAGGGACTGCTTTCTCAAATGTCTCAGCGCCAAGACAGTTCCAACACCAACAGGGCCCTTAAGCCAGACATATATTGTTTATATTGAATTTCCGCGCTACGGTGGGTAAGTGGGCTGCTGCCCCCCTGTTAATCCTCCCAAGGGAGGAATGAAATAGTAGGTTAATTAAAAGAAGGGGTGGTGGCGCTGTCTAAGAGGTGTTTGTGACTTCCAATAAGTGTTCCAACGAATCCTGTGTCAAGTACGTGATAAGTGCCGTAATAGGTAAATGGTAGTAAATGTCGGATACCTCTGGGGGGTGAACTCACAAGCAGGGAGAGTCCCCTCTGTTGGCCAGAGGTTGTTCCTATTTAATGATCCTTGGACACTTGAAGTTCCATAGGTTATTATTTGGGTGTGATACCTTATATCTGTGTGCCTGTGAGAGTTCCTAATGCTAACCACACTTAATTGTTCCTAGCGTGAAAAATGAAAAAATATAAAATAAATATGACAAAAAATTATCAAAAAATGTGTGTAAACTTGAGTGTGTTAAGAGTGCCTAAAACGTCAGTGATTAACAGTGGCTGTGCTTGCCCTTGAATGGGCTAATTAACAATAGTTAATTGAATCCAAATATGTGCACAAAAGCATATAGAGTCCCGAAATACAATAATAAAACAACTGGCAATTAATACAATAACTGAGTTGCTGATACAGATCAGAAAATGGCAGTCCTATGTGCCTCTGATGGCACTAACTCAAACAAATGAATATGCAAAAGTGGAACAGACAATAAATACAGCCCCGCACAATATGGCTGTACTCAGTATGACTGTACTTCAGCTTGATTTCTTATAAACTATTTCAAATGTTGTAATAATAATGCCTCTGCGACTTGTTGTCTTCCGTGCTCCCCCCTCTGAGGTCCCCACTCACCAGATAGTTGTCCCCCTATGGGGGTGTTGAGCCTGGACTTTGTGTGGATGTCAGAAGTATACCTTAATAGCGCTTGATGCTGTGGTTGGTCTGCGTCCTGCAGGGGATGGTGTTCCAATCCAGGACCCGGAAACACGTGTGATCGTGATATTTAAAAAATAACAAAGAAGATCTGCATAGTGTGGTAAAAAATGGTAGGCCGTTTAATTAATTATTTAAAAATAAATAAATAAAAACAAAGTACAAGCTTGCCGTGGGCAAGAAAGAAGCAATGCCAGTGAGAAAAAGTGTTTTTTCCGTTAGATGGCAAAGCACCATCAGGTGCTCTCCGCGTGGGCATTGTGTATTCCGCTGTTTGCGTTCCACTACACAACTTCCCCTAACCAGATGTGACGTATGACTTTGCTGGGTTACCTGACGCCTTTCGTCCAATGGACTTTCTCAAAGGTGTTTGGCAACCTCCTACGTCTCACGTCTTATATGCAGAGCAGCATACAACTCCCTCCTCTATGGGCGTATATCGGGTACCCTCCCATGGCTGTCAATACAAGGGGAATGTTGAATATAACTAGAAAATGCATTTCCTGAGGAAAATGCGTGGGAATGCTGAATAGCTGAATTGCTGAGCCCGCATCAAAGCCATTCACCATAACCACTACACATCTTTAGGACATACAAGCAGTGTTTTTTCAGTACTTATAAAGCCTCTTTTTGATCATTAAAGGTGTTGTAAATGTAAAACAAATTTTTCCTAAATAGCTTCCTTTACCTTAGTGCAGTCCTCTTTCACTTACCTCATCCATTGATTTTGCTTTTAAATGTCTTTTTTTTCTTCTGAGAAATCCTCACTTCCTGTTCTTCTGTCTGTAACTACACACAGTAATGCAAGGCATTCTCCATGGTGTGGAGAAAGCCTTTTGAGGGGGGAGGGGGCGAGCAGGAAACCTAATATCACACAGCTCCTTTCTCTATCTGCAATATAGAGAGTGTCCTGACTTGCCTGGTCGCCCCTCCCCCCTCAAGAATCTTTCTCCACATGAGGTAAGGGAGGAGGACTGCACTGAGGTAAAGGAAGCTATTTAGGGAAACAAAATACCATTAGAAACGCTTTAATCCACACACCAAATGAGTTATTGAAGCCTTCAAACAAACCTTAATAAATCCACAACCGTACATGTGATCAATACAGCGACTTCACCGTTTGAAACACAAGGCTTTTGTGAACGAATCGGTATAACATTTATGTTGATAAACTTAAAAATGTGGGCATGTCAGCGATTTAAAAAAGAGGTTCTGTGTGTGTTTTGCTGGGAGATTTATAGATTTTTTTACATGACAGTCAATGGAAAGAATTTTGGAACTCTTGTCATTTAGAAGCTCCAGAAACCAAAAATAAAATGTGTATCACAAAACTGAGCACATTGCCTGAAACCAGACAAAAATACCTACGTTTTGATATATAAATTGTGTATGACAAGTAGATCTTGTGGGCGTGAGAGCAATTTGTTCCCCCTTTATAAAGATAATTTTTTTTTTTTTTTACAGCTCTCCACTCTAATGATGTCATCGTCCACTCTAAAGCAGCCCCATAGAAACACATTATAATCGATAACATTTTCTGAAAAAATCAGTAAACGTAAATTGCTTTTTCACAAAAACTATAAAAGATATCAATCTGAAAAGTCATAGCCGGATAGCTGAATATGTTGTGACCGTTTTAAAGTTTGTTTGGGGTCTGTAAGTGAAAGTATAAAGGAGCTGAAACTTTTGGTAGCACATGAGATTTTAAGGGGTAAAAAGCATGTTCTCATTGACTTCAATGTTAAAAAAAGTGTCTAAAAGCTTAATGTTTTAAAAAGTATAAATAGTACAAAAAAAATTGAAAAAGTCCCATCGTTAGCTGAACGAGATGAACATTTTAAAAGTTGAATGGTCTCAATCGCTGAAAGTATGCAGAAGTTACGCAGAGTCAAAAAACGTACTTATAAAGCCTCTCTTTGATCATTAAAGGTGTTGTAAAGGTAAAATAATTAGTGGGAATGCTTTAATAAGCATTCCCAGTATTGATATTCGTTTTTTTATTATTAGTGGGAATGCTTTAATAAGCATTTCCAGTATTGATATCCGTAAATTTATTATTAGTGGGAATGCTTTAATAAGCATTCCCAGTATTAATATTTAGTGAGAATGCTTTAATAAGCATTCCCAGTATTGATATTCGTTTTTTATTATTCTTCTTCTTAATTTTAATTAGTGGGAATGCTTTAATAAGCATTCCCAGTATTGATATTCGTTTTTTATTAGTGGGAATGCTTTTATAAGCATTCCCAGTATTGATATTTGTTTTTTATTATTCTTCTTCTTAATTAGTGGGAATGCTTTAATAAGCATTCCCAGTATTGATATTCATTTTTTATTATTAGTGGGAATGCATTAATAAGCATTCCCAGCATTGATATTCGTTTTTTATTATTAGTGGGAATGCTTTAATAAGCATTCCCAGTATTGATATTCGTTTTTTACTATTCTTAATTAGTGGGAATGCTTTCATAAGCATTCCCAGTATTGATATTCGTTTTTTATTAGTGGGAATGCTTTAATAAGCATTCCCAGTATTGATATTCGTTTTTTATTAGTGGGAATGCTTAATAAGCATTCCCAGTATTGATATTCGTTTTTTATTATTAGTGGGAATGCTTAATAAGCATTCCCAGTATTGATATTCGTTTTTTATTATTAGTGGGAATGCTTTAATAAGCATTCCCAGTATTGATATTCGTTTTTTATTATTCTTCTTCTTAATTTTAATTTTAATTTTATTCCGTACGTTTTTTGGCTCTGCGTAACTTCTGCATACTTTCAGCTATTGAGACCATTCAACTTTTAAAATGTTCATCTCGTTTAGCCAACGATGGGACTTCTTCAAGTTTTTTTGTACTATTTATACTTTTTAAAATATTAAGCTTTTAGACACTTTTTTTTAACATTGAAGTCAATGAGAACATCCTTTTTCCTGCTTCAAAACACACGTTCTGCCAAAAGTTTCAGCTCCTTCATACTTTCACTTACAGACACCAAACAAACTTTAAAGCGGTCACAAAATATTCAGCTATCCAAACATGACTTTTTAGATTGATATCTTTTACGGTTTTTGTGAAAACGCAATTTACGTTTAGTGATATTTTATCGGTTATAATGTAATCCTATGGAGCAGGTTTAGAGTGTGTCATGTGACCTTTAGAGTGGAGATCATCCACAAAAAATATTATCTTTAAAAAAAGGGGGAACAAATTGCTCTCACGCCCACAAGATCTACTTGTCATACACAATTTATATATCAAAACGTAGGTATGCTTGTCTGGTTTCAGGCAATGTGATCAGTTTTGTGATACGTATTTTAGTTTTAGTTCCAGGAGCTTCTAAAGGACAAGAGTCATGTTAAAAAGTCTAAAAAATGTTTCTGCAAAACACACAAAGACGCTCTTTTCTAAATCGCTGACATGGCCACATTTTTAAGTTTATCAACATAAATTTCATATCGATGCGTTCACAAGGGCCGTGTCTTTCAAACGGTGAAGTCGCTGTATCGATCGCATGTACGGTTGTGGATTTATTACGTTTTGTTTGAAGGCGTAATTCATGTATTGGTCTGTGAATTAAAAGGCGTTTGTAATGGTAATTCTTTCCATAAATAGCTTTCTACCTCAGTGCAATATTCCTCCTCACTGACCTGGGGGGGAGGGGAAACCTCTTGAGGGGGAGGGGCGACCAGGAAGTCAGGATACTCTCTACTTTGCAGATAGAGAAAGGAGCTGTGTGTCCTAAAGATAGTGTAGTGGTTATGGTGAATGGCTTTGGTGCGGGCTCAGCAATTCAGCATTCCCACTCGCATTTTCCTCAGGGAATGCATTTTCTAGTTCTTCTTCTTAATTAGTGGGAATGCTTTAATAAGCATTCCCAGTATTGATATTCGTTTTTTATTATTAGTGGGAATGCTTTAATAAGCATTCCCAGTATTGATATTCGTTTTTTATTATTCTTCTTCTTAATTTTATTCCGTACGTTTTTTGGCTCTGCGTAACTTCTGCATACTTTCAGCTATTGAGACCATTTAACTTTTAAAATGTTCGTCTCATTCAGCTAACGATGGGACTTCTTCAAGTTTTTTTGTACTATTTATACTTTTTAAAATATTAAGCTTTTAGACACTTTTTTTTAACATTGAAGTCAATGAGAACATCCTTTTTCCTGCTTCAAAACACACGTTCTGCCAAAAGTTTCAGCTCCTTCATACTTTCACTTACAGACACCAAACAAACTTTAAAGCGGTCACAAAATATTCAGCTATCCAAACATGACTTTTTAGATTGATATCTTATACGGTTTTTGTGAAAACGCAATTTACGTTTAGTGATTTTTTTATCGGTTATAATGTAATCCTATGGAGCAGGTTTAGAGTGTGTCATGTGACCTTTAGAGTGGAGATCTTTGAAAACCAAAATTATCTTTAAAAAAAGGGCGAACAAATTGCTCTCACGCCCACAAGATCTACTTGTCATACACAATTTATATATCAAAACGTAGGTATGCTTGTCTGGTTTCAGGCAATGTGATCAGTTTTGTGATACGTATTTTAGTTTTAGTTCCAGGAGCTTCTAAAGGACAAGAGTGACAAAACCACTCTCATTGACCG
Source organism: Rana temporaria (assembly GCF_905171775.1). Taxonomy (NCBI): domain Eukaryota; kingdom Metazoa; phylum Chordata; class Amphibia; order Anura; family Ranidae; genus Rana; species Rana temporaria. The sequence goes on along the minus strand of NC_053500.1, from coordinate 91,276,867 downwards.
TCCATGTTAAAAATTTTAAAAATTTTCCTGCAAAACACACAAAGACGCTCTTTTCTAAATCGCTGGCATGGCCACAATTTTAAGTTTATCAACATAAATTTCATATCGATGCGTTCACAAGGGCCGCGTCTTTCAAACGGTGAAGTCGCTGTATCGATCGCATGTACGGTTGTGGATTTATTACGTTTTGTTTGGAGGCGTAATTAATGTATTGGTCTGTGAATTAAAAGGCGTTTGTAATGGAATTTCTTTCCATAAATAGCTTTCTACCTCAGTGCAATATTCCTCCTCACTGACCTGGGGGGAGGGGAAACCTCTTGAGGGGGGAGGGGCGACCAGGAAGTCAGCATACTCTCTACTTTGCAGATAGAGAAAGGAGCTGTGTGTCCTAAAGATAGTGTAGTGGTTATGGTGAATGGCTTTGGTGGGGGCTCAGCTATTCAGCATTCCCACTCGCATTTTCCTCAGGGAATGCATTTTCTAGTTCTTAATTTTAATTTTAATTTTATTCCGTACGTTTTTTGGCTCTGCGTAACTTCTGCATACTTTCAGCTATTGAGACCATTCAACTTTTAAAATGTTCGTCTCGTTCAGCTAACGATGGGACTTCTTCAAGTTTTTTTGTACTATTTATACTTTTTAAAATATTAAGCTTTTAGACACTTTTTTTTAACATTGAAGTCAATGAGAACATCCTTTTTCCTGCTTCAAAACACACGTTCTGCCAAAAGTTTCAGCTCCTTCATACTTTCACTTACAGACACCAAACAAACTTTAAAGCGGTCACAAAATATTCAGCTATCCAAACATGACTTTTTAGATTGATATCTTTTACGGTTTTTGTGAAAACGCAATTTACGTTTAGTGATTTTTTTATCGGTTATAATGTAATCCTATGGAGCAGGTTTAGAGTGTGTCATGTGACCTTTAGAGTGGAGATCATCCACAAAAAATATTATCTTTAAAAAAAGGGGGAACAAATTGCTCTCACGCCCACAAGATCTACTTGTCATACACAATTTATATATCAAAACGTAGGTATGCTTGTCTGGTTTCAGGCAATATGATCAGTTTTGTGATACGTATTTTAGTTTTAGTTCCAGGAGCTTCTAAAGGACAAGAGTCATGTTAAAAAGTCTAAAAAATGTTTCTGCAAAACACACAAAGACGCTCTTTTCTAAATCGCTGACATGGCCACATTTTTAAGTTTATCAACATAAATGTCATATCGATGCGTTCACAAGGGCCGTGTCTTTCAAACGGTGAAGTCGCTGTATCGATCGCATGTACGGTTGTGGATTTATTACGTTTTGTTTGAAGGCTTCGATAACTGATTTTGTGTGTGGATGAAAGCGTTTCTAATGGTATTTTGATTCCCTAAATAGCTTTCCTTACCTCAGTGCAGTCCTCCTCCCCCACCTCATGTGGAGAAAGCCTCTTGAGGGGGGAGGGGCGACCAGGCAAGTCAGGACACTCTCTATATTGCAGATAGAGAAAGGAGCTGTGTGATATTAGGCTTTATAAGTACTGAAGGAACACTGCTTGTATGTCCTAAAGATAGTGTAGTGGTTATGGTGAATGGCTTTTGTGCGGGCTCAGCAATTCAGCTATTCAGCATTCCCACTCGCATTTTCCTCAGGAAATGCATTGTCTAGTTTTAATTTTATTATTCCGTACGTTTTTTGGCTCTGCGTAACTTCTGCATACTTTCAGCTATTGAGACCATTCAACTATTAAAATGTTCGTCTCGTTCAGCTAACGATGGGACTTCTTCAAGTTTTTTTGTACTATTTATACTTTTTAAAATATTAAGCTTTTAGACACTTTTTTTTAACATTGAAGTCAATGAGAACATGCTTTTTACCGCTTCAAAACACACGTTCTGCCAAAAGTTTCAGCTACTTCATACTTTCACTTACAGACACCAAACAAACTTTAAAGCGGTCACAAAATATTCAGCTATCCAAACATGACTTTTCAGATTGATATATTTTACGGTTTTTGTGAAAACGCAATTTACGTTTAGTGATTTTTTTATCGGTTATAATGTAATCCTATGGAGCAGGTTTAGAGTGTGCCATGTGACCTTTAGAGTGGAGATCATCCACAAAAAATATTATCTTTAAAAAAAGGGGGAACAAATTGCTCTCACGCCCACAAGATCTACTTATCATACACAATTTATATATCAAAACGTAGGTATGCTTGTCTGGTTTCAGGCAATGTGATCAGTTTTGTGATACGTATTTTAGTTTTAGTTCCAGGAGCTTCTAAAGGACAAGAGCGACAAAACCACTCTCATTGACCGTCATGTTAAAAATTTTAAAAATGTTCCTGCAAAACACACAGACGCTCTTTTCTAAATCGCTGGCATGGCCACAATTTTAAGTTTATCAACATAAATTTCATATCGATGCGTTCACAAGGGCCGTGTCTTTCAAACGGTGAAGTCGCTGTATCGATCGCATGTACGGTTGTGAATTTATTACGTTTTGTTTGAAGGCGTAATTCATGTATTGGTCTGTGAATTAAAAAGCGTTTGTAATGGCATTTCTTTCCATAAATAGCTTTCCTTACCTCAGTGCAATATTCCTCCTCACTGACCTGGGGGGAGGGGAAACCTCTTGAGGGGGAGGGGCGACCAGGAAGTCAGCATACTCTCTACTTTGCAGATAGAGAAAGGAGCTGTGTGTCCTAAAGATAGTGTAGTGGTTATGGTGAATGGCTTTGGTGCGGGCTCAGCTATTCAGCATTCCCACTCGCATTTTCCTCAGGAAATGCATTTTCTAGTTATTCTTCTTAATTAGTGGGAATGCTTTAATAAGCATTCCCAGTATTGATATTCGTTTTTTATTATTCTTAATTTTAATTTTAATTTTATTCCGTACGTTTTTTGGCTCTGCGTAACTTCTGCATACTTTCAGCTATTGAGACCATTTAACTTTTAAAATGTTCGTCTCATTCAGCTAACGATGGGACTTCTTCAAGTTTTTTTGTACTATTTATACTTTTTAAAATATTAAGCTTTTAGACACTTTTTTTTAACATTGAAGTCAATGAGAACATCCTTTTTCCTGCTTTAAAACACACGTTCTGCCAAAAGTTTCAGCTACTTCATACTTTCACTTACAGACACCAAACAAACTTTAAAGCGGTCACAAAATATTCAGCTATCCAAACATGACTTTTTAGATTGATATCTTTTACGGTTTTTGTGAAAACGCAATTTACGTTTAGTGATTTTTTTATCGGTTATAATGTAATCCTATGGAGCAGGTTTAGAGTGTGTCATGTGACCTTTAGAGTGGAGATGATTGAAAAAAAAGTTATCTTTAAAAAAAGGGGAAACAAATTGCTCTCACGCCCACAAGATCTACTTGTCATACACAATTTATATATAAAAACGTAGGTATTTTTGTCTGGTTTCAGGCAATGTGATCAGTTTTGTGATAGGCATTTGACTTTTAGTTCCAGGAGCTTCTAACGGACAAGAGCGACAAAACCACTCTCATTAACTCTCATGTTAAAAATTTTAAAAATGTTCCTGCAAAACACACAAAGACGCTCTTTTCTAAATCGCTGGCATGGCCACAATTTTAAGTTTATTAACATGAATTTCATATCGATGCGTTCACAAGAGCCGTGTCTTTCAAACGGTGAAGTCGCTGTATCGATCGCATGTACGGTTGTGGATTTATTAAGTTTTGTTTGAAGGCTTAATTCATGTATTTGGTCTGTGAATTAAAGGTGTTTGTAATGCTATTTCTTTCCATAAATAGCTTTCTACCTCAGTGCAATATTCCTCCTCACTGACCTGGGGGGGGGACCTCTTGAGGGGGGAGGGGCAACCAGGAAGTCAGGACGCTCTCTACTTTGCAGATAGAGAAAGGAGCTGTGTGTCCTAAAGATAGTGTAGTGGTTATGGTGAATGGCATTGGCGCGGGCTCAGCAATTCAGCATTCCCACGCATCGCGTTTTCCTCAGGAAATGCATTGTCTAGTTTTAATTTTAACTTTATTCCGTACGTTTTTTGGCTCTGCGTAACTTCTGCATACTTTCAGCGATTGAGACCATTCAACTTTTAAAATGTTCATCTCGTTCAGTTAACGATGGGACTTCTTCAAGTTCTTTTGTACTATTTATACTTTTTAAAATATTAAGCTTTTAGACACTTTTTTTTTTAACATTGAAGTCAATGAGAACATCCTTTTTCCCGCTTCAAATCACACGCGCTGCCAAATGCTTCTTCTCCTTCATACTTTCACTTACCGACACCAAACAAACTTTAAAGCGGTCACAAAATATTCAGCTATCCGAAAATGACTTTTTAGATTGATATCTTTTACGATTTTTGTAAAAACGCAATTTACGTTTAGTGATTTTTTCAGAAAATTTTATCGGTTATAATGTGTTTCTATGGAGCAGCTTTAGAGTGTGTCATGTGACCATTACAGCACAGATCATCCACAAAAAAAATTATCTTTAAAAAAGGGGGAACAAATTGCTCTCACGCCCACAAGATCTACTTGTCATACACAATTTATATATCAAAACGTAGGTATTTTTGTCTGGTTTCAGGCAATGTGATCAGTTTTGTGATAGGCATTTGACTTTTAGTTCCAGGAGCTTCTAAAGGACAAGCACCTCAAACTCCCTTCCATTGACCGTCATGTTAAAAAGTCTAAAAAATGTTTCTGCAAAACACAAAAAGACACTCTTTAGTAAATCGCTGACATGGCCACATTTTTAAGTTTATCAACATAAATTTCATATCGATGTGTTCACAAGGGCCGTGTCTTTCAAACGGTAAAGTCGCTGTATCGATCGCATGTACGGTTGTGGATTTATTAAGGTTTGTTTGAAGGCGTAATTCATGTATTTGGTCTGTGAATTAAAAGCGTTTATAATGGTAATTCTTTCCATAAATATCTTTCCTTACCTCAGTGCAATATTCCTCCTCACTGACCTGGGGGGGGGGACCTCTTGAGGGGGGAGGGGCGACCAGGAAGTCAGGATACTCTCTACTTTGCAGATAGAGAAAGGAGCTGTGTGTCCTAAAGATCGTGTAGTGGTTATGGTGAATGGCTTTGGCGCGGGCTCAGCAATTCAGCTATTCAGCATTCCCACTCGCATTTTCCTCAGGAAATGCATTTTCTAGTTCTTAATTTTAATTTTATTCCGTACGTTTTTGGCTCTGCGTAACTTCTGCATACTTTCAGCGATTGAGACCATTCAACTTGTAAAATGTTCATCTCGTTCAGCTAACGATGGGACTTCTTCAAATTTTTTTGTACTATTTATACTTTTTAAAATATTAAGCTTTTAGACACTTTTTTTTAACATTGAAGTCAATGAGAACATGCTTTTTACCCCTTAAAATCTCATGTGATGCCAAATGCTTCTTATCCTTCATACTTTCACTTACAGACACCAAACACACTTTAAAATGGTCACAAAATATTCAGCTATCCGAAAATGACTTTTTAGATTGATATCTTTTACGGTTTTTGTGAAAACGCAATTTACGTTTAGTGATTTTTTCAGAAAATTTAATCGGTTATAATGAATTCCTATGGAAGGTGTTTTAGAGTGTGTCATGTGACCTTTACAGTGGAGATCGTTGAAAAAAAAATTCTCTTAAAAAAAAGGGGAAACAAATTGCTCTCACGCCCACAAGATCTACTTGTCATACACAATTTATATATCAAAGCGTAGGTATTTTTGTCTGGTTTCAGGCAATGTGATCAGTTTTATGATACGTATTTTAGTTTTAGTTCCTGGAGCTTCTAAAGGACAAGACCCTGAAATTTTCTCTCATTGACTCTCATGTTAAAAAATCTAAAAAATGTTCCTGCAAAACACACAAAGACGCTCTTTTCTAAATCGCTGACATGGCCACATTTTTAAGTTTATCAACATAAATTTCATATCGATGCGTTCACAAGGGCGGTGTCTTTCAAACGGTGAAGTCGCTGTATCGATCGCATGTACGGTTGTGGATTTATTAAGTTTTGTTTGAAGGCTTAATTCATGTATTTGGTCTGTGAATTAAAAGCGTTTGTAATGGTATTTCTTTCCATAAATATCTTTCCTTACCTCAGTGCAATATTCCTCCTCACTGACCTGGGGGGAGGGGCGACCAGGAAGTCAGGATACTCTCTACTTTGCAGATAGAGAAAGGAGCTGTGTGTCGATAGTGTAGTGGTTATGGTGAATGGCTTTGGTGCGGGCTCAGCAATTCAGCTATTCAGCATTCCCACGCGCATTTTCCTCAGGAAATGCATTTTCTAGTTTTACCTAAATAGCTTCCTTTACCTTAGTGCAGTCCTCCTTCACTTACCTCATCCTTCCATTTTGCTTTTAAATGTCCTTTTTTCTTCTGAGAAATCATCACTTCCTGTTCTTCTGTCTGTAACTACACACAGTAATGTGAGACATTCTCCATGGTGTGGAGAAAGCCTCTTGAGGGGGGAGGGGGCGAGCAGGACGCCTAATATCACACAGCTCCTTTCTCTATCTGCAATATAGAGAGTGTCCTGACTTGCCTGGTCGCCCCTCCCCCCTTAAGAGGCTTTCTCCACATGAGGTAAGGGAGGAGGACTGCACTGAGGTAAAGGAAGCTATTTAGGGAAACAAAATACCATTAGAAACGCTTTAATCCACACACCAAATGAGTTATTGAAGCCTTCAAACAAACCTTAACCACTTCCCGACCGCCTCATGTACATATACGTCGGCAGAATGGCACGGACAGGCACATGTACGTACCTGTACGTGCCTGCCTGACGTGGGTCGGGGGTCCGATCGGGACCCCCCCCCGGTACTTGCGGCAGTCGGGTTCCCTCGGGGAGCGATCTGGGACGACGGCTATTTATTTATAGCCGCTCCGTCGCGATCGCTCCCCGGAGCTGAAGAACGGGGAGAGCCGTATGTAAACACGGCTTCCCCGTGCTTCACTGTGGCGGCATATCGATCGAGTGATCCCTTATATAAGGGAGACTCGATCGATGACGTCAGTCCTACAGCCACACCCCCCTAAAGTTGTAAACACACACAAAGTGAACACTAACTCCTACAGCGCCCCCTGTGGTTAACTCCCAAACTGCAACTGTCATTTTCACAATAAACAATGCAATTTAAATGCATTTTTTGATGTGAAAATGACAGTGGTCCCAAAAATGTGTCAAAATTGTCCGAAGTGTCCGCTATAATGTCTTAGTCACGGAAAAAATCGCTGATCGCCGCCATTAGTAGTAAAAAATAAAAAAATTATAAAAATGCAATAAAACGATCCCCTATTTTGTAAACGCTATAAATTTTGCGCAAACCAATCGATAAACGCTTATTGCGATTTTTTTTTTTACCAAAAATAGGTAAACTAATACGTATCGGCCTAAACTGAGGAAAAAAAATGTTTTAGATATGTTTTTGGGGGATATTTATTATAGCAAAAAGTTAAAAATATTGCATTTTTTTCAAAATTGTCGCTCTATTTTTGTTTATAGCGCAAAAAATAAAAACCGCAGAGGTGATCAAATACCACCAAAAGAAAGCTCTATTTGTGGGGAAAAATTGACGCCAATTTTGTTTGGAAGCCACGTCGCACGACCGCGCAATTGTCTGTTAAAGCGACGCAGTGCCGAATTGTGAAAACCCCTTGGGTCATTTAGCTGCGTATTGGTCCGGTCCTTAAGTGGTTAATAAATCCACAACCGTACATGCTATCGAAACAGTGACTTCACAGTGTAAACACAAGGCTTTTGTGAACGAATTTATGTTGATAAACTTAAAAATGTGGGCATGTCAGCGATTTAAAAAATAGGTTCTGTGTGCGTTTTGCTGAGAGATTTATATATTTTTTTACATGACATTCAATGGAAAGAATTTTGGATCTCTTGTCATTTAGAAGCTCCAGAAACCAAAAATAAAATGCGTATCACAAAACTGACCACATTGCCTGAAACCAGCCAAAAATACCTACGTTTTAATATATAAATTGTGTATGACAAGTAGATCCTGTGGGCGTGAGAGCAATTTGTTCCCCCTTTTTTAAAGATATATATTTTTTTTAATGATCTGTGCTCTAATGATCACATGACCCACTCTAAAGCAGCTCCATAGAAACACATAATCGGGGGCGTGGCCTGGCCAGCGATGGAGTAGGACGTGGGAAGACAGAGCTCCTCTTGCCTAAAATTCTGAACTACAGTTTGTGCACGAAATTTGGTTGTTTTACACCCGGAAAACTGCCTGGTGACTTGTGGATAGCGACGGATCATGTCGCCTCTGAAAAAAACCTCCGCTGCAGTGGACAAGTTGGCTAAGTATCGCCACGAGGGAGACGAAGGACAGGCCAAAGATGTCGCTGAGGAGGCCCCGGGAAGTGACCGCCACGCAGCAGACACAGCAAAGGTGCTAGAAGCTATAGCGGCATTACAAGGCACGTTAACCACTAAAATAGATGAGGTAAAGATCGACATATCCTTAATGCGACAGGATCTGTCCAAAGTGAGAGACAGAGTGACCGAGGCGGAGACCCGTATAGGGGAAGTGGAGGATATTGTACATCCGATGCAGAACGCCATGGAGGATATGCAGCGCCGAATATACCAGCTGCACTCCCA